>NW_026526655.1:39901300-40268800 GCF_024362965.1 Panthera pardus | reverse complement strand
TTTTAACCAAAATTTATATGAAAGTCACATAGGATACAAGTTCAGTAAAATAGATTTTTATTCTTGTTTAGTAAATTTCCTACTTACACAGTAGGAGAATTCCCAATTACATATTTTAATATTTCTGTGAAGATAAAAAGTTGCCTATTTGTATATAGAGTTTAAAAAATATGTTGAGCAAATCACTTCTGTGTGTGAATACACTTCCACAGCATCATAGCCAGTGTAGATGCTATACTTCCGTAGCATCCAAATGCACCATAGCATTTTTTAAGAGATGTTGTCTCAATTTTATGGAAAATTATTTCAAAACTCATGAATTTGAGGGGAGCTTTGGGGTTCAGTCAGTTAAGCGTCCAACTCTCCATTTTGGCTCAGGTCATGATTTGAGGTTCATGAGATCAAGCCTCACATCAGTCTCTGCACTGAGTATGGAGCCTGCTTAAGATTCTCTCTCTCTCTCCTTCTGCCCCTCCCCAACTTGTGCATGTTCTCTCCCTCAAAAAAAAAAAATTTGAATTTGAAATTTTCTCCTTCAAACCCTATATAATCTATATTCTAAAGGCTGTGTTCTAGTCACTTTAAATGCTTAAAATAAGTATTTTATAGTGAAATTCCAATATACTATCTGCTATAATAGTCTGCATCTTGCAAAAGACTACAATAAATGTTACATACAAGGTCTGTTCTCACCAATATTTCTTCCAGTAATCAACATTTTGAGTATATAGGATAGAGAATTGAAATTTCTGAAATGTACATTTATATATGTATCTATGTATACACGTAAGATATTTAAACATTTATCATACATATTGCAAGGTAATGAAGGTATAGCTATTTGTAACTCTTTAATGTGGTGTAACTGCATTAGGACCTAGGCTGTCTTCCTATTGGAAATTATTTGGAATAACTCATGCCTGCCTTTCAAATATCTCCTTATATGTTGACTAATCTCCTAGTATTTCAGGTTAATTTTTAATATTGGATATAAAAGGTAGAGAAATGTTAAATTAATGAGGCATAGATGCATTCAAAGAAGAGGAGAGAAATATGAAACCTAAAAATCCAGGGAGCAATGAAGACAAAGTCAAGCTATCTTGATTAGGTGTCTACAGGAAACATAAAAGTTAAAAAAGAAATAAAAAAAAAAAAAAAAAAAAAAAGGAAAAGGAAAGCCCAACAATGATAAAACTGGAGGGAGGCAAGGACAAACTCAAACATCTATAGCAGTGACCAGGGACATACTGAAAATTTAGACAATGACTATACCATGCTAGGCAAACCATTCTAATCTATGTCAATATTTAAGTCATATGGCAAAATATAGATATGTTGAGTTATCTGAATCATTCATACAATGGCATGGTATTTTGTTAATAAAAAATTTACCTTTAGGAATATTAGTGTTTTTGCTGTAAGGAATAAACATGATGTTTGGGATCTCATCAAAGTCCAGTTTTATTTTATTTCTATTGTCCATTTGTAATTCATTCAACGTGGAAAGGTTTTCCCCTGCTACTAAAGTTCTTCAAGCTCCAGGATTATTTTATGTACACTCTTAAACAATACACAGGTCCCTGGCCACCTTAAGATATACAGTAAGATATACAGATACAGCATTTAAAATGGCCCAGTCCAAGATATCAATCAACTTTTACCCAATGGAAAGCCACTCACTTTGCCCCAGCAATGGTCAATAATTGGCTAGCAACCTACTTCAGGACAGTGTTTACCTTCTTTATCTTTTAACCTCCATTGTTTATTCCCCTCTCATCTGAGATTGGATCCACAGAAGGGGAAAGGGAGGGAGCTGCTAGAGATAGGAAATGAAAGTTCTCAGATGGCTGGCAAGTGTTACTCTTCTAAGCAGATTATGGCTTTCATTCCATTGGTACCTCTCATCATCCTCATGCTTTCCTGGATATGGTGATCCACTCTATTCTAGACTCTCCTTATTCTAGTCTCTATTCTAGACTCTTCACCTATAGGAGATCTCTTTGGCCAAGAGGCATTTCTCTACCCAGAGACACCCACATCTACAATAACTGCACTCTTGCCCAGCCTTTGGTGGGAGTGCAGTTATTCCCTACCCTCAGTTCACTCCCCTTATTATCCTCAGCGGCGGTGAGTCAGACACAAGTCTATGATGTCTCCCAAAGCAGAGAACATTTAAAACTTTCTAAGATCCTGTTGGAACCTATCTTATCTACACTGGAGATAAAGGAAGCAGCACTCTTCATTCTTCTCTCTTTGGTGTAATAACTCACCTGAGGAAATCTACTCAGAAATGTCCCACCTATTCTTTCTGCCAATTTATTATGCTCATCCAAATGAGGCTTGTTTCTGTTTGCTTATTTTTAGGGTCGTTAAAAATTTTGAAATTTTTCTCAGGAAATTATTTTGAAAGTTCAAAACAGGGTGAATGAGGAAGGGTTTTCTATACTGCAGTGGGTTTTCACTGCACATGCTCAGTCGTCATTCAGATAACCACTACAGTCTTGAAAATATTAAGTGGTGGAGATAGATATCGTTCTACATCAGTCTGTACTGTAACTCTGAATCCCTTACTATTCTGGCATATCTACCCACTACATGCATATGAGAGAATGAAAAAGGAATATAAATAACTTCAGCCCAGCTTCTTTATCACTACAACTATGATACTAGCATGGTCTTGGGGCTAGACAGACTGAGGTCAGAGAAGATCTAATGAGAGGTAGAAAATAGGATTTAAGGCACTGACACTAGACTTTGCTTCTAATACAAACTCATGTCTGTATGAAAACTTTTATAGCCATCTTGCTATGACTGAGTTTAATTAAGATTTGTCCAATCTTGACTTGCAGGTTAGGGCAGGTCATTGTTTTCAACACTTTTAGGTGATTTAGTCCACATTTTGCCTTGGCATTTTTATCTTTTTCTCACTAAGGGGCACGGTGAATAAAAGACAGTATTTACCTAACTTTATATTGGAGACATAAAATAATCTCAACTCTAGAGTGGATGAGAATTGTAATGTTGATTGCCCCTCTTAAATTACTCTGCTTCCCAAATGTAAAAATAAGACAACCAGGTTTACTTTACACAGTTAAATACAATAATTTTCATGAAAGCACCTAGAATAGAGCATTCATTCTTCCATTCCTCCTTCATTTGTTCAATCTTTTTATTTTTTTTCTTTCCTGCCATTTTTTTCTTTCTACTTTTCTTTCCCTTTAAGTTTTCTTTCTTTTCTTGTTCCCTTCCTCTCTTCCTTTTCCTTCCTTCCCTTTTTTCTTCCTTCCCTTCTTCTCTCTCCCCCTCCACTTTGGATTTTTTAGGATAATTATTTGACTTTTAAAAATCTTACTATACACACCCAGAGATGCATAAAATATTTATGCATTGTCTTCATAATGTGAAGAATGAAATTCTGACCACATTTACATCTAAACACCTAACAAACTCTCAATTTACTTGGCTTAATGAGTAAATAATTTTAAAATGAAGCTCAAATAAATGCTAGGTAAATTATATTTTGTCTTTATTTACTATAGATGTTACACTGAAACAGGTGTGCTCAAGAGTGTAGTAAAAATGGCCATTGCATTATTATCTATCTCAATTGCAAATAACAAATTTAGTCAATAACATCTAATTGTTATGATTGCATTGGATTAAATCTAAAGGAACTGTAATTATAGCATGGGTGCAAAGAAAGATTTTGTATTACTACAGCATTTCAATGTTTTATTAGGATGCATTCAGTCATCTTCTGGTTATGCTACAAAATGCAGTGAGTCTTCTTTAATACAGACTAATCAGAATGAAACTATAAATGGTTTTAAAAATTGTAAATGACACATTATCTCTAAGAATTATTCACAGTAATATCAGGTAACAAATCTTGCTAAGTTAAAATTCTTGACTTGTTTTGAAGGATGTCATAGGATGGTACTTACTGATATAGGATGAAGGCATTTTAGGAGGAAGACTGAGCTTGAAAAAAGGAACAGGAAAATAACACTCTGGGCTTTATATGAAGAATATTGAATTAGGCAAAATGGCATGTATCTCACTGACTGATGAGTGGATATGAATCATGAAGTCCATTCTCCCTTCCAAATTGTTAATTCTGAGTATTAGATGTATGTCAAGGAGTAATATAAAAGCATAAAAAAAAGGAAAAAGTCAAAGTTATTTGAAGACTTCTGTTCCATTCTCAGTGTCCTGGACACCCACATAAACACAGACTTCATGACAGAAATAGGATTCTGGGAGCAGCATTAGAGAATGTCTGGTCCATCTCATTCATTTAATATATATCACAAATAAATTATGGAGGGGTTACATGATTTGCCCAAATTGGCAAATATGTTTCTCTAATTTCAGGTAGGGATTTGGGCACAATTGAGGTATGTTCTTTCTGTGCCTCATTTGTTAAGAGTTTTTTATCATAAAAGGATATTTAATTTTTTCATGGTTTTCTGCATCTCTTGGGATGATATGATTCTTTTCTTTTATTCTATTGATGTGATATAGCACACTGATTGATTTGCATATGTTGAATCATCTTTGTATCTCAAGGATAAATTTACTTGATCATATTGTATGTTCCTTTTAACGTGGTGCTGACTTTGGTTTGCTGGTATTTTATTGAGAATTTTTGCATCTATATTCACAAGAGATATCGACCTATAGTTTCATTTTCTTTAGTGGCGTCCTTTTCTACTTTCCTACATTATGAGGATAATGATGGCCTTATAGAATGAGATTGGTAGTGTTCGTTCCTCTTCAAGGTTTTTTGAAGAATTTGAGAAGGACTGGTGTTAATTCTTTAAATATTTGTTACAAATCACCACTGAAGCCATCTTGTTTGGAGTTTTTCTTTGATGGGAGATTTTTGATTACTGATTCAATCTCCTTACTAGTAATCAGTCCATTCAGATTTTCTATTTTTTTTTCTGATTAGTCTTGGTAAATTGCACATTTCTAAGAATTATTCCACTTCTGCTAGGTTGTTCAATTTGTTAGCATATACTATTCATAGTAGCCTCCTATGATCCTTCAAATTTCTGTGGTAATCAGTTTTAATGTCTCCTTTTTATTTGTAAGTTTGTTGATTTGAGTCTTTTATCTTTGTTCCTTTGTTAGGCTAGCTAAGAGTTTGTTCATTTTGTTTATCTTTTCAAAGAACCAACTCTTAGTTTGGATACTTCTATTTTTTACTGTTCACTATGTTATTTTTTAATGTTTATTTATTTTTGAGAGAGAGGGAGAGACAGAGCATGAGCAGGGGAGGGGCAGAGAGAGAGGGAGACACAGAATCCAAAGCAGGCTCCAGGCTCTGAGCTGTCAGCACAGAGCCCAATGCGGGGCTTGAACTTACAGACCGTGAAATCATGACCTGAGCTGAAGTCGGATGCTCAGCCAACTGAGCCACCCAGGTGCCCCTACTGTTCACTATACTATTTATTTCTGCTCTAATCCTTATTATTCTTTTTCTGCTGCTAACTCTGGGCTCTGTTTTTCTTCTTCTTCTTCTTTTTTTTTTTTTTTCACTTCCTGAAGATATAAAGTTGGGTTGTTTATATGAGATCTTTATGGCTTCTTAATGTAGGTGTTGAATTGCCATGAACTTCCCTCTTATAACTGGTTTTTCTATGTCCCACAAATTGTGATGTTATGCTTCCATTGTATTTTGTCTCAAGAAACGTTTTTTTTTTTTTTTTTTTTCCCACTTTAATTTCCCCTTTACTTTCTTCATTGATTTATTGGGTGGTTGGGAGTGAGTTGTTTAATTTCCATGTGTTTGTAAATTTTCCACTTCTCCTCTTGTTACTAATTTCTAGTTTCATGCCATTGTGGTCAGAGAAGGTATTTAATATGATTTCAATCTTCTTGAATTTGCTTACACTTGTTTTGGGGCCTAAAATATGATCCTAAAAAATGTTCTATGTGCACTTGAGAAGAATGTGTATTCTGCTATTGTTGGATAGAATGTTCAGTATAAGTTGGTTTGGTTCATTTGGTCTATAGCATTATTTAAATCTGCTATTTCCTTATTGATTCTTTATCTTAATAATCTATCCATTCTTGAGAGTGGGGGGGGGTAAAGTCTCCAGCTATTATTATATTAATGTTTATTTCTCCTTTAGCTCTGTTAGTTTTTTGTTATATATATTTAGGTGTTCTAATGTTGGGCACATGATTATTTACAATTGTTAGATCATCTTGATGTATTGACCCTTTTATCATTATATAATGACCTTTGTCTCTTTTTACCATTTTTACTTTAAAGTCTATTTTGTCTGACCTAAGTACACCTACCCCTGTTTTTGTTTTTAACTGTTGTTACAATTTACTTGAAATGTCTTTTTCCATGTCTTCACTCACAGTCTGTGCCTGTCTTTAAGGCTAAAGTAAGTCTGTTGTAGGTAGTACATTGTTGGATTTTGGTTTTTTGGAGTCTTTTTTGTTTTGTTTTGTTTTTTAATCCTTTCATCCATTCTATGACTTTGGCTAGAGAATTTAATCTGTTTAAAGTAATCATTTATAAATAAGGACTTACTATTGCTATTTTGTTCATTGTTTACCGGTTGTTTTATAGATCCTTTGTTCTGTTTCTTATCGTGCTAACTTTTTATGTGTTTTGATGGCTTTGGTATCAGTATGCTTTAACTCCTCATTGTGTTCTTTTGTGTCATTCCCTTGTGTTTACCATGACGCTTACATGAAATAGCTTAAACTTATAACACCCTATTTTAAACTGATAACAACTTAATTTCAATACAATTCATAAAATTTATATTTTTACTTTTCCTCCCCTTCACATTTAGGTTATTGCTATTACAATTTACATGTTTTTATATTGTGTTAATAATAACATATCATGGTATTTATGGCTAGTTTTACTATATTTGTTTTTTTATTTTTTAACCTTAACACTAGGGTTGTAAGTGAATTATACACCACTATCACCATACTGAAGAATCTAACTATAACAATATTATTTATCATTACTAGTGACACACTACTTTTTATGATGTTGAGTAGCATTCTTTTACTTCCACTTAAAGAAATCCCTTTACTATTTCTTGTAAGGCAGATCTAATGATAATGAATTCCCTCAGCCTAGGTTTCTTTGGCAAAGTCTTTATCCCTCCTTGTTTCTGCAGGGCAGCTTCACCTGGTATAGAACACTTGCTTGATGGTTATTTTCTTCCAGTGTTTTGAATGTGTCATCCCATTCTCTCCTGGCCTGAAAAGTTTCTGTTGAGTAATTCAACCTAAAGTTGGGTTATGGGTTATGGGGGTTCTTTTCTATATAACTTTTCTCTTTTCTCATGCTGCTCTTCTCTGTTTAAATTCCACAATGAAAATACTATCTTTTTCATTGTGTCCCATAACTCCTGTAGGCTTTCCTAATTCTTTTTCATTCTTTTTTTTTTCTTTTTCTCCTCTAATTTCTAATGTCCTCTTTTCCAGGTTTCTGATTACATCTTATTTATGGTTGAGTCTGTTTTTGAAACTCTACATTGAATTCTTCAGTTCAGTTATTATATTTTCAACTGTAGGATTTCTATTCTTGTTTGTTTTTGTTTTTGATGGTTGCTATTTGGTTTTGATGGTTGCTATTTGGTTTTGATGGTTGTCAAACTTCTCATTTGTTCATGTATTATTTTCCTAATTTTGTTTAGATATCTGTATTTTTTGTAGCTCATTAAAGTTTTTTAAGAGGATTATTATGAATATTTTGACAGTTTATAGAGCTCCATTTCTTTAGGGTTAGTTTTGGAGTTTTATTAGTTTCCTTTCCTTTCCTTTATTAGTGGTGCTATATTTACCTGACTTTTCATGATCCTTGATTCTTTATGTGTCTATCTGAGCATTTGAATCATGAATTCCTTTTTCAAATTTTGCAGGTTTTCTTTGGCAGAGACAGTTCACCAGTCAGCTCAGTTTGGGTTTCTTGTTGTCTGCTGCTAAGGCTCTTGAGCATATGGGGTCTATTGTGGTCTATTTTGGGATGAGGCAACTGTCAGAGTTCTGAGGACAAGGATAGGGGTATGTGTACTACTGCCTGAGAACAATTGGATAAGACTGGTGGCTTGACTACCTACCTAAGTGAGGCTGTAGGATGGGTTCTGCAGTTGCCTGAATTAATACATGGTCAGGACTGGGTACTGGATTCAGTAATAAATGGGGCTAAGAATTACCTTCCCTGACCTGGCAGGACAGCAGGACAGGACTCACATCCTGTAGAGCTATTGTTTGGGGGCCCAACTCAGGCAAGAGTGTACACTAAATATACTGGTCAGATGAGACCATTGGTTTTGCTTTGCATATGGGGAAGCCATGGGCTGTGCCCTTTATTCCAGTGCCACTGTATATAAAGCTGTTGAGTGGGCCATGAAGCTTCCTATGTGCTCTGGTCAAATAGGCTGAAGGCTGCATTCAGTAATAAGCAAGACTATGAATTAGATTTCCTGTACTGGTGCAATGAGAGAAGCTGGTCTAAGTTGGTAAAGCTCTTTGTTGTCTTAATTTAAGTCAATCCACATCCCAACTTCCTTGGCCTGACAGGGCCAGTGGTTTTATTCTGCAATCTATCAGCTCCACCTAACTGCCTTTTGGTTACAGTGCCACTAGGCTGCACAGCTTCTAGAAGTTGTCTCCAGTGTTTCTGGTCTGATAGGGCCAGAAGAAACTCTCCACAACAGGTAGACCTGTGATTCCATTCCTTGCCTGGGCAGAAAGAGAAGGGGCTGCTCCAGGCTACTCTCAATTTACCAAAAAGGTTCTGTGGTTGAGAGGGTCCAAGAGCTACCTTAAGCCTTGGCTGTGAATTAATCCCCCTGCCTGTGTGTATAGCAATGGGAGTGGAACATTCCCATTGATGGCTTTGCTCTAGGGTCAATCAGCTCTGCCCAGCCATTTCTCAGCTCAAGTAACACTGTGCTGCACTGGTTCTAGGAGTTGTCTCCAGCTCTTTTCTCAGATGGGGCTAGAAGACATTCTCTGCAGAGGGTGGGGCTATGACTGAGCAACATGGCTAGGCATGGGCAAATTTGGGCTCTAGGGCCAGCAAAAGTTCTGTCTGAGCATCTGAACTAGGGATATCTGCATGCCACCATGTTCCCTGTTCATAGTGCACCCCCAAATTGGTTCTGCAGGTAAGTAAAGCTGCTGGTTGGGATTACCACTTGGGCACAGCAGTTATGAACTCAGTCTGTCAATCTGTGTGATGGTTGTTGTAAGCCCCTCTCCTCTTCTATATCACAGTCAGATTTCCAGTGGTTGAGCCCTGCAGATCCCTGTAATCCCTGTGCTGTGAGATCAGATGCAGCTCACCAAGATGGGCAGGGCTGGTTGTCCCTGCTGGGTTCTGTTTTCCCACTGGAGAAACCAAAAGCTCAGAAGAGACCTTTCCAGGTGGTGCTGCACTGTCCTGGGGGAAGAGCAAAGCAGCCAACATGTAGTCCCTTCTCTTACCCTTCTAATACAGTCTGTTTTGGTCTCTGAGGTCTCTCAGCCTCACCTCTGTGTTCTAGGGTTCTCTCAGGGGTGCCTTGTTATGCAAGAGTTGTTATTTGTTCTTCTCGTGATGGGGAGCAAAGTCAGCAACAACTTATATCACTATTTGGTGATGTCACTTCCCCTTTTGCTTTTTGTTAGTCATCAACCACAAGCAAAGAAAGTAACAGATAAATAGGGAATGTGAAATAAATGGCAGGTAACTTTCACAGGAGAATGGAATAATAGTCATTTTATCCAATCATTTGATGGGAGAAGGAAAAGTATACTTCCACAAGTAGTTTCAAACCAAGGCAAAATGTGTACTATATATCAAAAAAAAAAAAGGAGAAAATTGCCAATAAAAAGTAAAAAAGAGCAATATTGGAGCACCAATCTGAATGAACTCCAGCTATACAGATTTATTCAGCTCTCTAAAACAATGGCATAATCCAGGAAAACATAAAAGTGAAATGGAATTTCAGCAATAAAATTCAATATTAATAAAGCACAGCATATCCAAAAGATAAAACAATCCAATCCCTAGTTTTATTTATACAATTTCTTCCAAAAAGATGGATCAAAGAATGTGTGTCCGCAATAGGAGACTCACTCTTCTATTAAGATGAGAAATGTCTATAATAAGTTGTAAGTTCCCATACTTAAAAAATGTAATGGGTGGGTCCTATTGAAGAAGGAAAAAGAGTTGTGTCTGATTCATCTTGACTTCACACCAATGAGATGCAGATTGAATGTATCCTCCTTTAATGACCGAGCAAGAGAAGCTGGGAACATATAAGCATGCAGTTTACACAAGCATGCGTGTGTGTGTGCGCACGCACACAAAGTAAACAAGTGGTATGCATATCTTCTAATCATTTGGGTTTTAATAGCAAACTCTGCCTTTCTCTTGGCCTAAAGCAAGGGTTTGAATTGAATTATTTGAGTTCATATTTCATTTCAATCCAAACTATAACAATAGTCTTTATTTTCACTTACTCTCAAATTCAAAAGCGCTCTCTGAAATAACACAAGTAGCAGTAGCATATAAATATAAGATGACCCACAAGATATAAGAATAGAAATAGTGGCTATCTACACAGGCCTTAACTACGAAACAATAAACTCTCACAGAAACCAATGTTTCCATGTAATTTAGTTTCCAAAGCCCATGGATTCCCTGACTGCCCCCCACTGCAGGTGTTCTACTCTAAACAATGAATCTGAGCACAGAAAAATAACATTTTATGTCACGTATACTGAAAGGATCACACACACATCACCAAATCCAGTATGTGAATCAATAGTCAAACACTCAATTACATGCCAGCCACAACCATGAAAACTTGGATGGAACAGATATCAGTGGGTCATAGAGTAGAAGAAAATAGCCTTGAAGATGTTTTGCCATGGTAGCAAATACAAGTTTTCTTTTGTAAAAAAACAAAACAAAAACAAAAACAAAAACTAGTGAAACAGCATTTTATTACAGTTATGTAAAAATTGTTTATTGGTTTATCTTAAAGACACAATTCTTTTGTAAAATAATTCACTATTAGATTAATTCTATCATTTCATCTAATGTTTGTCACTGGATTAGATTTGTTGAGCTCATATAACAATCTGTCTTCCCCTATTAATTTTTCATCTTACCATACAAATAGTAGCACATTAATCAACAAACTCCAGTTACTTCAATATGAGCCATTTCATGGTTCACTGAGTTAAATTACAACTTGAAATACTCCCCAGTTGAGAAAATTTACCAAAGTTACTTAGTCATTATCCTCTATCTCTTGTCTTCTTTTATGAAATAAACAAAATTGTGATACTTTTTACTTTCTAAATGTGCAACATAAGCTTCATATTTAACTGCACATTTATATGGCTCTTTCTATTTAGATAATATTATGAATTTCTAATGGAATAACAATTTTTGGTGCCATGGAACATGCTTTTAATGTTAATTCAATAACAGAAAAATAGGATTTCTTCCATTTTATAAAAAGCTGTGTTTCAAAGGTCATTCTTTCACTTATATATTTAATAGGAATATTAAAAATAGTTTTTATGCCTTTGTTCTCTGAGCTCAACTGCACACAATATTATCCTAGCCTGCAAAATCCTAATAAGTACATTATGGAAGACATGAAAATAGTAAAAACAAACAAACAAAATACATATTATGGTTGACTTATATATTTTCTAAAGTAGTCCCTGAAAGACAAAAGTGAGTAGTTTTCTACCAGAAAATTAAAATCTGGTAAAATGCCCTTATTGAACCTGTCAGGAAAGAATTCGTCATTAGAGATAGTATATTCCAGAAATCTGAAGTTGGGGTGATAGCAATTTCCTGGGGAGACGGTTGGTGCACTTTCTACTCCATGGAGTTATTTTCAGGAATGGGACAAATACTTCCATAGTGCCCCATTTCTAATGTTACAATAAATTCCCCAGTGGATGCTTGGATATACTTAGGATAGTTTATTTCAAGTTTGTCTTTGGAAGATATTATATTACATAAACCTAAAAATTAAAGCTGATTATTTCAGCACAGGAACAAAGCAACAAGGGGGAAAAAGGAACGCTTAAATCTAAAGGTACCCACGTTCTATTTTTTTTTTAATAAGAGTAGCTTATTAATTATTGAGTCAATCTAATGTGTAAGACATAAAGGAAAATATATTATAAGCGTCAATTCCTATGCAAAAGAAATGAAGCAAGCACAGTGACCAATTTCATCATGGTTGTATGGAGATACATAATCCTTCTAGTCCTTGAGTTAAAACTTAGATGATAAAATCTACTGTAGGTCATAAAACTTGATTTGAGAGAGTAAAAAGTATTTTTGTATTTATTCTAACCTTGGATACAAACATGGTATTGCTTATTGCCTGGGCACATTAGCAAATGGTGCAGGGATGTCATGTGTATCTGACGACCCTTCATCTTGGCAGTGGGGCTATGGTGAACAGCTGAACATTAAGCACGGCTGACACACCCCCAATCTGTCTATTATGCAGATACAGCTGGAACACTGACACTGGGGTGGTGCTAAATGTTGTTTTGCTCAAAACCTTGAGAACTTTTCAAATGACAATTAATAATCTGTGAATCAAATCAAACCGAAAATTCGTATTTTTCTTCTTGATCCTCTATGATCTAGATTATTTCTCATGATAACTAGTGTCTAAACACTACTCATCTGTTAAACTATTTATATGAATTCACCTAGTTACCAATGAATTGTTCTTAGCCTATTTCAGTGCATTCATATTTTTCAGGTTAAAAAAATTTAACCATAATTCAGCTTACTAACATTCAGATGCATTTCAAGATAAAATGAACAGTCTTGGATATAGAATCACTGAAAATGTTCAAATATTGGTTGACTGACTATGTGGCAAAAAAAATCGGTTTGGTGTTTGTGACTTTAAAGTTAATATTTAAACCTGATTTCATGATTTTTCTCATAACCAGAGTATTTAAGAGTAACCATTCTTCCTATCCATTCCTTCACTATGTATATTTTAGTAGAATCTACTTTTTTTTAAAATAATGGAATTGAAATCTTAATATCGCATTTTAGTTTTTGAAATGACTATTGCTTCCTGAAGCTCTTTTCACAATGGTGTCAAAAGCAAAGCATTTCTCTTTTGAGAAATTTGTTGAAATTGCAGGTATTGGTTAGCCTTATAATTAGCTTGATTATTAGCATCATATATAATCTTGGTGATATTAACAAGACAGTTTCTATTTTAAAATTATATTTTTTAACCTTTTATCATCTTTTTTGATATATATATCATACCCTAATAATTTGAGGATTATTTTAAAACCCTAGCTTTTGACTCCTGTATTTTTTTTTTTACTCCTGTATTCTCTTCACAGAAAGAACAGTACAATAAATTAATATTTTGCATTGTTCAGGAGAAATTTCATTATGGTGTTAAACAAAGATTTGTCATTTTTATGGAAATAATAGTACTCAAGGTCTAAATCATGTTTTTGACATATTCAGAATTTCTGAGCTTCTGAGCTAAGTTCTGCTGGCAAAATTCATTTTATGACTCCTACTTTATTCACTATTAAATTGCCTAAGTGATTGTATGTGCTTTTTACTGAGATAATTTTAAGGTGATCCTATCTGCCCCTATTCTACCTCTGTCCAGCTTCTAAAAATAAGTTAGAAAAATAATAGAAATCAAATATCTGCCTCTTCATTTATTTTTTGACCCAACTTGTATTTTTCTTTATGTAGTGACTGCTACATTGACCTTCTATTTTTCAAATTCTTAGCTCTTGCAGGGCTAATAAACCTCTTAACCAGTAAGTAGAATCACAATTTCTCTGTGGCTCAAAGTAAGCATAGATTCAGTTATAAATACAGGGTGAAATCCAGATATGTAAAAAATATAGAAACAACATGTTTTTTTTTTTTGTTTTTTTTTTTTTATTTTTTAATATATGAAATTTACTGTCAAATTGGTTTCCATACAACACCCAGTGCTCATCCCAAAAGGTGCCCTCCTCAATACCCATCACCCACCCTGCCCTCCCTCCCACCCTGCCCTCCCTCCCACCCCCCATCAACCCTCAATTTGTTCTCAGTTTTTAACAGTCTCTTATGCTTTGGCTCTCTCCCACTCTAACCTCTTTTTTTTTTTTTTTTTTTTTTTTTCCTTCCTCTCCCCCATGGGTTTCTGTTATGTTAGAAACAACATGTTTTAAACTGCCAGCATTGGGGCGCCTGGGTGGCTCAGTCGGTTAAGCGTCCGACTTCGGCTCAGGTCATGATCTCACGGTCTGTGGGTTCGAGCCCCGCATCGGGCTCTGTGCTGACCGCTCAGAGCCTGGAGCCCATTTCAGATTCTGTGTCTCCCTCTCTCTCTGCCCCTCCCCTGTTCATGCTCTGTCTCTCTCTGTCTCAAAAATAAATAAACGTTAAAAAAAAAAATTTAAACTGCCAGCATTGAGCATTATTTTGTTATTTTAACAAATGTTTAACTTAATTTGTTTTGTTTTTTTCACTGAAAATTTTTGATTCTCTGTTACTACCAGGAGGGGGAAAAGCAAAACAAAACAAAACAAAACAAAACAAAACAAAACAAAACAGCCAAGTTCTTTTGATATCAAGCAACCTCAAAACTGACTAGAATGGTTTATGGTAAAGGTTTTCTCTGTAAAAATCAGTTAAATCATTAGCAAAGGAAAACATCCATCAAACTCAAAAACTGAGAAATTTTAAAAATGCTTATAGGCAATCCTACCAAATAGGTGGGAAGAGCTTCTATAGCCATTGCTTAGATATCACAGACTCAGAGAAGTAGAACACATCCTCAAAGTTGGAGAGCCTTTAGTGGCCAATCAGAGCTAAAATGCCATGGCTTGCTTTCTGAACTTGGAATCCAAACAACTGTGAGGCTTATAGGAGGCACTGCCTGGCATTTCAATGTATTTTGCCTTGCACATAGAAAGCTTTTTATCTGGTCACCTAGGAAATTCACTAAGTTATGCCAAAGTCACTGGATAATGTAATCTTTTCTGTAGGAGTAAATGGGCCAAATAGGTTGTTTACTGTAGTAGAAAATATGCCATCAGTTAGACAAAGGCCATGTGTCAGGAGTTTATCCTTCCAGAGACTCATTATGAAGAACTAAATCTCAAGGTGTACATGGATGAATAGAGGATAAAGGGTCAGAATAATTTAACTTACTTCATGGTCTGTATTCTCTTTTATCAACTGATGGCCAAAGTTTACTGTATGAAGTTCAAACAAGTCTTTTCAAAGATGAACCAAAAATGATATTTAGGAAAAATAAAATTGAGTACATTTCCAAAAGTTAAAATTATTTTGATGAATCAAGATATAAGATAATTAAGAATAAAAATTTAGCAAAAAAAATTTAGAATAGTTTCATTTATTTTAGGATTGGCTTATAATTAATTTATTAACTAATAATTATAATATATTACTTGAAGTTTTCCTTCCTTAAGATTTTCCCATGTCAGGGATAATATTTTGCAGCTTATAATCTTTTAATGACATATCTTAAAAATTGAAAGTACATCAATATGTAAGGAGGACAGTTATAGTCACAAAGGCATGAGAATTAAAGATTAAATTTCTAATTAACATCAAAGGTGAATTTGAAAGAAGATACAGTAAAACTTTGATTAACATAGCCAAGGTTTCAATTAATCAATTTTTTCCTTAAATTTAAGGTGAGTCATACTATAAGAAAATGATCTTACATTAAAAATTTGGTGAAAAAAATAATTTAAACCAAATTTTGGAGTAACTATGATGTTTAATCTATATCTTATATTGTCTAAGGGCAATTGATATAGAGATCATAATCCTATAGTTCTATAAGCTTATCACACTGAGGATCTAAGCTATACTCAACTTGTTAGAATGTCTAAAATCTAGTCAATGAGCACTGGGTGTTGGATGGAAACCAATTTGACAACAAATTTCATATTAAAAATAACTAACTAAATAAATAAACAAATAAAATAAAATAAAATAAAATAAAATAAAATAAAATAAAATAAAATAAAATAAAATCTAGTCAAAAATTAATGTCAATTCACTCTCAGCCAGCAATGACTACCTCACCTTTGTTAATGCTGGTTAACTAAACTAAGAAAAGAGCATTATCTGTGCGTAAGTGTTCTTGGAGTAACAGGCAAAATAATGCCTATGATTACTGGAATACTAAATTAATGCAAAATTATCTAGACATATTTCGATCAATTACACATTAAAATGCTAAAATAATATTTTAAATCTTAATGATTTTCTCATGTAGAGACAGGTCATACTTTTATCTTTGTTAAAGCTACTTATACAAAAGGCCTGATTTCTACTTAAGTAATACAGAGGCCAGGAGATGGTTGATTTATTGCTTTGTTCAAAAAGTCAGGAAAGTGGTACTGAATGGGGACCATGTACATGCCCTAACTTTACAGTAACAAAATATTTATGAGTGTTTCAAGGATCAGACACACGTTAAGAGACAGCAGGAGCCTTCCATCTAAATGCCAAGGAGCAACCAGGGATTTCAACACCGTAAGTCTTTGTGGAGTGGATGACCAGTGATTCAAGTTGAGGGATCTCTTATTCACCATTTTCCTGAAATTTCCACTCTGTTCAAGTTCTCATGGACACCTCCACACCACATTTCTGCCCCAAGAGACAGATTCCTCTCACCCTACAAACACATGGCATGGGTATTCACAGTACATATTTATTAAGACATAAGGTTCACATGAAATATCATTTTCCTCTCGTTCCCCATCCTCACTTATTTCTATAACTTGCAACAGGTGAGAGAGTTGAAGAGACCTGTTACATTTTTAGTGCTTTCCTCTGCGAATTCTGCATTTGGAGATTTGTCTTATTCATGCCTTAGTATACCTATACTACAAGCTGGTGAGTGAAAAACGGGAGGTTTTATCCTAAAATCCTGTTACACAAATGTTTTGCATCATCAGAGATTTTTATTTATTTGACATAACTATTAAGCACTACTTACATGCTGGTTTCTGAGAGTGGAATTGTAAACAAAATGAAGATAATCCCTAACTTCATGTAACTTACAGTTTAGTGGAGATAGTACTCACATGACACCCATGATGCCACAATACATTCACGACAGATAAGACAGCAGAGCTAACAGACTGATAGCTCAGCATACTTTCCTAAGTAGTCACGACCAATGCATCAACACTGTCACCAGATGTGAATCTTCTTTCATTCTCATTTGTTAACAGCCAACTATAAACTGTGGAAGCAGGGAGCAAGCATTGTACAACAGTATATGCCACAGAACATAAAGCGCCATTTGATCAATAAATACTTCTTTATTTGTATTGTAGGTATTTTATTTGTATTAAATATTGAAGATCATGGCTTTTTGCTTTAAAGTAATATCAAACATGTGCTAAGTTAAATATTACAGAAAAGGATGAGCTTAGATAGTTTCCTAAGTAAATGAGGAAAAGTTGATGACAGGATTGCTGCTATAAATGTATAGGAATTATAAATGCATTCATCAGTTTATTTTATTAAGCACTTACGCTGAGCCTGCACTACTTTAGGCTTGAAAGAATCATTCAATGAACAAAAAAGACAGGACCCTGCCCTTGTGAGGCTTGCATCATGGTAGGAGAGATACATAGTACATAACAGACATGATAAATAAGGAAAACACATAGTATATGAGAAAGAGATATGAGCAGGAAAAGGAATATCTGGGGTCTAGGGGGAACTAAGAGGGCAGGCTGCGGGAGTAAGTACATGGTCATTGCAAACATTATCAAAGGTGAAATTTAAGCAGAGTTAAAGGAATTGAGGAAGTTTCCAAACAGTGGAAGGAAAAGTAGTGAAGGAAGAAATGTTCCCCCCAAATTATCAATTAATATTTATGGAGTACTAGCTAGGAACATGGGAGTCTGTGAGGAACAAGGCTATGTTCTAAAGCATACCTGTCCCTTTGCAAGTTGTTGATATAATTACAGAATAAGGAATTGAGGACACAGAAGAAAAAGTAGGTAAAGTAATGGCAGAATAGAAAATATATCTTAACAAAAATAAGTAATCAGAAGCAAAATATATCATGGCCACATGGCCACATGTCTAAGTGTTTAGATAAGGGAGCTGAGGGGTGAACATTTTAATGAGCTTGGAAATGACCTTTCATGATGTAATCAGAGAAGGAGTTGGAGGCTATACAAGAAAAGAGATTGAAAAGCTCATCTTCCCTTTGTCTATGCCACAGGAATTATGTTTAATAAGGTTTATATGTTTTCAACATTTTTGCTATAGACTAGCATCTATTCACTTATATGCTGCCTTGCTTCCTTTATTTTAGATTAATGATCTATTTTTGAAATTCAATCTAACCCCTCCAGTTCTGCACTAGATTGCATTTGCTATTCTCTCCTGCATCATTTTCACTTTCTTCATTACTTCTTCCTAATCAACATGCAAAATTACTCTTTGTCCCTCTTACCAAAAAAAAAAAAAAGAAAAAAAGAAAAGAAAGAAAAAGAAAAGAAAAACCTCTGAACTCCTCACATTCTGCTCGAATTCTGCTTAAAACTGCTTCAATCTTTGTATCTCTTCACCCACTGTAACTGCTCTGAAAGTCATCACTGATGGATGCCAAATCCAGTGATAATTCCTGGTTCTTCATCACATTCTATCAGCAACTTTGGATACAGGTGATTTATCCCAGTATTTGAATGACCGTCCTCTTTTAGGTTATAAAGAACTACACTTCTCTGATTTACTCTCACTTCCCTGGCCATCTTCTTTTCCGGTTTGCCCTTAAATCTCTAACCACTAAGTACCAGAGGGTTTTTAATGCTCAGTTTTTTAGACCTTGTAGCAAGTTCAGTCCTCTGAAAAAAGACACTGAGATTGTTTGGCATGCAGCACACTGCTTAGGGAGGGAACCGTGTGAAAGGCAAAGAGTGGCAGCAGGCATGGGCAGTGGGGCAAGTGGAGCTGCAGTGCAGACCCGGGACAGCTTCAGCAGACCCTGCTGGGATCAGAGTCAGAGCCGCCCTGAACTGGGCTGAAACGGTATGGGTTTTATACCTCCGTCTCCATCGGTCATTGGATGTGGTTGGCCCAGCAAGGTCCTCTGAAGCAAACCCCGAAGTAGTTCTCAGATGGAGGCTGTGTGCCAACAATGCTCCCAGCTGCCAGAGGGGCATCGGGACAGCTCATTTGCAGACCTCCCCTCTATCTACAAGGAGTCCCTTTTTATTTCATGCATTCTTATGGCTTCATTCCAAAAATACATAATGTGTTTCATATGCGTGGCCAATCCCAAAAGTACATAACACCTCAAACAAAATATATCCCAAACTAAACTCCTGATCCACCCACCCCAATATGTTCATCTCACGGTCTTCCCCATGTCAGTTAATAGCAACTGTATTATTCCAGTAGCTCAGGTTTAAAAACACAGCTTTTCCTTTCCTTTCTTTTTTTTTGTTCTTTTCTCTTTCTTTTTCTTTCTTTCTCCCTCTTTCCTTCTTTTTCCCTTTCTTTCTTTCTTCTCCTTTCCCCCTTTCCTTCCTTCCGCCTTCCCTTTCTTCCTTCCTTTCTTCCTTCCTTCCTTCCTTCCTTCCTTCCTTCCTTCCTTCCTTCCTTCCATGGAGTTATTCTTAAATCCTCTTTCTTTTGCTCTCCATACTCCATCTACACACAAACTGTATTGAATTTACTTTCAAATATAATTAAAATTCACCACCCTGTTATGCAGAGTAAACCAGCAGGAGCTATGGGAGGCAGGCTCTTTAGTAACAAGACAAGGGGCTGAGCCCTGGTTCCTAAAGGTAACTGGCTTATTTAAACAATTCTGTGGACTGGCAGGAAAGTGAAACTCATTAAGTTAAGGAACAGGTGAGGTACAGCTGGTCTGTGAGGCTCATAGATGTCCAGACAGTGCATAAAATTTTATACCTTACGTTACAAAACTTCACATCAACTTGTCTGATGCAAGTCACCATGACAGCAGTAGCCTACTAACTACTATTAATGAAGTGGTTACAAAGACCACTATTTCAAAGTGGTTGAAATAGATCAGATCAAGTCTCTCCTGTGCTTAAAACCTTAAAATGCCTTCTCATCTCCATCCAAAAAAACAACAAAAAAAATCCAAAGTCCTTGCATAGCTTTAAAAGGCCTAACATTTTTGGGATCCCATTATCCCTCTGACTTTATTTTCTAATATTCTCTTCCACTAACACACTCTGCTTTAGCCACATTGACCTCCTTTCTACTTCGTGAACACATTAAAAATATTTCTATAGCAGGAACTCTGCTCTTAATTTTCATTCTGCCTTGAACCCTTAACCCTCCTTTAAATTTTGTTCACTCATTCACCTCTTTTGAATCTCTGCTCATATGCCATCTTTTAAAAGAGGGCTCCCCAAACCTGCTCATTGTAAATTCCATACACTCTCATTCAGCATGTTACCTACTTCATTGCTTTCATTGTCATATAGTTATCACCATCAAAAATGGCACATAATTTACTTAGCTATTCTATCATGTGTTCATTTCTCTCCATTAAGAGTTAGTTTATCTACTAGTTCACGCTCATTAACAGCATCACCTAAAACAAATGTTTGGTATATTTGGGTATGTAATAACTTACTAGTTAAATAAATCAATACACTTATCCTTGTTTCATTATTTAACATAAGGTAATATGAAATTTTAAAATATGTTTTTCAAATATGGAGCATGATTTTTCCTAAAAAAATAAAAATAATAAACACTAGATTTTTTTTGCCCAGACCAGGCATGGCATAGGGTAAAGCTTTGCAAAAGTGACCCAGAGGGCTGGGAAACACAGACTACAAGTTCAAGGAGTAGGTGTTCCTCGGTGTAAACCTTAGCAAACGGAATTAGAGACAGAATATAGGAAGGATCCATCATATCAAGTTCGTGCCCTTCAAAGCAGTGATTCATACAGCTTCTTCAAAGCCCTCCCATGTGTCTGGTTCTGTTTTCTGGTGAAGCTAGAAACTATTCTGTAAAGTCCCATCTTATTTTTACTTTTCCCTCTTCTCTGCCTCGTATCACTTTTTTGTTCACCATTGTTTTGAATTACACCTTTCAAGAAAGAGTAGGCATATAAGAATTACTCAGGCTTAATTCTCTAGACAAAAAAAGGCTAAAATACTTTTTCTACCCCAGAACAAAATCACTTCAAGAGGTAACAGAGATAGCTATAGCTAAAAATGAGTCTACAATCTAGTTAGTAATGCAGAGGAGACAAAAAATGTGAAATTACACAATATAGAATTAGAAACTAAATCCATACGCAAAAGTGTGGGTGATTTGGATAACAAGAACAATAAGAAGAATATATAAGAATATATATATTATAGGTTAAATTTATCAGCGAATATTGACCTTAAAGGACTTAAGGGTATGACTTAGAAGAGCATAAATTTCCAGGAATTCTAGCCTAACGAAATACTTGGACCAGGGAAATGTTATGAAAGTGTACATGTATAAAAGAGAGAGAGAGAAGATAAAGGGGAATATTTGTTTCAAGTAATACTAAAAAGCAATGAAAATAGGTAAGGTATAGATGGAATGCAAAGGAATTTACTGAGAACAAATGCTAAAAATTATGATAAACCAAATATCTAGCTTTGTACATAAAAAAGGAGATAGATGATTTCCCTTTTCAATGAGAGGAGTAGATACTATGTTACAATATAAGATTTTCCCAAGAATTTCCCATAACATACCTCCTGATTTCACACAAATATGTGAATGTGTATATACATATTTCTACTGAAATAGCTCAATTTATTGCTTTGAATTATTCTATAAAATACAATTTACTCAGAAAATGGATATTTTAATAGATGAGTGAAATTAGGAGGTATAGGCTGCAATATGGGTCAATTCCAGTAAAGCAATCCTAGAAAAAAAAAGGATAAAATAAACAGTGCTGTACAGATGTAAAAGCCAATAACAGTCTAGGGACTTGAAAAGCAATTGTACCATGAGTGGTTGAAGGACACAGAAAAGAATGCCAAAGGATGCCAGAGACTCCATCTGTCTCACAGGCTCCATGGATTTAATGGAGCCAGCAGCCATGATTGTTTTATGTACTATATACCAGAACATGAAACAGCACTTGTCATAGAAGATTGCAATAGTATTTATTCAGGGGTGCCTGGGTGGCTCAGTCGATTGGGTGTCCAACTCTTGGTTTCAGCTTAGGTCAGGATCTTACATATTGTGAGTTCGAGCCCTATGTCTGACTCTGCACTGTCAGTGGGGAACCTGCTTGGGATTTTCTCTCTCCCTCTCTCCCTGCCCTTCCCCTGTATGTGCACTCTTTCAAAATAAATAAACATTAAAAAATGGTATTTATTGAATCAATGAATTGGTCAAAGTTCTCCGTAATTTAGAGTATCAGTAATTTTCCATAGCCCCCTTAAACCAAAATAAATAGCTAACAATTTTATTTATTAAATAGTTAGGTCCAAACATATTAATACATGTTTATGTCCTAACAATATGGCACATGTTTGTTGCTACATAACATCTCAAACCTTCATTCCCTATTCCATATTGATTGCCATCCCCATACTTTCTTTTCATCACAATAACTGGTTAAAAGCCAACTTCACAAAGATAGAACATCATCAAAAAGAAGTGAGCCATCAAATGTTGAGACTACTTAAAGCTCGCAGTTTTCTTGATGTTTGAAAAGCATTGATGTTTCCCAGAAAATTTTAAATATCTCTCAATGCCCCTGGAAAATGTATGGTACACTGTTGGGGAACCGCAAACTTAATTTAAAATAAATTGAAGGTGTTTATTAAATTTTAATTTCACAATTTTTCAAGGATTGGTTGTTAGCATTATATGTGTGTCCATATAAAGTTTATTATATAGAAAAAATAAGCCACTGTTTTATATCTTCACTATTTGCTTTTGGTGTCAAATATTATAATTATTATAATCTCTATTATCAAGTAGAAAAATATTACAAATCTTTAACAATTCAACAAGGCACAGATCCTATATCCAAGGCATTGGTCACCTGTATATTAGGGTACTTGAACATGTATGTTACTCCTAACTGATAAACTATTAGAAAATGTTACATGTAGAATATATAGCAATTGAATAATTCAACCCCTTCATCCTTAAAGTATCATTTTCATCAGTATTGTCTAATAGGTTCTATGGAAAGAAAAATGGGCCAAACAACAAAATAAACCTCTGTTGATGTTATATTCCTCTTCAGCTACTGTCCTGCCTATTCCCCTTATGGCCAAATTGTTAGGAGAGTATTAGGGGGTAGAAACGTAATCCACAATGGATGTATACAGAATATGTATTGATCAGTGTTCTCCAGAGAAACAGATCAAAGAAGATGTGTGTGTGTGTGTGTGTGTGTGTGTGTGTGTGTGTGTGTAAAGGATATGTATTATAAAGAACTGGCTTATGTGATTATGGAGGTGGGTAAATTGCCAAATCTTCAGGTAAGTTGAAAGGCTGGAGACCCAAGAAAGCCAATGATGTAGTTCCCATGTGAAGGCAAGTTCAAAACCCAGGTAAAGTTGACATTTTAATCCAAAGGCAAGAAAAATTCTAGTCTGAGGAGGGTGAACTTTTTCTTCTATTCAGGCATACAACTGATTGGAGACCCACTAACATTAGGGAAACAATCTTCTTTATTCAGTCTACTGATTTGTATGTTAATCTCATCCAAAAACACCCTTGCAGAAACACCCAGAATAATGTTTGACCAAATATCTCGGTACCTCAGCCCAGTCAAGCTGACACATAAAATTAACCATTTCAAAGTATAATCATCTTTTATATAATTTGAGTAATGTTTATTTCAAGTGCCACTCCTCAGAAGAAATGTGACTATAGTCAAATGGGATCTTCCCAATTTCCTAGGGCTGTCTTAAAGTTCTTGGAAGATTGTGTAACATCCAGATCTTATAGAAAAAGAAACACCTGCCTCATCTTGGGTCATCTGTCCACAAGGGCATCCCCTGAGATCTCTCATGTTCTCCCTGGTCCTCAGTGGTTGAACATGTGATTTCTTATTCAACTCCCTGTTTTCCCAACCACGTGGACACTTCAGGTTCAAGATCATTCTCTGTTACTTTTCACTTGATCTTAACCAAAAGGCAGAGAAGAGGTTCTGTTACTTTTCATACCATGAGTAGGTACCTAGAAATTATTTCACTGCTTCAATAGTACTCTTTATTTTTTTAATATAATTTATTGTCAAATTGGCTTACATACAACACCCAGTGCTCATCCCAACAAGTGCCCTCGTCAATGCCCATCGCCCATTTTCCCCTCTCCCCCACGAACCCCCATCCACCCTCAGTTTGTTATCTGTATTTAAGAGTCTCTTGTGGTTTGTCTGCCTCCCTCTCTTTGTTTGCAACTATTTTTTCCCCTTCCCTTCCCACATGGTCTTCTGTTAAGTGAAATAAGTCAGTCAGAGAAGAACAGATATCATATGCTTTCACTTATATGTGGATCTTGAGAAACTTAACAGTACTCTTTAAAATAAAACTCTGAATGAGATTGTCAAGAAGCTAAGACCCTTCAGATGTTCCCTTTCTGGAAACTTGCTGTCCTTTCAGAGTTTTGCTCTTAAAGCAAGATGCAATGCAATTACAAAGAAACCCAGATATGTATATACCAGTGTCTCCTTGGATATTCTTTGGCCCTGGAGATTCTTTGGTGGAGGCATAGTAACATGGGAATGAAAGTGGGACCTGCTCCATCTCATGTTTCTCCCAAATACTTGTCTGTGTCAGAGCTTAGATTTTTGGAACCAAAACAGGAAGACCTGTTTTGCACTGTTATCCTTTCTCTTGCATTCCTCCTCTGTTATGAGCCAGATGTCTTAAGGAAGGAGAAAGGAGGTACTCATAAAAAAAAAATGAAATGCTGGGGGAAAAATAAAAGACTCATTTAGGGTCTCAGAGCATTATCCCATAACATAACTGCCCATACTTCATGCCTCTATATTATCATGTTATTAAAAAGCTTGGGAATATTTAAATAATTATAACTATATGTATAATAAATAATGCCTACAGAAATGTGTCTGTATCTGAAAATATGTACTATAATCCTCTAAAGCTTACTTGAAAAAACAAGCCAAAATAACACACACACACACACATACACACACACACACACACACACACACACACACACACACACACACACACACACAGACTTTATTGTACAAAGCCCAAAGCAAAACCCAGAGCTCATACTCGTGTAAGTACATTGGAATATATACTCCAACACATAGAACTCTGTGATCTTATCATTTATTTCACATCTTGTAGGCTAATTTTCCTCATCAGTAAAATAGAAATAATACTGAATCTCTGAATAGAGCCGGAGCCAATAAATGTTTGCTAGACTCCTTTCATATCATTCTGAGTTTCAAATGTGTTTCTACATTTCTTCAAAATCCCCAAAGTACAAGTCCAGTGTCACTATAAAAACATCTCATCTTGGAATTGCCATGCGTCTAGTGCTTTATTTGTAATCATTTTTTTTTCTTTTCACCTACTATTCATTCTTCTGTTTTTTTTCCACTTTCTTACCACTTTCATCTGCATTTATCGACACCATGTATTATAATTTTTCTAGGTATTTAGATTTGATTTGGCTAAAATCTGTGCACACTTCAGAATTAATAAATTAATGAGTTTTTATTTTTTATATGTAGAGATTGATTGCTATTGTTTCACAAAATACAGGAGTACTAGAGTTGCCAATGTTTCTACTATTAAGAAACATAGATCAGCTTTCAAAGACTAAGCTATGTTGAACTTTAATTTCCAATGGTTTTTATTAATTTTATTCTCTTATTTAAATATTATATGCAAGATAGGGAATTGATTTTATGTTATTTGTTTTTAGTATCATCATGTAGGACCATCTCCAAGCCAACTACTTAGAATCCTGACTGTTCTCCAAGAAGCTATGGCCAACCAGTGACAATAATAGGGAAATTCTTTTAAGACTATCACAAATATGTTTACATTTCAGCATGGAGCTTTTACTGCATATACTTCTTATGTACTCATGGTAATAATTCTCTGAAGACTGTACTTCTGAATAATGGCTAGCTGATTTTCCACCATTATTCAGACAAAACTCAGAAATAGTAAGATAGCAGAGAAGAAAAAAAAGTTTGAGAGGGAGAAGTAGTAAAAACACAAAAGGAAGTGTGTATGTACAGTGATCATCTAGTTTCTTATAAACAAATTCTTAGTTATTTTCAATGGATTATACAAGATCGAAAACAATGGGCATGGCCGTTTAATTGTACTCAATAACGAGTAAGTGTAATATCTTCCTCTTACCTGGTATCCTCCAATGTTGACTAAAACATAAAATCAAGTTTACATTTATGCTAATATGTGAATGAACCCAAGTCTAAAAAGGAATCTAGCCCCCATCAAGTATTCTTCAGTATTTCTAGAATCTTTAGAGACATTACATCAACACACAAACTTGTCTACCAGCTAGAGACATCAGAAGCAGCCTAGATATCCCTCCCTCTCTCTCTCTCCCCCTCCCATCACCCTGTTCACAACCAATGCATGAAGACACTTGAAAATTTACATTATTGCCACTATTGATTTCACTGCATCTGTAGTAATTACTTTGTAGAATACGTTTCTTTTAGTAGAATAACATAAATCATTTATCCATTTACTATCATTCTAAACACTCTTTTGTGAAGAAAGCCATAAGACAACTGACATCCCATGGTATAATGTACACTTGAGTACATTAAAATACTTCCTGCCTGCTTGAGGTTTTAGTATTGATCTAGAAGTTTTTTTGTTTTTTTTTTTTTGCCACATTTTTATCATTTTACATCATTTTCTAAGACCATATTATTTCCCCAGGCATTAGCTATCCATTACTTCCAATGCATCACTTCATGGCTAGAGATATTTCCCAAATACATATTTCATTACAATGATTCGATCCTTCATTTTTGTTCATGCCTGGGCATGCATAATGTCTCACAAAGGTGAATTTCAATATCATGGTCATCAATATCAGCATCACCTCCATGCAAAAGAAGTACTGTTTTCATCTGGACTTCATATTATGCATTCAGAATTAGAGGTAGATTTTTGTTTCATTTTGTTTTGCTTTGTTTTAAAACAATCTTTTACTGATTCGCATTAAATGGTATCAATGGTTGATGCTTTGGAATTGGGTATACTTGTGATACTAACATATATGCTAAATATATGATGCTAAAGTTAAGATCTGATCATGAATTTTTCACAAGCTCTTTTAAAATAAAGCAAAGTTAGGGGCGCCTGGGTGGCTCAGTCAGTTAAGCGGCCGACTTCGGCTCAGGTCATGATCTCGCGGCCTGTGAGTTTGAGCCCCGCGTCAGGCTCTGTGCTGACAGCGCGGAGCCTGGAGCCTGTTTTGGATTCGGTGTCTCCCTCTCTCTGACTCTCCCCTGTTCATGCTCTGTCTCTCCCTGTCGCAAAAATAAATAAAACTTTAAAAAATTTTTAAAAAATAATAAAATAAAATAAAATAAAATAAAAAGCAAAGTTTAAAAATCACAAATCACCTTTTTTAATTTAAAGATTAAGAAATGGTATTAATTTTAAGACATCTACTTTAACTTTTAACAGTAAACTGTGTGTTCAGCTTGTCTCATCCTCCTTGAACCAGTGAACTAGCTGGGCGTATCTTTCTCACAGCAATGGTAGAGTCATACCCAACTATATCAGCATATTTCAAGCACTGACCAAACAAGTCTTTCACTCTTTAGTTCACTCTTCCAAAGCTTAAGTAATGGAGAATTATATTTACCCAAGAAAAGTAAGGGAAGAGTAAACTGAATGTTTTTTTTTAATAATAATCTAATCAAGAGGAGGGGCTGTTACATATTCCAGTTGAGCCAGGATTGTAGCTTGAAGTAGGTGAAAAGGGGGAAGACATGAAAAGAATCATAAGATTAAAGATATTTAGAAAGTAATATAAATAGGACACAAGGATAGGCTGGGATGAGGCCAGGGAAGGGTTCGTGAAGGAAGTGCCAAGCATTATTCCCAGGAGCCCAAATTGAATTGCTTGATGCCTAGTGTGGACAGCCACAGAGATAGTGAACAGTGGAAGAGATAGAGGTGGTTTTATGGGGGGAGGAGGGGGTTATAAACAACTGTCATCATTTCTAGTTGTTATTATAATCATTATTACTGATGTTATTACTGGTTTGGGAAATTGATGACAGTATTCTGCCTTCAGTGCTATATTTCCCAAGCTTGGGCATAAGTCTATCTAAGGACACTGAAATCACTCAGCTGTGTCCAGCCCTATCAGCATTTTTTTCTCTTCCACAAAACAGTTCCTATAATATCATCCATCCCGCCTCCCCCCCCCCCATCTTGATATTGCCATAGATACACAACGGTAAAAATTACTGCATCTATTCACTGGTATTTGCAGAAATTGCCTTAGGTTCCATCCCTACTTTCTATTTTAAAGTGACATCACTTTAAAATAGAACATACATCACATGTGTGCATACATACATCACATGTGTGCATGTATGTATATACACACATGTGTGTAGTGAGTGAATTTTTCCAGTTTCAGCCCTATGTATGTTTCTCACTCTCATTCTATAATTAACCACTCTGAGACTAGTGAATTGGATTGACCTGAATTACAGATTTTAATTATTACAAATATATTAGTTTTCGTATTTCTATGCTAGTTCATCAGTTGCAGCCATAAGGCAAGCTCTCACGCTACACCCAGACTTTGAGACACTCTACCCCATGCTGACCTGAGCATCCTGGGCCCCTACTTGTCCAGAAGACACGATTGAAAAAAAATGATTTTAGTAATTTTGGTAAAAAAATTGTTAATATAAAATAGTAAAAACTATAATAGGTGTGACAATATGCTCTGCCTAGAAATCAAAATGAGGCTAAAAAACGTGATCCAAAAAAACAAGGCTTACTTCCATTTAAAACATTTTTACTACTGAAGTAGCTAAATTACATTTAGATCTATTAATGACCTAGCTCAGTACAAGCATAAGTGCATTTAAATGAAACACACACACACACACACACACACACACACATACACACACGATTTCTGGTAAATTATTTAGTGTTTTCAGCACAGCTGCACGATGTATTTATTAATTGTCTGTAAAATCAGCAAAATATGTTCAGTAAGTGCCAGTTTGCCATATATTGTACATAATCACACATTTGAGCCACACAGTTGTTTATGCCATTTTATAATCATGTTAATAATTACCAGACAACTAAATTATTCAGGAAACCATAAATGTTACATTTAATTACTTTATCATTTTTGTATGTTGCCATGGAGATTAAATTGCTAACTCCATCCATAAATTCAGTTCTTTTATAATCTCCATCTTTATCAATATGAATGTGGAATGAATTAGTGAAACTGCAAAGCATGTGCTAACAAGTTAGTATTTTCTTGGTATGTTTTCTATTCCTACAGCTTCTAAACAATTCTGTGAAAATTTATAAGGTTCTCTCTAACATCTTCAAAGCATTCCTGAGCTCTGAAAATTAAAGGGAGAGGAATAAAATAAATCTTTCATAAGGTACAATTTCTACCTTCTGTCAGGAACTAACTGATTAGAAAACTCTTTATAGGTTAAACCAACCATCACATTTTTATGGTTCTATGTATTTCCAAATGTAAAGAATAAGCTTTCTCACTATAAACTATCCCTATGCAGTAAACACTACCATGGTCCACAACCCCAGTCTGTCTGACAATTTATCATATATCCAGTTTTGTTTTTCTATGGTGTCTTTTTTTATAGGCCTGCAAATTTCCCTAAGAATATCCCTGCATCTAAAATCATTTATAACTTAAAACTATCTTGTGATAAACAGTAAATGTGTGCCAAGCCGTCCCATAAAGCACCCAGAGTCCATCTTACATTCTGAGTGTAGGAAACTTGGGTCATTAAAATGAGTTACTCTTCTCATAGGTAACAGGTACTGAAAGTATCCAAAGATGCACTCAGGGCCTTAACATCACTTGAAGACTCTAGCTATACTAAAAAATTTAAAACTATATTACAATTTAATCAAATCCTGAGCCTTTATATATACAATTCTAATATGTCAGTGTTCTTTATGGGTGATAAAAACCACCAAACTTTTTGGATTTATGTGCTGAGTACAGATTTGGAGAGACTTCATACTAAAATACCCTGGGTCGTTGTTGGGTTATTTATGAACAGAGCAAGACTAGGAGACTAGAGACTCCCAACCTTTAGGCTGGATTAGACATATATAATGTTATTCACTAGTTCATTTGCAAATATTGATTTATCCAATTGTTGGTACAACATGAATTTTGAAGATACTTGGTAAAAGAATGCATTTGTTAAAAATTTATAAGAATTTTTACAGATATTTCTCCAATACAAAACTGAATAATCAGAAAATAATCATACAGTGTTCCAAAATTTCAAACAATATTGGGGAAAGGTACAAGTGAATACACAAAACCGTAGTAGGAGATGGAATGTTATAAATGCCATAATACCAACAAAATACTATAAAAATTCAAAGGAAGATAAACTCCACTTCAAGCTTCTAGAGAGACAGTTTTTTTCCACAAAATTGAGAACTTGATATGATAAAATATAATTAAATATCAAAACATGTGGCCAGACTATATGCCAGGTGACACTAAATCTTGCCCGGATTATTAATAAAGCCTCCCACCTGATTTTATTGCTTCTGGTCAGCCCTTTCCAAGCCAAACTCTTTACAGATGTTGCAGAACTTTTTCAATACTTAAAATTCTTCTATTGTTTCATGTTTTCTCTAGAATTCACTCTAACAACATTAAATGACATACAAGTCAATTCAAAATGGCACCCTTAATAAACTCTCTCCTTTTTCAGCTCAGCACTCATCCCTTACACTCCATACACAGCAGCCATGCTAAATTTGTGGTTAGTCCTCAAAGATACCCGGGTTTTATTCAGCTTCTGGATCTTGTCTATTTAATCCCTTCTTTATAAGAAAAACTTATTGAGTCCTTTTTTCCCCTAGATAATTTCTAGTCAAGGCTCCTATCTCTAATTAGGTGCCTGTCCCTAAGAACATGTTCCCTAGTACTTGAAAATTGTATTAGGTGACTTTCCTATATCTTCATTTAATACCTGTGCTTCACCCAGGATAGCATATACCATATTTTCTAAATATTGCTATTTATTATTCAAAAAATATCAAAATAAAAATTAACAACACTTCTTCTTCTAAATCAAAGATGCTCAAGTCTAAAATATGAAATTTAAAGGAAAAGATGAGTTAAAAATTGTGTAATACCATTAAAAGCTATCTTTATATGCATTCTGATAATGCTGACTATATTTATAATTCGTATTTTATATCTAATAAATTACTTCTGAATCCTAACTTTGCCCCTCCCAACTTTTCCCTCTCTTCAGATACCATCTTCTTCATTGTCTGCTTAAAAAAATCCAACAAACTGCCAAAGAGTCCCTGAAGGCTTCTCTGTGATGTGGTGAGACAGTCACTCTCTGAGCCAGCCCTGGAACTTTGATATTGATGTGTCTCTCTAGGGGCTGCAGTAAAGATAAATTACTAGTTGTCATTTTCTAAAAATGCCTTTTAGCTCTTCAGACTATAGTCAATGAATAAAATGACTTAAAATAGTAATAAATTGGGGTTTATCATTAATGCCATCCCTGCAGTGGCATGTCAATATCAAAGGGCATGCTAGCAAAGAAAGCCACTAATATTAAACTTCAAGCTGAGATACAGATAATATTCGTGCATCTTCCCTAACAACTGAGGAAAAGAAACCAGCAAGCATCATTGAGGGAATAACAAATAATCAGAAAAATTAAGAAGTGAAAGGGGAATACTTTTTTTGAGAAAAGCCAAATTCTATGTTTAAATTCAGAATTTGTCCAGAGAGCCCTTTTCAAATACAGTTGACTATTCAGATGCTTAGATCATCAGAGTGAAAGGAATCAGTATAAACACAGGCTCTCAAATGTCTACCTGTTGCAAAGCTGTTTGTTAGTAAACACTGCTGTAATCATTAATTCAGATAAGTCCAGAGATCCACCACCGATCTATTGAGCTAAAAGACTTGGCAACCTCTTTGGAAAGAAGCTATCCTAGATGAATGAAAGTAGGGCAGTTTGAGGGTAAAGCAGTGACCTTTATTGAATCACTGAAGACTAAGATCCATGGGCATATATCTGATCCTTAAGCAAGAAGAGCTATAAATAGAAATAGAAAAAGGTGTTTCACTTGTTTGTGATGTCCGAGGAATAAGAAAACACTTCTCTGGGTCTACTGTTAAGCAAGTGAAGTGAAAGAGAAGAATTATTCTCTGTGTAGTGAGCGTAGTGCAGAGCTCCTAATACATCAAGAGCACCAGAGTGCAGAATGCAAAGTTGGTATGTCCTGGAGAGGGGCAGCAACTTTGGCAGAGAAACTCAGAGCAACCGAATTTCTCTTTTGTGGAAGAAACAACATTCTTGACACTGTTAACTAGCATTGTCTATATTGAGCAATTGAGAGGGCTCAATGAATGTGAAAGTGGCTGGCACGTAGTAAAGTCTCAATAAACACCAACTTTATATTTTTCTCTATCTACACACACTCCCTTAGTAATCTCATTAGTTTTTTTTTTTGTTGTTGTTTTTTGTTTTTTTGTTTTTTTGTTTTTTTGTTTTTTTTTTTCCCCATAGCCTTAAACAGCATCCATAGCCCTAGGATTTAGGATAAATTTTGAAGGTGAAATTAATAGGATTTACCTGGATTGGCTATGGAGGTAGATAAAGAAAGGGAGAAGTCAAGATGTCTCAGGTTGTTTTGCCTGAGCAACAGAAAGGAGGGGGCAGTCATTTACTGAAAGAGCAGGAAGGGGTGTGGAGGTGAGAACAAGATTTCCAATGGCACTTAGTGTTTGAGATGTCAACTAAACAATCAAGTATTGTAAAGTCAAGCTGAATCCAGAGTTCAAAATAACCACCAAGGCTAAATATAAATTTGGCAGCCATCGAGTATGAGAATTAATGAGATCCCCAAAGAAGGGTATGTTGATAGAAAGCAAAAAATGTTCTCAAAGTCTGAGGTATAGTACACATAGAGCTTTAGAGATCTGAGAGGAGAGATAAGCAAAAACGAACAATAGCATAATAAAAACACAACAGGCACATGCACAAATAGGAGAAAGTGAGCAACCTAGGGCAAATGCTGCTTATAGACTGAGATAATTTCTAGAATCAGTCACTGACATTAGCAAAATCAATAATCACTGGTGACATCAGTAAGCAAGTCACAGTGAGCCTAAAATGTGCCTTTCTACAAATTAGAAAAAAAGTACTGCTGCTCCTCGGTGGATACAGACCCACAACAGAGTGCGTGGTTTGGTGAATAGAACACAAGCTAGGTTTCATCCTCTACATGCTAGGTACTCTCAAGGAGTGAAAACACACAGAACTATAAGCTGCAGCAATGTAGACAAGAATTGTTTCAGGGACGTGGAGGGCATGAGAAAATGACTGGGGTAGGTGAAAGAGAGAATATAAAAAAGCCAACTAGAAAGACAAATATGAGACTTATTAAAGGGAATTGTGGGGCTCCTGGGTGGCTCATTTGGTTGGGCATCCAACTTCAGCTTAGGTCATGATCTTGAGACACTAAGAGAAAAATTACCAGGTGTACTCACAACTGCAGAGAAAAGACCTCCCCACCCCCCCCACCCCACCCCCCACCCCCCGCCACCATTCCCTGAACCAGCCAGGGCGTGCCCGGTTGTGGTCTGACCTAAAGGCGGTAACCAATCAAGTTCTGCTGAGTGTTCAAATTTAAATGTCAACCAATAACAGCTCTGTAACCGCGAAAAATCCCTAACTTGTTTGTGCCTGTCTATAAAAGAAGCTGTAAGATCCTGGCTCAGGACCTCTTAGCGTCACCGGTAACGAGTGCGCGGAGGTCCGGGTTCGAACCTGCAATAAACGACCCTTGCCGCTTGGCTTTGACTCTGGATTCTGGTGGTTTGTTCTTGGGGGTCTTTCGAATTTGGGCATATCAATCTCCCTGCTTGTGAGTTGGAGCCCCATGTTGGGCTCTGTGCTGACAGTTTGGAGCCTAGATCCTGCTTCAGATTCTGTCCCCATCTCTCTGCCCCTCCCCTGCTCACACTCTGTCTCTCTCTCTCTCTCTCAAATATAAAAAATAAAACAATAAAACAATAAAATCAATCAATCAATGGAATTGTGCTTTAAAGTGGGAGAGGGGCACTGGGGTGGCTCAGTTGGTTGAGGGTGGGACTCCTGATTTTTGGCTCAGTTCATTATCCCAGGGTTATGGGATCGAGCTCTGCCTCGGGCTCCCCAAGGAGCACCGACACAGCTTAAGATTCTCTCCTTCTGCCCTGCTCACACACATGTGCACACACTCTCTCTCATAATAATAATAATGATAATAATAATAATAATAATAATAATAATAATAATAATGATATTAAGTAATAAGGGGAGAAACAAGGCAGTAGCTAGAGAGGGTAGAGGTATCAAATGAAGATTTTATTTTTAAGATTTTTAGCACATGCCATGAGCATCATACCCATATACCTGCACTCTTTTCCCTGCACCCATGGATGGCTCTTTATTACAACCATCTTTTCTGCCTGAGGGCTTTTACTCATGGCAGGAGCACACTGAATCAGATAGGAAGGGCTGAAGAATACGGCCCCAGGGTACATTAGTCAACTACTGTGGATGGGAGTTGATAAGTAAGTACTCCAGCGTCCTAAATTCTTATTTTATGGCCAATGTTCAAGCTCAGGGATCTTCTTAGAGTGTGTTAAAAATAATCTCTTATGTTTTGTAGTAGAGTAAATCAATACAACCTGTAGTACCTGGACTATAGCTGTTATCCCAGAAACTATTTTTTTCTCCATTTCAATATACATAGAACACCATCAGCAGTTTGCTTTCACTTCACAAGAACAGGATTATATCATTCTGCCTCAGGCATGCATTAAATTTTTGCTCCATGCCCCGTTTAGTTTATAAGGATTTGGCTTTTCACCATCCCACTGAATATTTTTATGCAATCACCAATAGAACCTGGAGAGTGGGAGGTAGTAAGCACCTTGGGTGCCTTTGAAACACTAATGGATGGAAGATAAACCCCATCATAAAACAGGTACCTTCTTTCTCAGTGATGTATCTGTGGACATAGTTGTCTAAAACAACTGAAATTTCTTCCTTCAAAAAGGTACATCTCTGGGGTGCCTGGGTGGTTCAGTGGGTTAATCGTCTGACTTTGGCTCAGGTCATGATCTCTCCGCTTGTGGGTTGGAGCCCCACGTTGGGCTCTGGGCTGACAGCTCAGAGCCTGGAGCCTGCTTCGGATTCTGTGTCCCTCTCTCTGCCCCTCCCTCACTCATGCTCTGTCTCTCTCACTCTCTCTCTCACAATAAATAAAACATTTAAAAAATTTTAAGTAAAAAAGGAACATCTCTAAATGATACAAAATAACTATATAATTCAATCTATTTAGTTATACCTTTTTATTATTACAAATATGTGTTTTGGAGGTTTTTAAAGGGTATTGTTAATAATAATTAACAATATTTAATGACAAATTATACATAAATACTTTGACAACTTACAAGTCCATGTTTTTATTTTGTCCTATAGTAAAATAGATTCTGAAAAATGGTATTTCCTTAAAGCATATACACATACCCAGGTAAAAACATACACTGAAATATTAATTATATGTTGGACTAATAATAAGTGAGAATTATTTTTTTCCAAAATACATGTTAAGAGTTTAAAATATTAAAGGTATTATTTTTATGTTATCAAACAAAACTTAGATTCTTACTGCTAATGAAAACATCAAAGTTTATGTAGAAAAGTTAAGCACTTCCAGTTTTTAAATCACCATGTTAGACTGATTTTAAAAGTAGTTTATAAAGAAACATACTATGACATAGAAGCATTAAGGAATGGTAAACCATTTCATATATGAATATTAAATCAAACTTTCTTGAAAACTATAAATTCAATTTTAATTTTTTTAAATGTTTATTTTTGAGAGAGAGAACGAGAGAAAGAAAGAGAGCACAAGCAGGGGAGGGGCAGAAAAAGAGGGAGACACAGAATCTGAAGCAGGTTCCAGGATCTGAGCCGTCAGCACAGAGCCCGACATGGGGCTCGAACTCATGAACCGTGAGATTATGCCCTGAGCTGAAGTCAGATGCACTGACTGAGTCACCCAGGCACCCCTGGAAACCATAAATCCTTAATTTTGTTTTCAATATAAATTTTTCTCTTCATTTGTTATGTTCAGTGAATTTTCATCTGATTCTTTAGTGTTGCCCTGAGAGATTGAACTGTTTTTACTTCTTCAGAGAATAAAAATTATAATTATCTATTGAGTTAGAAATATAAAAATATATTAACCAAATATCTGAAGGAGTAGACTTGTCCTTGATGTTTAATATTCACATATCTTAATTTATTGTTAGCAATTTGCTTCTAATAAGCTGTACTCCACTTGTCACAAATAGTATTTGATAAAGTTTTGAGTGATAACATGTGTCAATTATGTAAATATATACCAGAACTTAGAATAGGTTAAGAGAGAAGGAAATCTGATAGTATTCATATTATATAGATATAATGACTTAATATAATAGGCATTTTTGTTGATATATATATATGTAAACTAGCTTTACAATGTATAGTACAAAAATCTGTGTATTTTACTGCAAATACAGTAAAAATCTTCTCTTCCCCTACCTCATTAGCTTCCAAGGAGATATGATTTTAACTTTGTCAGTTTGAATATTATTGTATTTATCACCTTTATATTTGGATAAGTAATTAATGATGAGCAGATTACTTTTGTTATTGAGAATCTGAAAATGTTCATAATATCTCTATTGTTTCAAGTTTGGGGAATTCAATTATTTGTACCTTCAAAATAAGTTAAAATTCTATTAAAAATTTGTGTTGAGCACGAAATGTGCTGAAAAAAATTTTTCCATCCATATCCAAAAATATGCTTTACTTTTCTTTATCACATGCGCGCGCACACACACACACACACACACACACACACACACACACACACACACACACAATGTTAAGTGGTAACCCAAAGCATCTTTCTGTTTGGTCAAAATACATAAGCCTCAACTTGAAATAAATTGAGGTAAGATTCCAGGAGGCTGTACTCTTCCATTTGTATCTGCTTGACTATGGGAGAGAGAAAAGCCTTTCTCAGTAACTGCCCCTTATTCTTCAATTAAGTTTATATTGTCCCCTTTGAAGCTGAAATCCTAGCCCATTTGTTTATTAGCAGTCACGTTTTAGCTATGAAAACAAGAGTACAAATATTTCAGGCTTCCTCAAGTCCAGGATAACATGGTTCTTCTTAACTAAAAACGTGGGGCTCCTTCCAGGGTCAGCACTAGATAATATTTCATTGTATAATGTACCACGGTTCATTCATTCACCAACTGAAGAAAATCTTGGTTGTGTCTGTCTTTTGGCCTATATGAACAAAGTTGCTATGACCATTCACATGCAGGTATTCACGGGCACATGAAATTGCAAGATCAGCTGGGTAAATACCTAGGAGATAGATTGCCAGACGCTGTGGTAAGTTGTACAACTCTCTTGCAAGGTATCTGCGGTAGGTTGCTCTCCCACCAACAATGAATGGCAGTTCCTATTGCCCCACATCCTCCCCAGCAATTGTCACAGGCAGTGTTGGGGCTTTGAGAGGTTTTAATTGGTGTGTAGTGGTATCTTATTGTTGTTTTTATTTGCAATTTCCTAGGCGAAAAATAATGAGGATCGTATTTTTATATACTTATTCCCATCTATGTATCTTCTTTGGTGAGGTATCTATTCAGATCTTCCACCCGTTGGTTAATCAGATTAGTTGTTGTTGTTTTATCGTTTGGTTTTAAGACTTCTTTGAACATTTTCAAATACAAAGTCTTTATTATGTGTGTTTTCAAATATTTCTCTCTACCTGAGTTTCACCTTTCATTCTCTTAATAGGGTTTACACAGAAGAAGTTTTACATTTGATACAAGTTTTACAAGCAAGTTTTACATGTTAATCAAGTCTAAGCTTGGCGATGACAAACTAGCAACCAGAAATCTAAGACTATCTTTACATTAATTTTATATTCTGCTAAATTACTGAGTACTTCTAATAGGTGTGTTAGGTTGATCATTGATCCCCTTTTGTTTTCTAGTTATACAATCATATCATCTGAAAACAGTTTTATTACTTCCCTAATCTGATTTTTTTGATTCTCTTGTCTGATGGTATGGACTAATGAGTCTATACGATGTTGAGTCATAGAGGAGATCCTGGACACCTTGTTGTGTCCATGCACAGTTTAATTGCTCATTGGCAACTCCCCAACCTGTTACATTATCTAGTTGGTATCAATGTTTACTCACAAAATATAGGAACTGATATTTATTATCTCTTATTATCCTATTATTATTTTTTATCCTTCTGTCAAATACAGAGAGAAAAATGATCCTATCTGGCAAATTATAATCACTGTTTTGTGTAAGTACCTCTCTTGTTCTATTTATTTATTATTTTAAAATAAACACTCTTTGTTCTCATTTTTATTCTTCCAAATGCAAATATTCTACCTAACTGAACATGTAGCCTTATATTTTATATGTCCCTTTAAACAAGAGGCTGGGATGTTTTGGGAGAGTGTTTTGTTTGTTTGTTTGTTTGTTTTTTTGTTAACAATTTTTTTTTAACGTTTATTTATTTTTGAGACAGGGAGAGACAGCATGAACAGGGGAGGGTCAGAGAGAGAGGGAGACACAGAATTTGAAACAGGCTCCAGGCTCTGAGCTGTCAGCACAGAGCCCGATGCGGGGCTTGAACTCACGGACCGCGAGATCATGACCTGAGCTGAAGTTGGCCACTTAACCGACTGAGCCACCCAGGCGCCCCTTGGGAGACTGTTTTAAATGCACATAAATTATCTTGTGTTAAGACCACATTCTGTTTCTTACTTTTTTCTTTAAGCATTGTGTTCTTAAAAGTTATTGGTACTGCTGAGCTCATACCTCTCTTACCGTTTCTATTTTTTAGGGATCCATAACATACATCCACTACATTTTATTTATACAGTCTCCATTTAGGGACATAAAGATATCTTTCAACTCCCCCACTTCATTATATTTAGCTTTTTTATAGCTCTGTGATATGTACAGCCAGGTATGAAATGAATGTATACAGAGCATAAATATAAATAATTTGACAATGTACAGATGTGTTGCACATTAGGATGGCCAAGCAGTGTTAAACTCCCGCAAACAGTGTGCGAGCAGCTCAGTTTGCCAAAATTCTTACTACTACTTGGCACTATCCAACTTATCAATTTTTGTTAACCCAATGGCTATAGATATCACCTTTTTAAACATTTTAATTTCTCTAATTATTTGTGAGTTTAAATATTCACTCATATCCTTGCTAACCACTTGTGCTTTCTTTTCTGTGAATTGCCTGTTTGTATCTTGCTCATTTTTTTTTCTATTGGATTTTTTGTCCTTCACTTGTTGATTTCAAAGTGTTCCTACCGGATTCTAAATATCTGCTCATACTGGTTTGCTATACTGAGAGTGTTCTCTTTCAATTGTTTGTTAGCCATGATCTCTGTCCATAGTGCTTTTGTTAAGCCCAAATCCTTAATTTTAGTGAGAACCAACCTATCTATTATTCACCTTACTATTGTTGCCTCATGATTCTTCATTAATTCTTGTTCAAAAAGTTTTATTTGCCTTATATTTGCCACATAATGTTAAACTTCACACTGAGTTATTTCAGCCCTCTGGAGCCGGGTGATGTTTTTATAGTAGTAGGTACATGAATCAAGATATACTATTTAAAATTTCTACTCTCCTCATTGTATCTGACATTTTTTTTTTCTGACTGAAGCGGATCTTTTAAAAAATTTTTTAATATTTATTTATTTTTGAGAGACAGAGACAAAGACAGAGACAGAGACAGAGTATGAGAGGGGAAGGGGCAGAGAGAACTAGAGACAGAATCCAAAGCAGATTCCAGGCTCTAAGCTGTGGGCACAGAGCCCAACGCAGTGCTTGAACTCATGGGCTGTGAGATCATAACCTGAGCCAAAGTCAGACACTTAACTGACCGAGCCACCCAGGCACCCCAGAAGTAGATCTTTTAAAAGTTTCCTCAGTAAAGCTCATTAAGGTAAGTTTCCTTTACCAAGGGTATATCTCATAATATATCTAGGCTGTGAACTGTCCATTCAAAATTCCTATCAGTGTGCACTGACACGGCATCTCAGAAAGATCAATCAATTCATCATTTCTCATTTCAACCATGACTAATCTAATGTAGCTTTTACCCCAGATATATACAAATTTGGTTTCCAAGTTTTCTGATTGATTTTTTCTCATACTTATTCCTTTTTTTTTCCCCCCTGTTCTGCCTGACCATGATGGCTAATTTTATGTGTCAACCTGCCCAGGCCACAATACTCAGATATTTGGTCAAGTAGTATTCTAGATGTTTAAGTGAAGGGATTTTTGTTTTGTTTTGTGGTTTTTTTTTTTTTTTTTTGAATGGGATTACCATCTGAATCAGCAGACTTTGAGTAATGGGAATTGCCCCACAAGATATGGGTGGGCCTCATCCAATCAGTTGAAAGTCATAAGAAAAACGACTGACTTCCCCCTGAAAGGGGAAATTCTACTAGCCAACTGTCTTTGGATTTAAAACTGCAACTCTTTCTTGGGTCTCCAGTTTATCAGCCCACCCTAAAGATTTGTATTTACCAGCCTTCACAATGTGAGACAATTCCTTGAAACAATCTCTCTATATATATCTATTATCTATATATAGACATCTAGATATAGTTATGTTTAGAAAGATGTATATATGTACACAGAGAGATGTAAAAATATACATCTTATTAGTTATGTTTCTCTGTAAAACTGAATAATACACTGACTGTCATAATATTTTTGGGGAATATTATATTTGTATTTATTTGGTAATCCTAAACATACTTAAATTTTTTTCAGGGGTTCTATTACTGCAGTTGTATCTAGAACAGATTCATGTTTATATTTGTTGATTTTCTCAGTTGCATTTCTTCGAAATACATTCGAAGAATACATTCTTCATGCATTTTGAAAATGTCTTACGGGGTGCCCGGGTGGCTGAGTCAGTTACACATTCAACTTTGGCTTAGGTCATGATCTCGCAGTTTGTGAGTTCGTGCCCCACGTCAGGCTCTGTGCTGACACCTCAGAGCCTGGAGCCTACTTCCGATTCTGTGTCTCCCTCTCTTTCTGCCCCTCCCCAGTACGCACTCTGTATCTCTCTCTCTCTTTCAAAAATAAATAAAACATTTAAAAAAATTTAAAAGAAAATGTCTTACTTTTTATTTGAAGTTCTTTGTTATTCCCTCTTCCTCTTTTGTTTTCTTACCTGCTTCTATCGCATCCATTTTGGAATTGCTCCCACTTGGTTTCTTGTGTCCTCAGTCCAAAACAAGATTTTATGAAAAAATCCAGACCCACGGTGATACTGACGATATAACAAACATAACCACCATGCCAGTAGGTATGTAGATGCCAGAACATTGTCCTCTAGCCTCCTCTTAGGCATGTACTTTTATATGCAGACACAGCCCACAGGCAGTGCTATGACTTTTGTTTGTCTCTCCACCTCATTCGTGCCTTTAGCTGCAATCTCTAGTGCCCAACTGTTGCAGAAGTGATGTTAATACTAATTATCGTATAAAATTCAGTCATGTATTTGCCTTTTCCTGCTTCAAGACTTGCCCTGGAAGCCCGTGTTTGAGCCATCCCCTAAGCTCTATCCGTTTCTCCTCTACAGTTCACACAAATAATATCTTGTATGTACCATCATAAGACAGGTTTCACAACTTTTACATAGAAACAATCACCATCTTCAAAAAAGGTAAAATATGAAATAAAAACCACTGACATGCTCAAAATGAATAAAAAGTAATTGTGAATGAGTAATCAAACAAATATGATTATATTTACACTTCATAGTTGTTAAGAGAGGATGGTAGAACACAGGTCAGAAAATCATAATTTGACATCCAAATAGGATATGTTTGATCATCTTATGAGTTTAGGGAAGATTTGGTGCAGAATGTGGGATTTTAAGACTTCATGAAAGAGGAAATAAGAGAGCTGAGTATGCTGACAAAACAAAGGATTCGTTTTACCACATTATTTCATGTATTAGCATTTACCTCTCAGTTATGTAGCAGTTTCCTTTTGATGTGCTCTTTTCTGCTTAGGTAAGCATTTCAGAAGTTACCTAATTTACAAAGTCTTTAAGATGTTTTGACAAAAAAAGAAAAGCCTTCTTCTAACTAGAAATTAAGGGTTGTTGTGTTTTTGTTTGTTTTTGTTTTTGTTTTGCCACTCTTTTTTCCTTGTCCCCAGAAGAAAGATCAAAGAACATATTTACTGTGATACTTTTTATCAGAGAAAACTTATACACCATAGAAGAAAACACAATTGATGTAATTCACTCCCTTAAAATTCGTGGTATGAATAAATGCTAAGAAGGATACATTGAGTACATGATTAAATTGGTCTGAACTAATTAGTTTTTTTTTTAATATAGTTTTATAAGTTTACTTATTTATTTTTGTGAGACAGAGAAAGAGAGAGAGAGAGACGGGGAGGGGGGAGGACAGAGGATCTGAAGCGGGCTTGGCACTGACAACAGAGAGTCCAATGCAGGACTCAAACTCACGAACCACGAGATCATGACCTGAACCAAAGGCAGACGCTTAACCAAATGAGCCACCTATGCACCACAGACCTAATTAGTTTAAGAGAAAAAAATCCTTAAATATATAAATATATACATAAATATATACAATTTTCTTTTTCTTTATGAGTATTATTTTCCCAGAGATAGTCACTCCCTGACTTTGGTGTTACTTTGGCAATAGTTGGATTAAAAAACTACCCAGCCAGATCCCCAGCACCACAAGCCTGGCAGTGTGCAGGTAGCCCAGATGGGCCACGCCACCCCACAGTGAATCCAGCCCCTAGGAGGGGGGAAGAAAAGGTACACACCAGTCTGCCTGTGGCCCCAGCGGTGGGCTGGGGGCAGACATCAGGTCTGACTGCGGCCCCGCCCACCAACGCAAGTTATTCAAGACAGCACAGGGGAAGTGCCCCGCAGTTCCACACCACTCCAGGGCCTATCCAAAATGACAAAACAGAAGAATTCCCCTCAAAAAAATGTCCAGGAAATAACGACAGCTAATGAACTGATCAAAAACGATTTAAACAATATAACAGAAAGTGAATTTAGAATAATAGTCATAAAATTAATCTCTGGGATTGAATACAGTATAAAAACAGCAGAGAATCTATTGCTACAGAGATCAAGGGACTAAGGAACAGCCAGGAGGAGCTAAAAAATGCTATTAATGAGGGGCAAAATAAAATGGAGATGACCACGGCTCAGATTGAAGAGGCAGAGGAGAGAATAGGTGAACTAGAAGATAAAATTATGGAAAAAGAAGAAGCTGAGAAAAAGAGAGATAAAAAAATCCAGGAGTATGAGGGGAAAATTAGAGAACTGAGTGATTCACTAAAGAGAAATAATCTGGGGCGCCTGGGTGGCTCAGTCGGTTAAGCGTCCGACTTCAGCTCAGGTCACAATCTTGCGGTCCGCGAGTTCGAGCCCCGCGTCGGGCTCTGGGCTGATGGCTCAGGGCCTGGAGCCTGCTTCCAATTCTGTGTCTCCCTCTCTCTCTGCCCCTCCACCGTTCATGCTGTGTCTCTGTCTCAAAAATAAATAAACATTAAAAAAAATTTAAAAAAAAAAAGAGAAATAATCTAAGCATAATTGCTATTCCAGAGGAGGAAGAGAGAGGGAAAGGTGCTGAAGGTATACTTGAAGAAATAATAGCGGAGAACTTCCCTGATCTGAGGAAGGAAAAAGGCATTGAAATCCAAGAGGCACAGAGAACTCCCTTCAGATGTAACTTGAATCGATCTTCTGCACGACATATCATAGTGAAACTGGCAAAATACAAGGATAAAGAGAAAATTCTGAAAGCAGCTAGGGATAAACATGCTCTAACATATAAAGGGAGACCTATAAGACTCGTGACCGATCTCTCTACTGAAACTTGGCAGGCCAGAAAGGAATGGCAGGAGATCTTCAATGTGATGAACAGAAAAAATATGCAGCCGAGAATCCTTTATCCAGCAAGTCTGTCATTTAGAATAGAAGGAGAGATAAAGGTTTTCCCAAACAAAAAAAAACTGAAGGAATTCATCGCCACTAAACCAGCCCTACGAGAGATCCTAAGGGGGACCCTGTGAGACAAAGTACCAGAGACATCGCTACAAGCATGAAACCTACGGACACCACAATGACTCTAAACCCGTATCTTTCTATAATAACACTGAATGTAAATGGATTAAATGCGCCAACCAAAAGACATAGGGTATCAGAATGGATAAAAAAAAACAAGACCCATCTATTTGCTATCTACAAGAGACTCATTTGAGACCTGTGAACACCTTCAGGTTGAGAGTGAGGGGATGGAGAACTATTTATCATGCCACTGGAAGTCAAAAGAAAGCTGGAGTAGCCATACTTATATCAGACAAACTAGACTTTAAATTAAAGGCTGTAACAAGAGATGAAGAAGGGCATTATATAATAATCACAGGGTCTATCCATCAGGAAGAGCTAACAATTATAAATGTCTATGCGCCGAATACAGGAGCCCCCGGATATATAAAACAATTACAAACATAAGCAACCTTATTGATAAGAATGTGGTAATTGCAGGGGACTTTAACACGCCACTTACAGAAATGGATAGATCATCTAGACACACGGTCAATAAAGAAACAAGGGCCCTGAATGATACATTGGATCAGATGGCCTTGACAGATATATTTAGAACTCTGCATCCCAAAGCAACAGAATATACTTTCTTCTCAAGTGCACATGGAACATTCTCCAAGATAGATCACATACTGGGTCACAAAACAGCCCTTCATAAGTATACAAGAATTGAAATCATACCATGCACACTTTCAGACCACAATGCTATGAAGCTTGAAATCAACCACAGGAAAAAGTCTGGAAAACCTCCAAAAGCATGGAGGTTAAAGAACACCCTACTAACGAATGAGCGGGTCAACCAGGCAATTAGAGAAGAATTTCAAAAATATATGTAAACAAATGAAAATGAAAATACAACAATCCAAATGCTTTGGGATGCAGCAAAGGCAGTCCTGAGAGGAAAATACATTGCAATCCAGGCCTATCTCAAGAAAGAAGAAAAATCCCAAATACAAAATCTAACAGCACACCTAAAGGAAATAGAACAGCAAAGACACCCCAAACCCAGCAGAAGAAGAGAAACAATAAAGATCAGAGCAGAAATAAACAATATAGAATCTAAAAAAACTGTAGAGCAGATCAACGAAACCAAGAGTTGGTTTTTTGAAAAAATAAACAAAATTGATAAACCTCTAGCCAGGCTTCTCAAAAAGAAAAGGGAGATGACCCAAATAGATAAAATCATGAATGAAAATGGAATTATTACAACCAATCCCTCAGAGATACAAGCAATTATCAGGGAATGCTATGAAAAATTATATGCCAACAAATTGGACAACCTGGAAGAAATGGACAAATTCCTAAACACCCACACTCTTCCAAAACTCAATCAGGAGGAAATAGAAAGCTTGAACAGACCCATAACCAGTGAAGAAATTGAATCAGTTATCAAAAATCTCCCAACAAATAAGAGTCCAGGACCAGATGGCTTCCCAGGGGAGTTCTACCAGACATTTAAAGCAGAGATAATACCTATCCTTCTCAAGCTATTCCAAAAAATAGAAAGGGAAGGAGACTTCCAAACTCATTCTATGAAGCCAGTACTACTTTGATTCCTAAACCAGACAGAGACCCAGTAAAAAAAGAGAACTACAGGCCAATATCCCTGATGAATATGGATGCAAAAATTCTCAATAAGATACTAGCAAATCGAATTCAACAGCATATGAAAAGAATTATTCACCATGATCAAGTGGGATTCATTCCTGGGATGCAGGGCTGGTTCAACATTAGCAAATCAATCAACATGATACATCACATTAATAAAAGATAAGAACCATATGATCCTGTCAATCGATGCAGAAAAGGCATTTGACAAAATTCAGCAACCTTTCTTAATAAAAACCCTCGAGAAAGTCGGGATAGAAGGAACATACTTAAAGATCATAAAAGCCATTTATGAAAAGCCCACAGCTAACATCATCCTCAATGGGGAAAAACTGAGAGCTTTCCCCCTGGGGTCAGGAACACGACAGGGATGTCCACTTTCACCTCTGTTGTTTAACATAGTGTTGGAAGTTCTAGCATCAGCAATCAGACAACAAAAGGAAATCAAAGGCATCAAAATTGGCAAAGATGAAGTTAAGTTTTCATTTTTTGCAGATGACATGATATTATACATGGAAAATCCGATAGACTCCACCAGAAGTCTGCTAAGAACTTATACATGAATTTAGCAAAGTTGCAGGATACAAAATCAATGTACAGAAATCAGTTGCATTCTTATACACTAATAATGAAGCAACAGAAAGGCAAATAAAGAAACTGATCCCATTCACAATTGCACCAAGAAGCATAAAATACCTAGGGATAAGTCTAACCAAAGATGTAAAAGATCTGTATGCTGAAAACTATAGAAAGCTTATGAAGGAAATTGAAGAAGATATAAAGAAATGGAAAAACATTCTGTGCTCATGGATTGGAAGAATAAATATTGTCAAAATGTCAATACTACCCAAAGCTATCTACACATTCAATGCAATCCCAATCAAAATTGCACCAGCATTCTTCTCGAAATTAGAACAAGCAATCCTAAAATTCATATGGAACCACAAAAGGCCCCAAGTAGCCAAAGTAATTTTGAAGAAGAAGACCAAAGCAGGAGGCATCACAATCCCAGACTTTAGCCTCTACTACAAAGCTGTTATCATCAAGACAGCATGGTATTGGCACAAAAACAGACACATCGACCAATGGAATAGAATAGAAACCCCAGAACTAGACCCACAAACATATGGCCAACTCATCTTTGACAAAGCAGGAAAGAACATCCACTGGAAAAAAGACAGTCTCTTTAACAAATGGTGCTGGGAGAACTGGACAGCAACATGAAGAAGATTGAAACTAGACCACTTTCTGACACCATTCACAAAAATAAACTCAAAATGGATAAAGGACCTGAATGTGAGACAGGAAACCATCAAAACCCTAGAGGAGAAAGCCGGACAAGACCTCTCTGACCTCAGCCATAGCAATTTCTTACTTGACACATCCCCAAAGGCAAGGGAATTAAAAGCAAAAATGAACTACTGGGACCTTATGAAGATAAAAAGCTTCTGCACAGCAAAGGAAACAACCAACAAAACTAAAAGGCAAACAACGGAATGGGAAAAGATATTTGCAAATGACATATCGGACAAAGGGCTAGTATCCAAAATCTATAAAGAGCTCACCAAACTCCACACCCGAAAAACAAATAACCCAGTGAAGAAATGGGCAGAAAACATGAATAGACACTTCTCTAAAGAAGACATCCGGATGGCCAACAGGCACATGAAAAGATGCTCAACGTTGCTCCTCATCAGGGAAATACAAATCAAAACCACACTCAGATATCACCTCACGCCAGTCAGAGTGGCCAAAATGAACAAATCAGGAGACTATAGATGCTGGAGAGATGTGCAGAAACGGGAACCCTCTTGCACTGTTGGTGGGCATACAAATTGGTGCAACCGCTCTGGAAAACAGTGTGGAGGTTCCTCAAAAAATTAAAAATAGACCTACCCTATGACCCAGCAATAGCACTGCTAGGAATTTACCCAAGGGATACAGGAGTACTGATGCATAGGGGCACTTGTACCCCAATGTTTATAGCAGCACTCTCAACAACAGCCAAATTGTGGAAAGAGCCGAAATGTCCATCAACTGATGAATGGATAAAGAAATTGTGGTTTATATACACAGTGGAGTACTACGTGGTAATGAGAAAGAATGAAATATGGCCCTTTGTAGCAACATGGATGGAACTGGAGAGTGTGATGCTAAGTGAAATAAGTCATACAGAGAAAGACAGATACCATATGTTTTCACTCTTATGTGGATCCTGAGAAACTTAACAGAAACCCATGGGGGAGTGGAAGGAAAAAAAAAAAAAAAGAGGTTAGAGTGGGAGAGAGCCAAAGCATAAGAGACTCTTAAAAATTGAGAACAAACTGAGGTTTGATGGGGGGTGGGAGGGAGGGGAGGGTGGGTGATGGGTATTGAGGAGGGCACCTTTTGGGATGAGCACTGGGTGTTGTATGGAAACCAATATGACACTAAATTTCATATATTGAAAATAAATAAATAAATAAATAAATAACTACCCAGCTGACAGATCTCAAACTAGGCATAAGATGGGTGGCTGGATGGGATGATTTTAAAAAGCTCTTAAAACATGAAATTCTATGATACATCAGATATCTGGCCCTGTAATGTGGACAGAACAAGACATTTTAAGTCATATTGTATGGATAACCTGGTCTATAAATGATCGGTCATCTATTCATCATATAAGCCTAATGTCCATGACTCTCAGTCCCTGTTTGCAAAATATGAAAAATAATGCTGCTTCTCTGTTGTGATAGTATGTTGACAGAATACAAAGCACACACTAGAAATGAATTATATTTCTACACTTTATTAAATAAATGCTAACTAAAGAAGATTTTAGATACCTGGCATTTTTAAGATATTGAAATATAATTTTTAAGATAGTGAAACACAATCACCTACCCAATTAATCAGATAATGGAAAACACATACACAAGTCCACAAACCCTCTCAACAACAGCATTACTTTCAAGGATTATTTAAATAGTGCATTTCCATGTCATTCCTTCTTTGGTAATGGCCCAATTTTGAAAATAACAATGGTTTCCTTATCATTAACATTACTACTTCAGGTTCTTACTGCAATTTTTATTATTGAATAGACCAATTCCATGTTATATAATATGAGGATTCATACAGAAATTTTAAAATATGGCTCTGTATTTTATGGACTGGTTTCCCTTGGAAATATCTATTGTCCTTATTGTTTTTAAGATCTTGCAGCTAGAGTCTAAGATTATGTGGTTGATCTATTCATCTCCTTTGGTTTGATGTCCAGTGGCATATCTGCTTATCAGCATAGCATTTATTCTCACTGACAACACTGACTAGTCATTGGCCTGTCACTTTATGGGTCCAAAAAAAATGTGTGATCTGATTAAAGTCACAGAAGCTGTACTGAATAACAGATACACAATAACCAACCATATCATTACATGATATCAAAACAACTTTCTCTAGTAATATAGGAAATCTTCCTGGATATCCTTTTACAAAAATTGGTAAAGTTCTTATATATTAGAATAAAATTTCACTCAAGAATATTGTTAATCTTCAAAGGGTAGAGAGTGCTTGTCATTTAATAATCTATTTTTAAAATTATTTATTCTTAGAGAGAGAGAGAGATTGGGGCGGGGCGTGGAAAGGGGCAGAGAAAGAGACAAAATCCCAAGCAAGCTCCGTGCTGTCAGAGTGGAGCCTGATATGGGGCTAAAACTCACAAACAGTGAGATCATGACTTTAGCCAAAATCAAGAGTTAGATGTTTAATCGCCTGAGCCACCCAGGTGCCCCTGATTTAGTTTTTATTTCAATTATCAGAATCACTAAAAGGAATATATTGGGCTGCTTCCAGGGACAAAACTCTCAAAAACCTTAGTAAAGAAGTGTTTTGAATTAGTAAAAAATGAATTACTGGTTGGCAGAAGGAAAGCAAAATTTAAGAGATGTTGTATTATTGTAACAATGCTATCATGTAATTTAATTCTCAGAACAGGCACTATTAACCCTACTTTCACAGATAAAGAAACTGAGACACAGAAAGGCTGAAGTAACTCACCAAGGACCAACCCAGCACTAAGTGCTGGACCTGGGATTCAAACTCACTGAACGTGTTTCTGGAATCCATCCTTTTAAACTCCATATAGCCTCATATTTGGGTCACAAAACTTAGACCACAAAATAAACACACAAACATCTCCCCAGCTTCCTGGCACACAATAATATTTAGTGAATCTAAATCTAAGCTTACCTTTACGATGCATAAGAATCAAAGCTTCTTTCAATGGGTATAATCTTCTACTATGGAGATTTTTGTGGCCAAGGCTCCTTTATAGTTTCTGAAAATAGGAGACATTCATTGTTGGAAAGATAAGTGGTTAAAGAATTCTAGTTTCTGGTCTGACATGCAAGTAGCTAATATCCTCACAAGAAAACAGATAAGCAAAATACAACAACTCTCCTGAGTCTCTTAGAGAATTGAGAATTGAGGCAAACTACTGCCCAAAATCTGGAAGAGAGACCAGCAGATCCGGAGAATCACAGCTTACCAGAAGCAAAACCCGGAAGCAGCAGCCTGCAGCTGAAGCTAACGTCAGTAGGCCGAATTTATTGATAATTGATCAATTGGTGTGGACTCAGGCTAGCTCAGAGTGAAAAGCTCCGAAGACATCCAATAGTAGGGGTCCCCACATTCTTGTGAGTTTTACCTCCAGCTGGCCTGTTGCCCTCACTGTAAAAATTAAAGAAAAATCCTTCTGTACTTCAGGCAGAAGGACAGGAAAAGTAACCATATATTCAGAGCTCTCCAATCTTCTTAATAAGGCCCACCCTCAAGAAAACTTGTTTACCAGAGCTTAACCTGCCGAGGTTTACTAAAGATTAATCAACCTGAGGGAAGATAAATACCCAACTCAGGTTCATTTAAAGACTGACACCTGGGGTGCCTGGGTCGCTTAGTCGGTTAAGTGTCCAACTCTTGATTTTGGCTCAGGTCATGATCTCACAGTTCCTGAGATTGAGCCCTGCGTGGGGTCTGCACTGACAGCATGGGGCCTGCTTCAGAATCTCCCTTTCTCTCTGCCTCTCCTTTCTTCCTCTCCCCAAATAAATAAACATTAATTTAAAAAAAAGACATATCTAATCATAGGACTATAGCATACTTCCCTTCCCTCACACCTTACCACTGCATCAATAGGGCCCCAGTGTAATAACAAGGGATTGCGGCTAGAAGAACTGCAAGCCTCAGACTCTATTTAAGGAATCTTTCGAAACATTCAAAGAGAAGAGTCAGAAACAAGGATGCTAGAGGGAATTGTAGACTCTGACAGTACAGCCCCCGCAAACAATAAATGTGGCCTAACTCGTATCCAAATAAAAACAAACGACCAAAATTCACACTAAAGACCTATATACCTCAATTCTTTTTACCTGGTATACAGTTACAAATATGGTAGACATTACTCTCATTATATCATTAATCACTTTAATGTGAGTGGTCTAAATATACCAATTCAAAGAGACTGTCAAGGCAGATTAATAAAAACAAGACCCAACTATAAGTTGTCTACAAGAAAGGTAAGTGGTTGAGCTCCGGATTCTTGTTCTTCAAGGAAAAGTTACTAATTAATTAATCCTTCTTAATTCTGACCTTTACTCTCAAATTATTTCAGTGTTTTTACACCTAGTGTATCTCTTAAAATAGGTTGCTTTGCTAATAACAGAAACCCAGCTCAAAGTGATTTAAGCAAATAAAGGGAAAATTCCAGATCATGTAATTCATTTGTTCAAAACCTCAGGTCTGGGCTCAACCCAGAGTTCAAACCATATCACAAGCTGGTTTCTCTATTTCTCCAATACACTTCCTCTACATGATTTCATTCTCGGATGGGCTTCAAGACAGCTGCTAGAAGTGCCCAGGTTTAAAGCCAATCAAAATAGTGAGATGCTTTCCCCACATGTGGAACCAAACTCATTTTGTTTTATTGTTCTCACTGGCTTTGTTGCCATCTTAAGCCCAGCATGGTAGCTTGAAAAATGTAATGGACTGTGCGGACCTGGATGTATGTGAAGTAAATGCCACCAAAAACACGTGAGCTAGGAGGGACTGATGTGTGCTCTCCTGGAGGGAAAAGCAGGTACAGTTACCAGGACAGGAGTGTTTGAGAGACACGCCCTCTATGTGTAGTTGAAATAAATACTCAAGTCTTTTGTCTACATTGTACTAAAATTTGCTCATTGTTCCTTTCTACATGGTTTCTAACATATTACTGGAAAAGTGAACTAATTTACATTAAACCATACTGAACTGAAAGAAATGAACTAAAATAAAGCGAAGAGGTGATTATTAAAAATTCCTCCCAAATGCATGAGTTTGTAGGTAGTAACACTGGGAAAGATTACAATACTAACCTGGTCTTTCACCCTATCCCTCAGTGGAAAATGAGCCACAATTTAAACACCATCAAGTAATTATCATCTGAAGTCGGAGAGTCTTTTCCTACTACATCTGATTTTAAGGTTGACAAATGAATAGATTCGGTTCATTTGTTTTTGAGTGTTTTGTCATGATGCTACCACTTTATGCTGTAAAAGTTCGATGTAATAATAATAAATCTTTCACAAAGAAACTATATGGAGAAAAACTGTAAGTCCTCTAGAAACATCTCTTGACATTTTTAGGATGAGATTCAAATCAGGTTCACCCACTTGCCTATTTAGGCATGACCTTTTCATATTGAGAGATTATATCATGTAAGTTACTGTACTTCAGAGATGCCTAATTACAATGTTTCACAAAAAGCACAAAAATAGGAATAAAAAGAGACAAAAAGGAATGAAGGGTAAACATATATTTTGATTTCTTCATTTTTTTAATCGAATTAATCACTTTCATGTAAGGTCTGTTTTTGTGTCTGAAGTGAAGCATAAGCATACTTTCCATACTGGACATCAAGTCATGTGATGTAGAAAGACTTTTGTTACACTAAACACACCAAAGAGGTACTCTGAATCAGAAAAAGAGCTAAATGTATTTGAAAAAAAAATAACTGTCTTGCTTAAAGACTGAACTTCCTGAACGTTTATAAGCCTCAAAAAAATGTCACGACTTTACTCTCAAACACCCATGCTGCCAAAAGGTTAAAAACAAACCAAATCCATAAGATGGAAACATTTTGCGAAGAAAGTTATTAGCAAAGTCAGAAATTAATGTCAGTTACACTTCCATTGTCATTTATAACCATTGGTTAACATGAAGTATTCTTACTTTATCAATAACATTAACTAATATTTTAAAAAACACTAATTGTACAGTTTTGTATTTCTTATAAAGTTTCTAGCTATGGTGAACTTCATTTGATAATGTCAGTTTTAGAGAACATAACTAGGCTTAGTAACAACTTTATTTCATAATAAAACCATAAATAGTACCAACAATATTTTATTAATTTTTATCTGGTTTCCAAACAAGCCCTATCTTGAACTAAAATTTACATTTTAGAAATGTATATTTTGATAATCTAAAATTACAAAATCAGTGAGTAGGCACCTAAACTTTATGCATGCTCTCTAAAACCCCCAAACTAGGTTGCAAATACAGATTAAAATTTACAACCTTCAGGGTCTCCTGGGTGGCTTAGTCAGTTAAGTGTCCAATTCTTGATTTTGGCTCAGATCATGATCTCAGTTTGTGAGATCAAGCCCCATGTCAGGCTCTGCACTAACAGCTTGGAGCCTTCTAGGGATTCTCTCTTTCCCTCTCTCTGCCCCTCCCCAGCTCTCTCTCTCTCTCTCTCTCAAAATAAATAAATAAACATTTAAAAATATTTACAGGGGCGCCTGGGTGGCTCAGTCGGTTGAGTGTCCAACTTCGGCTCAGGTTATGATCTCACAGCTTGTGAGTTTGAGCCCTGCGTTGGGCTCTGTGCTGACAGCTTGGAGCCTGGGAACTGCTTCAGATTCTCTATCTCACCCTCTCTCTGTCCCTAACCCACTTGCATTCTGTCTGTGTCTCTCTCAAAAATAAACACTAAAAAAAATAAAAAATAAAACTATTTACAGTCATCAGTGTTTATTATGTGGCTGGTCATGGGATATCACAACTATTTGTTCTGCAGAGGCTACTACGTGGCCCCTGCCTTTGTTCCTCTAGTACTTTCTCACCCCTCCAGCCAGCCTGACCTCTGACCTTCCATCTTCCCCAGAAACCAAAACCTATTAGGAGAGCTGTCTTAGCTCAGACTGAAACAACAACAACAACAACAACAACAACAACAACAACAGCAACAACAAATCAGCAAAGACTGGGTAGCTTAAAGAACATTCATTTATTTCTCACAGTTCTGGAGACTATGATGTCTAACACCCACTTGCCAACAACAGATTCTGCATCTGGTGAGGGCCCATGTCCTGATTCATAGACAGGTGAGTTTCTTCTGTTTTGTCTTTGCTATGGCAAAAGGGATAAGAGCACTCTTGGGTCTGTTTTATAAGTCCACTAATCCCACTCATGAGGGCTCCACTCCCATGACTTAATCACCTCTCCAAGGCCCTACTGCTTCCTATCATGACAGTGAGATGGTATTTCAACATATGAATTTTGGGGGTTCAGTCCATAACAACCAACTCTCTAGTTTATGTGTCAGACTCTATCCATTCTACATAGGGGAGATAGAGTCATGTTCCAGAAACATAGTTTCAGGGAATCTAATCCTATTGGAGGATGATCAGAGAGTACTCAAAGAAGAGTGTGCATACAGATAACCTAATATCTCAATATATCTCACTAAAATCTTACTAGAACAAGGTATCAACTATAAAGATACTAGAACAAGGTATAAAGTCCATGAGTTAAGCTATATCAGAGCAAAACTGCAGTTCATGACAGGTTTGATAAATTCAACAAGTAATGAAGATACCCTCCTTTCACATTTTTTTGGATGTAGAAGAATGGAAAAATAAGTGAACAAATAATAGACAGAGATAAGTATAGATATATTCATAATGCACCTTTTGAAGAGTCTTTTTAACAATGTTAATAACTGAAACTATAACCATTCTACAAAAGAAAGATATGAAGGTTTATTCACATTGAACAATGCACTCAAATTACATTCTGGATTTTAACAACTATGCTCTGAGTGTCTATCGTAGAAACTATTTGGCACAATAAACCAGTAGATGATTCAGCAATGAGAAAAAGATACCCTTATCCTCCTGGGACCACTATATGCTATTCAAAATATAAGTTTGTAGTTGTTTAAATAATGGGCCATAAAAACATACATAAAGAGCAAATTAATTTCAATTGAACAGATTAATATAACCTCTCATTCCACTTTAATCCACTTTAGTGGATTTGATAAAATTTGGGGGAAATAATCATAATCAGTATTCCATAAATAATTTAGCATAATATCAATACCTCATAAGTTGTGAATACATATTCTAGGACAAAAGTATTCCATAGTCAAGTATTTCAAAATTAAATAAGAAGTTTCCACATGCCTATTTATAAAAAGAAACTTCCTAAACAGAAAGTAATAGCAACAAATAAAATTTTCAAAACTCAACATTTGAAAAATATATTTGATCACAGAAATTGACTTTTCAGACAACCTATTAAAATCTCAGTGGATGTTAAAACTTTATGGAACGTAGAGATATTTTGAGGCATTTAAAATACAGGCCTGTTTTCACTAATAACTGCCCACTAGCTTTGCAAAATGCTTCTGCAAAAGGGCTGCCAAATGTCTTCAAGAAGAAGAGCTATGACCTGGGCAAGAAATATGGCTCCGCCCACAGACCTCTTGTATAATTTGAGACAGGTCATCTAACTTGTGTAGACCTAATTCACCTCCCTGATAGATGTAAGTTTGGGGACTGCAAATGTAAAAACGGTACCAAGCTAATCACACACAATTTCCCCCCCACCATTTTCCTGTTTAGACACTAAGCAAAACATAACCGAAATGAATGAAAAAAATTGCAATCAGTCATCTTATTATATAAAACAAACTTTCTGCGTTAGAAAGTGAGGGTGTTCAACCAAATGATTTCTACCGGTTTTTTTTTTCCCATATCCAAGATACCAAAAAGAAACAAAACACAACAAAAACCTGTTGATTATAAAAAATATTTTCTTCTTAAAGAATAGAGAACTGCTCACTGGTCTAGTGTGTAATCAAACTGTAAATCACTATTTCTTCAAGAGTTTTTTAAAGCATGCCATTTACCACTGAAAACATGATAAATTTCTTCAAATGTAAGACATCATTGAATGTAAGAAAAGCCATTATTTATGTAGTATGAATAAAGAAAAAAATCTCTACTTAAGCCATATCATATCAATGACTGAAAGATGCATACCCACTTCAGAGATGCCAAAATATAGGGGAAAAATGTTCTCCTTAGAATCAGTGATATATAAGCGAGCCTGGGGTGGCTCAGTCAGTTGAGCGTCCCACTTAGGCTCAGGTCAAGATCTTGCAGTTGACCAGTTCGAGCCCTGCGTTGGGCTCTATGCTGACAGCTCAGAGCCTGGAGCCTGCTTCGGATTCTGTCTCCCTCTCTCTCTGCCCCTCCCCCGCTCATGCTCTGTCTCTCTCTGTCTCAAAAATAAATATGACCATTAAAGAAATTTAAAACAAAAGAATCAGTGATGTATATAAATATATATATTTGGAGGAAGAAAAATTGAAACAACTTTCTTTGAACTTTTTAATGCATCTTATAACACATTTTTATTTGCAAAGCCACTTTCTCAAAGAGTCATTACAATATCCACAAAAACAGTACTTTAAATAAGGTCAAATACTCTTTGATACCAACCTTGAAACATTTATTTCTGCTGAGACTCCCAGATCCCATCACTTAAGAGGGTGAAAAGTAAACCAATTCCTTTTAAAAAGTGTATGTAATTCTTGAAAAACTTGGAGATTGGTGGCTCCTGTTGTACTAGGTAAGCCTATAAATAGGCTGTTACATCTTCATAGTAACAACCGTTGTAAGAACAAAGTCAAATCATTGACTTTGCACCTCTACTCAGCACTGCAAAAATTGGAAATTGAAAATTTTACTTGTGTTGATCAAGGAGCCAGATACAGTTACCTACAGTAATCTCTTAAGACCTCTCTTTCCAAAGTGAATACCAAATTAGCTTAAATAACTGTATTAACAAGACTTTATAGAATGGCAGCAACTTAGGTTTTTGAGTCTGATCTCATCACAAAATCTAAAGTCTATTACTCAAGGATTAAAACCACCCAACACTTCCTATAACAATTAAAATAACATGAAAAATCCTCACCTTGGACTGCAAGGCCCAAGATGCAAATACTCAGGTTACTGGAGTCTTCTGACCTGGGCCCTCACCTCTCCTGCTCTTGCTTCCTCTTCTTCAACCACTCTCTTTTTAGCACCCATTCAGAGTCCTTGATCAACTTGGGTATAAGTTTCAGTTTTCAATTTTCAGAGTGCTAAGTATAGGTGTAATCAATTAGTCTTTGTTCCTGCTGTTTCCCACACAGGGAACGCTTTTCTCCCAGACCTTGACATCACTGTTTCAACAATTTTCATTCCTTTGTAATTTGCTCTAATGACTCGTCCTCCTAAAAGCTTTCACTAAGCATCATAGTTAGCTTCTTTCCATTTCCAGCAACTCCCAATTCTGTTGCCCTATTTTATTTCCTTCATGTAGTTTTACCAAAACCGAAAGTTGCACAATGAGTCATTGTGTCCAATAAAATAGCAGGGTTTTTTTTTTATTTCTTTTCATCACTCATTATGCTTTTTATAGTGACTATAATTGTATGGCACTTCACTAATGTGACAGTTGAACAGGCTCAGATCACTGAAGAAGACTCACAAGGAACAAAAAGACAATGCTTACATATCTGCAGTTTATTACCAGAAAAGGAAACAATACAGCAAAGCATCAAAGTCAGGATATGCATGCCAGCCTGTCTCAGGACAGGTCTGGAAAGGCCTGGTGATAGCACCATTGTCCCCCTGTATAGAGGTGACATGGACACAGTTCTTCCTCTCCGATTGGGAATAACGCAGAAACAGGATGCTCCAAATGGGAGTCTCTGTCAGGCTTTCTCTAAGTGTATCATCTCACTGTTATCAATAAACAATGTTGATAAACTGGTACAAATGACCTTGAAACTTCTGGGTTACAAACCAACATTATTATCAGTACATTTTATTTCATGCCTAGCTATGAGTGTAATGCAGGAGCATTTCTTATTTCAAAGGAACAGTTCTGGCTATTTCCAGGCCTGTTGCAATTAACCCTCCCTGAAGAGGCATTTACTAGGGTGTGTGTGTGTGTGTGTGTGTGTGTGTGTGTGTGTGTAATGAATTAAGAAACCTTTACTTCAAAATTTTTCTTAAGATTTGCAATTTTTATCCTAATTATCTCTACACGGAATATAAACTTGGCTCTATTGCATTCTGGTGGAGAAATGACTAACTGCCCAGTAAAACTGGTGCTTCCCCTTGCATACTAGAGTCCTTGCTAGGAAGCAGCTACCCAAGTTAGGGCTACAATTCTAAACCCTCACCAGTGGAATATGGGAGAAAGTGATTTGTATTGTTTTAGGGCTGAGGCAATTAAGAACTGCGGGCATGCGTGGCTTCCCACCTTATCCTCCCTATGTACTCTCTGCATTCAGATGACCCCGGCACACTAGACGACAGTCAAATCATAAGAAGAAAGCTGATGCTGACGAATACCCAGACGAATACCAGAAAGCTGATGAATACCCTCATTTGTCCTTACCTGTGTGAGAAAGGGATCCCCACTGGGCTAAGTGATAGAAATGGTGAGATTTACTATTTACTGTAGCTAGTGTTTCCTCAGCCAATACTGTTCCTGCTAGAGAAGGACCGCAATAAAAAGGCAACTACTCAGTAACTCTCTGTTGATTAAGGTTTACTTTATATATTTGCAGAATTATAGCACATTAATTTTTAATTTAATAGCTGATATTTAAATTTCCATTCAGCCATCTATTTTTACATAATTTACTGGTTGCATGTCAAATATACTTCTCGTGATATATTTTATTTAATTGGTAACATAATGTTTTATGATTGCTATTTGCTTGTGCATATGTACTACGTTTGATGTGTTCAAGATATTTTGCAACATTAACTGGAAGAAGATTCTCATATTTCTGGATTCATCCTTTGCATCTTGCATACCAACTAACATTTAAAAATTAATTTTTCAACTTTTCCAAAACATGTTTTCACCCTGGATTTCCCTCGTTCTTAAACATAAATATTTACTCTGTGACACACAGTTTGGAATGTGTTGTAATCTGTATTGTACTTTTCTATACCTTCCCCAGCATGAATTGAATACAAGGTCTTGTGCAAGTTGGATGAAATTTTCTGTTGATTTATAGAGATTTGCCTGTTACGTGTTTACTCTTATTGGTCTATTAGCCATTTTTAAATTGGTTATCTACTTTGCAAAACAACTATTATTCAATTAATTATGTGTAACCTGGTAACACCAGACAACCCTGTAATTATGTAATGTGTAATTTATTATAAATAAACACCACTATAGCTTCTCAGAAAGGTTAACTTTTATATTACTTTGTTACATTATTTTGCATTGTAGAATAGCACTCAGCATAGCATATAAATCTAATTTTTTTAAATTCAATAAAGTATTGTGGATTATTCATCATCACAACAATTCTTTTGCTTTTAGGTGACTGTGTGAAGTTCTTTAAATAAATACTTATAATCTTAGTAATATAAAGTCTTTTGTGTCTCTAGCTCTGCTGGATCTCTAAAAGTAGTATGACGATTTGATGTATGTAATTTAGTCACTGGGATAAAACTGCTTGTTCAATATCTTATCAAAAAGGAATTAAATGTGCATGTCATAAATGTTTTTGATATCCCCAAATAGTGTTATAATACAATGATAAACTTTTAGATTTATTCCTTGTATTACTTTAAGAAAGTGTTTCTGTTTTCTTCATTTTATTCCTATCTGACCCACCCTTTCCCCAAAGGCATTCTGTAATGAGATTCTGTTAAAGGTGGTAACAAAATTATTTCTGCTAAAGAATAACAATCAGATTTTTTGTGCATGCATTGTAGTTTCAAAAATTATCTGTCAAATAAAATTGCAGTGCTTATAAATCTAGCCATTAGAATGACAAATTTGAATGACAATGCATCAAGTTTGTGAAAGATTAGTGTTTTGTTTGGGGCTATTTTGTTTTTGCATCACAGTACCTGCTAAATTGACCTTCATCTCAAGCTTCTTCCTACAGAAGAAGCAGAGCAAATCTAGGTATGGACGACTTTGGTTTTGATGTACATATATTTTGACCAAATTTAGTGAAATTCCCTTTGTGAACAAAATTCACACGTATGAATAAACTAGCACTATGTAAGACCTTAAATAAATCACCACCTTGTATTGAAAACCAAGTAAAATTAGGAATGTTTGAAAGCAGATTGGAGAGACTGACAATTATAAAGTTTTCTACAGGAATTAAGCCTTGCAGTAAAGAACCGCTGAGAGGAAATTTCTAAAGTGATTGTTCTTACTTCTTCAATTGTGGAAATCGTTTACCTTTACCTTCAACGTTGGGAGGGTGAATTCAATGTGATTGTCTCTCTCAGGGGGGAAAAAATAAGAAATTTTAAATGTGTGATTACCTGCATTAGCATCTGTGAACTGCTCCACAATTAGATCAAAGCATAGTCTCCCCTGCCAACTTGAGGATCCTATTAATTAGCTATGTGGTTTAGATTTTCTTAATTGATAATTTATGTGCTTATATTGTTATTTTTAGGTGTGGCACACAGTAAGGTTTGGAAGAAAAATTCTCTACTGAGCACAACAGAATTGTATCAATGATTAAACACTAACTGAACTCATAATCTGCATCAACCTTGGTTCTAAATGTCCAGGATCAGATTTGGGTAAGTCCATTTTTGAGTTCTGAGGAGCAGTCAAGGAATATGAAGTGATTAAAAAGGGGTAGGTATAAGGTAGGCAGACTTGGATTCCAAACTGAATGCTCAAAAAAAGCTTTAGTAAAACCACTAGAATAGAAGTATATTGAAATTGAAATGTGCTAAGAGAAGGTTCTCATTTTTCATAGTTTTGAGCAAACTCAGACATCTTCTGCTTTGTCTGTCACAATATGATCTGATTTCCTAGAAGTTTTTACAAATCATTCCAAAAATAAGTAATCCTAAAGAGTAAGGGGAAATAAGTTTTGGTTTTTTTTTAATTAATGCAACAAAAATAAAAAGGTTTTCTTTTTACAGTGGCTGGGCCCCAATTAAAAGAGGTATCTTAATAGATAATGGTTGAAAATGTCTATGTATACCTTAAGAGTAAAATAAATGATAAAAACACTAAAGCACACATACACAAAATATGCTAATACAAAGGGGAACAAACAAATGTTAGTACTATTTGTAGGATTTTATCCTCCTACAAGAGGAGGATAGCAGCATTTTATTACCTGATCCTGTTACAACTATTAAGCCAATACTTTAAAACCTTCCATGAGAAAAATTTGTATTTTCATTAGTTTCCCATTTAAATATAAAAAATGTGTGGGAAAGACTCTAGAACCTCTAAGACCAAAACAAATGTAAAATATTGTTAATACACCTAAATATAAGGTTTTTAGCAGTGTTTTTCCTTCTTAATGTAACTAAAACTTTGAAATGAGTATATGTTTGTTGAAGAAAATTATAAGAATGTAAACAGAAAAAAATTGTAATTATCTACAATTTTCTGTTGACTATTCTCCCGAAGCAAATTAAAACAAGTATGTTTATTGGCTTATTAGTTGCAATAATAAAATATTGCAAACGACTTAGTTTCATCAGGAGCACTCAAATGCACTCATTATGACACATCCAGACAACAAATTGCTATGTAGCGTTTACAGAGAATGAGGAATATATGCAAAGACTGTTGTGAAATTATCCCCAGGAGAAAATATTAAATTAATATATACAAATATATATAATAGACATGTATTTAGATATATACATATAAAATATGCATACATACACACACTAAAGAATAAGTAAACTAAGGTACTACTATTTGTATAAAACAAAGGAGAAAGGAGGAATGGATATTTATGCCATATATTTATATTCACAAATATTTTATATATCTACAAATGATATCAATTATACACATAGTCATAGCTATAGAGGCACCTGAGTGCACGCACATGCACACACACACACACACACACACACACACACACACATATGCAGACTACCTATATAAAATAAGAAGCAACAGTTCTCTTTAGGGATAGGACCTAGAGTGTTGAAGGACAGGGGTCAAAAAATATTTATATTTTTACTATGCATCTTTTAATAGAATTTGAATTTTTAATTATTTGTGTATATCATTACATTTTTGAAAATCAATAACTAATATGGTTTACAAATTAAGAGTAATGATTATGCATTATAGACAACACTAAATGCAGATGAAAGACTGCAACATTTTTCACAGTCTCACATTTTGATAATAAATACTGCCAATATGATCATGTATGTCTCCTATATTTTCTAGTCATAAATATTTAAAAATAATTTTAATAATTATTTTAGGTTGTATTATATTATTAATTATATTAATATATAATAATAGCAATACTTATTTATATTATATATTGTGATTATTATTATATAATATAATATATAATATATATTGTGATTATTATTATACAATATTATATATAATTTATATACATATAATTTATATATATTTATATATAATATATAATATAATAATAATATATTATTAATATAATACTATCATGTTGTACATTCATATATTGTTGTAATTATTAATTATACTAATACTACCATTATATTCATTATAAATGCCCTAAAAATAACTTTAAATAAATATTTTTAAATGAACATATTCGTAATCATACAAAATCTTCCTAAATCCCACTATTCACAGAAGTCTTTGTTGATATCTTTGCCCATGTCCTTTGGGTACACAAGCATATTTGTATGTTTAATAAAAGTTGGGATAGATATTATCCATTTGATAAGAAGGGAAACGTAGGTTACAGACCATGTGAATTACTCCATTCCAAAACAAAGTGTTATAAAACTATATTTTCAGTTAATAATTCAATACATATGCACATCAACAACTATTTACTAGGAGATTTAGTATGAAATCAAGAAAGAATGATGTAATGGGAAAAACACTATATAAGTTTCAGAAGACATAGATTCTAATTTGCTTAGAAACTAGCCATAAAATTCTACTATATTTACTTAGACTGTCTTTGTTACCTCATTCATTTGTTGATTCAAGACACACTTCTCAAATAATTATCTTTGAGAGACACCCACCTGGAAAGCGAGGCTTGGACTATATGATTTCCAAGTTTCCCTGCCTATAGCTTTAAGATTCCAATAGAGTTTTTGATAGGATGAGTCAAGAGTCAAATCAGGGAATGGGAATATTAGATTCTCACATTACTCTTCCCCAACTTTCCAATTCCCTTATTAACACTACTCACAGGAGGGCATGGGCCATCCACTACAGTCATTACTTTATCTATACTCTTGATAAAACTTACTTGCCTTTTATCAAAAAGCCAACTCTGAAACCATCTTAATATGTGTTAATGGATGGCCACAGCGCCTCTCCATAGTCATATTTCTCTGCTTATCGGGTGTTCAAATTGCTTTAGATATTCTTTTTTTTTAAGATTATTTATTTTTAAGAGAGAAAGGGAGCTCAGGTATGCAAGCAGGGGAGGGGCAAAGAGAGAGACAGACAGACAGAGGCTCCAAAGTGGGCTCTGCCTTGACAGCCATGAGCCCGATGTGGGGTTCAAACTCACGAACTGCAAGATCATGACCTGAGCTGAAGTCAGATGCTCAACTGACTGAGCCACCCAGGTGCCCCTAGATATTCTTCTGATAGGTCAACTAATTTAAATTCATAAAGTATGGCTTTCTTTAAAAACAAATGAAAGCAGAGAGCAGTTTTGTAAAGTCTTGATGGTGATATTTTTTCATACATTTAGAGAGAAATATGTTCTCAGACCTAGGAGATGATACTGGTAGGAGGCAATCTGTGTAAAGATTTATGCAGAGTTCAGGGTGGTGTCCTGTTGATAACAGGCTGTGTTTGGCTTACATGAACCAATGCAAGAACAATGGCATTACAAAGAATGCTAATAAATTAGCAAATGCAAATTAAGACTTGTACAGCTATTTGCCTTATACCTTTTTATCTATTAACTATCACGTTCTAATGATACTTTAAGAAATGAGAAATGCAATGTAAAAGTAACTTCAATTGTAATTACAGAGCAAACCATAAATAACAAATGATGATTGCTTCCCTTTGCATCATACAAATGAATCATACTAAAACTCAAAATGGTGTGCAATGTGTCAAAGAAATGTCATGAATCATGTCATCCAAGCACATCTTTTGTGGAGAATAGTGTATCTTCCCAAAGAACTCTTACACCTCTCTGTTTGTAGGCCAGAAAATATTTGACAGCTATAAAGAAAACTCACAGTGGTCAAAGTTCTAGGATCAGAAGGCAGGAAAGATCTTTGAGAAGACATTTACTTTTCTTTTGAAGCTGTCAAAGTGGATCACACTGAAGGCATCATTTAATGAACCTTGAAAGGAACAGTACACATTTTATTAAAAATATTTAGAAACATTCATTACTATTTTTCTTTTGTAAAACAAATAAGAATTTTTAAAAATGATAATACATTATGCAATTTTTCATTATTCTTTCATCAATCATTGTATTTCTTTTGTTCTTCCTTTAAAAGCTAGATCATTTTTCTGTCCCTATTCTTGTGCACTGTGCACTAGGACACATTTCTTGGTCTTACTCTTTCAACTTTAACGCTGTCCTCTCCCCCACCCACCCGGATTTTATAACCATAGCTACAAAAGAAAGCCATTGTTCCTTCCTCAAATTTTGGTGAACTGGATCTAGCACTTTAAGATATATTGCTTCCCAAATGTCACAGTGCTGTCCCTTGCCTTAATGGCTTTCTTCTTAGGAAGCGGCTACTCTGCCTTGGTTGTTTTAATGAGCCTTCAACAGCAGTATGTTATATAGGCTTCTGTTTATTTGCAACTTACTTTCTTCCTCCTTTCTGGTCTCATACACTTTTTGCATGCATCTCCCTGAAACTAAACCTCATATTCTACCTTCTATTGAAATTATTTTCACAAATATCTCATCTATTCTAAGTTAACACAAATAAGCTCTCTCAGTTTAGGGATACTGTTTTTCCTTTATGTACTTTAGCAATTATAATGTTTCATAATCTGTGTACCTCAGCAGTTAATACCTGAGTATTATATATCCTGACGTTTGATAAAGAGAATTGACCAACATCTTATTTTGTTCTAAATCTTTTATTCCTTAGGTCTTGTAAATGTCCTTTTTATTGCATTTCTATGTCCTCTAATATACATAAATATAGTTTCTGTAGATTTCAAAATCACTTACCTCAAATAGTAATTTCAGTAATATATACCTATTGTCAGAAAAAATTCTTCAAATAAATATAAATTCCCTGAATTACATTTAAACTATTTCAATTTTGTCTTCCTAGAGGTAAAAACTTATAGATTAATATCCCAGTTAATATATTTTTAGGTCTACTCTCAACTCATCCTCTTCCCTAAATGAAAATACAATTTTTTCCTATTTATTTACATTTTTTATACATATCAATTGGCTGCTTCCTGTCAAATTCAGTATTAGAAAATGTATTTGATAAATATCAATATTATAATCGTGTTATTTCACCATTATACATTCATCTATTTGCTAAACCAATTCCCATGTAACAAAGAATTTGGCTGGTCTTTGTCCCAGGTTTCAGGGAGAGGGTCTCTAAATCCTTGGTATTTCTCAGATAGGAGAGTCTTTGTTATTCATGGTGGAACCTGATAATATATGCTAATGAAGTGAATCACTGAGGACCCCTAGATAGTTTATGTCTATGTATAAGAAGTGATTCAGTTTGCAGGTCGGCCATGCCAGCAAGATCAATGTGTGATCAGAGTAATAGTGGTTTTAAGCATGTGATATGAGCCTGATGTCCAGGAAGCAGAGGGAGGGAGAGGTTGAGTTCAGTCACATAGCCAATGGTTCAATCAGTCATACCTGTGTAGTGAAACCCCAATGAAAGCTCTGGACATCAAGGTCAAGTAAGCATTCTTGGTTGGCAGTCCTCTGTGTAGTTTCACATGTTGACATATCATAACAAAGGGAGAGAACATGGAAGCTTCGTGTCTGGGACCCCTCAGATCTCACCCTTTGTGAGTCTTCTTTTGATTGTTTCTGATTTGTACTATTTGGCTATAATAAAACTTTAAAGCAGAAGCATAATGTTTTCCTGAGTTTTGTGAGTTGTTCTAGTGAATTATCAAACCCTGAGGGGGTAAGGAAGGACCCCCAAATTTGTAGCCTGCTGGTTAGAGGTACAACCGGACTGGGGACTCTGGAACTCGTGACTAGTGGCTAAAGTAAGAACAATGTCCTTAATCTTTAAAGTTAAGCCTAACTCTGCATAATTGGTGTCAGAAGCCATTGCACCAATTAAATGTGTATCTACATATGCTCAGTGTTTTCAACAGTATGAACAGTACTGCATACCCATTTTTTAGACCAGAGTTTTTCAACCTCAGCATTATAGACATTTTGAACTGGGTAGTTCCTTTCTGTGGAGGACTGTACTGTGCATTGTAGGGATACTGCTAGATGTTGAATATTTTGAGAACCAATTATTTACATATATGTGCCTAAAAACAGGAGCATGGAAATTCACATGTGTGAAAATGACTAGCAGGAGTCAATAAATGAATACATATATGGAATGACTATACTCTTGTCTCATGTAAGCATATATTTCCCAACAAATTTTCAATTCTTTTGCTACTGCTGTAGCTTTCCTTTTTAATGGGACAACATCTCTGTTATACCTAGAACACAGATTCTGTGGGATCTTGCACAAAGACTATTTATATAATAAATATTCTGTATTGTTCCTGTTTTCCCTAAAGCTATGCAATGAAATATTTCTTCAGGTGTTCCAAAAACCATCTTATGTTCCCATTTCCACAGGCAAAAAAAGGCATTACAAACAACATCATATTTCATACCTTCATACAGTCTCTGATCCAGTTAATAGAGGTTATAATTCTTCTCAATGCCAAATACACCCCCTAATTTTTTTCTATTGTTGGCAAACAGAAGCAGTTTGTACTCAAAGTATATAATCAAAGAAATAAAAACAATTTAAGTATATTTCTGTATGCATATTAATTATAATATTGCTTTAATATCAAAATTTATCTTAAGAGCACCCGATGGTTCAAAATTAGTAAATGATTAATATTTTATTTTCTTAATGATTTATTCTGGAGTAATACTAACTAAATGAATAGTTCCTTGTAATCGAGACCTGTTAAAAAAAGATAGCCGAACAGCTTGACATAATCTTACAAAACTAAAACTTATTAATTGGAGGGGTGCCTGGTGGCTTAGTCTGTTAAGTGACCGACTCTTGATCCTGGTTCAAGTAATGATCCTATGGTTTGCGAGATTGAGCCCCGGGTCAGGCTCTATGCTGACAGCACAGAGCCTGCTTGGGATTCTCTGTCTTCCTCCCTCTCTCTCTCCTCTCTCTTTCCCTCCCTCTCACTAAAGGTAAATAAATAAACATTAACAATTAAAACTTATTAATTGGAGAAATTATATGTAAATGGGGAGGAAGGGTATTTAGAGGATTTTTAAGGTGAAGCCAAAGATAGTAGTAGAGCAAAGAGAGTAGAGAGCTAAACAAGTGACTAGATAAGAATGTAAAAGATTAAACATAGGAAGAAATCTGAACATCTTTATCCAGTGGCAGAAAAATTAACAGAAATAGGTTAACAATTTTGATACTGCTACACATGTACACCGGAACTGAATAACTGAGTAAACTCATAGTGAAATGGTGGAAGCCAGGCTTCTCATTATTGGAGTTGGAGCTAACAGATAAGGAAGAGGAGGGGACTAGAATAATCTATGTGGTAATGGATTAAAGTTGAAAATACCATGTTTAACTTAATATAGATATACTGGGTTATATAGAGAAATATTTATAAATTGGCAGAGATGCACACATATATACTTTGTGGCCAGCCAAGAGGCCCTAGATGCAGCTTCACCTCGATTTAACAAGGACACCTAGCACCCAGATCTTGGTTTCTAACACCATTCTCTGATAGAGGGAACTACAGCTTTTTGGAGAAATAGTAGATTCTAGGTCCGGCACAGGAAATATACAAGAAGAGTCTGAAACATCTTGTAGTGCCAAAAAGTAAAAAATGCAAAAGAAATACGGAAGGAAGGAAGGAAGGAAGGAAGGAAGGAAGGAAGGAAGGAAGGAAGGAAAGAAGGAAAGAGAAGGAGGGAGGGAGGGAAGGAAGAGAAAAGAAACCACACAATAATAGGTAAAAGCTAACTGAAAGAGTTCCCCAATGCCAGAACTGGAACAAATGGAGCAAGAAAATAAATTACATTGGATTATAACATATAATGAAATAAATATCCATGCGTTCATACTGATATGAATTGTGGAATGAATAAGCAAGTCAAGGGGGGAAAAAGTCTCCCCTGAATGAGAATTACGAATAATTTAGTAGAGACTCTGCCCTCCAGAAGAGGACGTACGTAAATCCTCACTCCTTAAAGTATTGCCCCCTTTGCCCTACTCTAGGTACTACCATATCACATATCCTCACTCACCATTCCTAAAACTTGCCATAGAAAAAAATGGTATAGAGATAATAAGTGGCATTATGACAATTTTGGTCTTATAAAGCACCTTCATTAGAATAATCACATTTAAACTTTCCAATAGTTCTGTGTACTAGGTAATAGATTTACCTATTAGATTACCAATAGATTGCAGAAGAGTGATTTAAGTTCTTAAAGGTCTCAGAGTATTTGACCTAGCCATGACTCAGAACTAGTTTTCTGACTCTACATCCAGTACTATTTCTACCATACCTCTCAATACCACACCTTAATAAAATCTATCACCAATATGCTTAGGCCACAACATCTGTAAGTACCAACATACAGGGAAAGTTCCAGAAAAACATATTCTTAAGAGTAAGCGAATATATAAATACACACTCACCTACATAAGTAAACTCAAATTAAGTTAGAATCACATAAACATATTTGACACATATGATTTTTCTTAAGTGTACATGGCAATCTACAATCATAAATTATATGCAGATATATACATTGTTTTATATACATGTGCATATATACATTTATACACATAGACACACACACACACATATAAAACCTTGATGTTCACATAGGATGTCCTTTTGAATGAACTACAAATACATATTTCTCCAGTCTTTTAACTGCCTTAAAAATGCTACATTATTATACTTTAGGTTAAAATATTTTCATGCATTAATCTGTATCTTCAGAATATTACCCTCTCCATTTTTTTTTTTTTTTCAACGTTTTTCATTTATTTTTTTGGGACAGAGAGAGAGACAGAGCATGAACGGGGGAGGGACAGAGAGAGAGGGAGACACAGAATCGGAAACAGGCTCCAGGCTCCGAGCCATCAGCCCAGAGCCCGACGCGGGGCTCGAACTCACAGACCGTGAGATCGTGACCTGGCTGAAGTCGGACGCTTAACCGACTGCGCCACCCAGGCGCCCCTACCCTCTCCATTTTATAGACAGAATAGCTTCTTCAGAGAGCTCTTAGCCCATAAATCTATTTGGACTGTGGTCATACATTCACTGAAGTTTTTAGCCCAGTGTTCTCTACACATATACGGAAAACAAAGAATAAATAATTGTAAAATAGTATGTATAGAATATGTGACTAGTCGGAAAGGCAAACATAAGAATGAGTAGTTCTAAAAAGTCTAGGTGCCTATAAATATTTACCTTATTACAACCAATTTTCCACTAGAATAACCATAGATCTTAAAAGTGCAGTATCATTGGTAAAATTAGCTTGAACTAAAGTTTACCAACCTTATCATACCCTAAGTTAGTAAAGAAACAAAAACTGATTTGTCTTTCTTATTTAGTGCCTAAACCAAAATAAATAAGTAAATAAAAGGGCAACTCAATGTCAGATGTATCAATTTATAAATAGATACTTTACAAAGTGCTGCAATATAGCTTGTAAGCAAAATAACTGACAGCAAGAAGGTCACATTTCTATTCAACATTAACTATGAATGCATTATTACTGTGTAAAACTTATCTTGCTAAAAATAGTCCAACTAGGTCTTCAAATTGTGTTGTGTGTTTATTCAGGAAGGTCAAATCACAGTACTTCTATTTTTCCTTCTTCCTGTGACATCGAACACACTCATGCAGAGCCTTGGTATCAGTGCCTTGATGGCAGTACTGACTCCAGTATCCAACTTGTCTTTGAGAATTTTCTCTTATTTGTACTGTACCATTTTTTCAGAAAAGAAAATCAACAAGGTAAAAAAAAAAAAAATCAGAAGTCTGACAGCCTCTGTTTGTTCAAAAGAGACTGCTGAGAACATAAAAGGCCAGTATCTTTCTCATTGATTGTTTGAACAAAAGCTGGACAGATTCTCAGGGTCCAATTTTCTCCTTCCCCCAAGTCCTTCAATCCTGTGTCAATGCTGTGAAAGCTTCAGGCTCAGAGCCCTCGGTCTCCAAGTCACCCTGTTCCAAGTTGAGGTGGATGGGGTGCGGGAGGCCCTCACAAAAAGAAAATATTGGCTCTCATTCATTTTGCTCTTGCCCCATCGTTAAAACAAAACAATAACTAGATTATAGTAAGCTTATTGGTAAGAAATTTTTAAAAAGCAGACAATGAGAAACCAAAATCAAGAAAAAAATGAGAGATTCAAAAACACCCCCCCTTTTTTTTTTTCCTCCACACCTCCTACAGTCTGTCCCACCCCCAATGATTATGTCGGGATATCAGTGCAATGTCAGTTAGGTCCGGGCATGCTCAAAAGAAATGCTTATAGATAAAAACTCAAAATAGCTTGAAGCACAATACAGCAAACTGAAAAACCAAATTCCATTCACCCTGGGTTAAAACAAAATTAGCTACAACATGTGCCCACCATGAACGAACAGTAAAATGTCAAATTCAAACTCATATATTTAAATGTTTTCATATGTTTTAATTCTTGACTTTAAAATCAGCCTCCACTCTTACTTGGAAACCTGACAACACAAATTGCAGAAACCCACTCTTCCCTTTGTCAATTGTGCCTTATCATTTTACTGGTGGGAAATTAAGAGCTATCTGAGAGTCACATTCCCAATTAGCATGTTCAATTTATTTTAAATGTTCATGTTATGCCATGATAGCTATAGAAGGATAATGAAAATGAGATATTTGATCTACTTTGAAGGAAGAAAATAAATGTGTCTCCCAGGGTTAAGAGCAATAGTGAAGGAAGAGCCCCACAAGTCAGTCAATGATTTAGATTTGTAGATGAGAAAGCAACAGTCTCCCAGGCTCTGGTCCTGGAGAAAGGAGCTTCTCTGGTGTTGACTGTTACCACGGGGGAAAGATTAAAACTCATGGAGGGCTTTTTGGCCAGCACCCCCATCTTCCAGTAATTTGCCAAAATTACCAACACAAAGGAAGAGGAGAGGTACCTGCTATCTGTTCTTTAGGCCTTTTTAGAAAATATGGATTTGTTGCGTTGGCCACATACATGCAAATCTACAAGAAAGGTGATATTGTGGACATCAAGGGAATGGGCACTGTTCAAAAAGGAATGCCCCACAAATGTTATCATGGCAAAACTGGAAGAGTCTACAATGTTACCCAGCATGCTGTTGGCATTTTTGTAAATAAACAAGTTAAGGGCAAGGTTCTTGCCAAGAGAATTAATGCATGTATTGAGCCTATTAAGCACTCAAAGAGCCAAGATAGCTTCCTGAAGCATGTGAAGGAAAATGATCAGGAGGAAAAGAGGAAAGCAAACGAGAAAGGTACTTGGGTTCAAATGAAGAGCCAGCCTACTCCACCCAGAGAAGCACACTTCGTGAGAACCAATGGAAAGGAGCCTGAGCTGCTGGAACCCATTCCTTATGAATTCATGGCATGGCAAATGTGAAAAAAAAATGTAATAAAAGACCTCAAGCCTATTAAAATTAAAATAAAATAATAAAATAAAATAAATTTAAAAACTCATGGAGGGAAGTCCCAAAGGTACCTTCTTCTACACATCTGCATACCACCAAATGGAAAGAGATGAGGAACAGTAGAGGTAAGGCTCAGACCTGGTGCCAGGGTGCATGACCTAAGAGAACCTCAGAATTAATAACTCTTTCCTCAAAAGACACACATAGCCTCATAGTGGAATGCTTAGTTGCTAGCTGAATACAACAGAAAGGTCCCTAGTTCCCTCACTCTCCACCAAACTAGCTCTTAGAAACTCAAAGCAATTGGGGCACCTGGGTGGCTCAGTTGGTTAAGCGCCCGACATGGGCTCAGGTCATGATCTCGTGGTTTGTGAGTTCAAGCCCCGCATCGGGCTCTGTGCAGACAGCTCAGAGCCTGGAGCCTGCTTCAGATTCTGTGTCTCCCCTCTCTCTGCCTCTCCCATGCTCATGCTCTGTCTCTCTCTCTGTCTCTCAATAATAAATAAACGTAAAAAAAAAATTAATAAAAGAAAGAAAGAAAGAAACTCAGAGCAAGTACCAAGGAGCTTCCTGAATCATTTTCTGGGTGAAGTTTGGACTAATGTTTCAAATCAAGCGAATGACTTCATTATCTACCCTATACATACAGTATGATGCTTGGAAATAGCAGGTGAATGCCACATGTCGCCTGTCAGTAGCACTGAAAATGCCCAAAAGAATGAAAAAGAGCCGGCTCAAAAGGGTTAAAATAACACCGCTCTCGGGGATGATTCAGTGCGCTGAACTCTCTCTGTCCTTGAGCTCTTTTGCACACAATATTTCTGAGCCTTCTGTGTCTGTGCTAACCTAAACACAAATTGCAATTTTCTTCTGTTAAGTAATTCCTAAATCAGCTCCTGCTAGGATGCATGTGTCTGACAGGCCCCTGGTCAATTCCAGGTGGTGGTAGGTGGTAGGAGTGGCACAAGCAACACTCATGCTGGTGGTGAATATTTATTGATTCTTTGTTCTGTTTTTTTTTTTTTTTCAAATGTACTCGGTACTTTATATTCACTGTAGTTCTAACAACCATATATATACATACACACATATACACATACAAACACATGCATACCTACAGGTCTGCAATTTGATTCTATTATTACTTGATGATGGACATTTTCTAAGATCATACCCAGAGACAACTTATTTTAAAAAGGAAGGGGAAGCACTACCTACTATTTATATTACATTTTTTAAGTATTACTCCACAGATCTCCTCTTGAGATTTCAAGCAATGCTACACTGAACATATGCATATGAATCATTGTATTTTTCCAGGAATATATTCCTAACTGTTGATAAACTCTGCAAAAATGTTGCAGCAACCCAGATTTTCATCAACAGTACAAAAAAGATCTCATTTTTAAAATCCACACTCTTGGCACTGTTGCCCCTTAACTTTTAAAAATTTCGCCAAACCAAGTTTCACCATTTGATTTTAATTTACATTTATTTCATTATTAGTGATGCTGAATATTTTTCATGTGTCTTGAGCATTTGTAATTCTGTAATCTTCTAAACTCCCTAGAAATATCCTGTATCTACCTTTCTATTTTTGTTTAGCTTAATATATGTTATTTCACTTTATATTTTTTATTACACATCTTTGTTATTTTCTATTTGCTTGTCCTGCTCCTTACTATATCAAAATTTCTTTGTTGCCTATTTTTTTTTGCTTCAAGTATTTATTTCCAATCACCAATGTCCTCTGAAATAGAACAAAAGAGAAGAAATGACAGGGAAAGACCTTTAACCTACTAGCAACCCCATTACATTGGCTAACGTTGCATTTGTTTAGGAAAGAAACAGATGAACAACCTCTTTCTATGGCTGGTTCATTTTTTAAAGCATACTTAAAACAATACAGATGAAGCATGAAGCTTTCTTTTTTTTAGCAGCCAGCAAAATTGCTAATTTGCTTTCAAATTGCATTTTGAACTTTCTTTGGATTTATATTTAAAAAAAAAAGTACATGTCAACAGACCAGAATTAAAAAGGTGACAAACTGTGAAGAATTAAAAGTTTTAATTTAACAGATGAGCAATTGCAAATAACAAAATCTCAGAGAAACACAATTTTAATGAAAGGTGACATGCTGGAGATTCTTTTTTTGTTTTGTTCCTTTCCATCAGGTAACAACAAATTAGTTTAGGAAGCCATACTGGATTGCTGTGATTGTGCTAACAGCCCTTGCTGTTAGCTTTGTTTTTTGTTGGTTTTCTGAAACCACATATGACACTTCTTCTGTACTAAGTAGATATTTTCTTCACTCAGATGTAACACAAGTTGTTCAAGTTCAGACTAGTGCTTATGTGTTATTGTTATCAGATGCTATTCTCCTTTTGGTTCCCACTTCTGAAAATCTTATTTTCCTCAGTGTTCAGAAATAGAGAGGGCTGTATAGGCATACAGTGAGGGAAGAGAAAGCTATTTTACGGTACCAGAGTAACATGTTTTTTGACTCATCAAAGAGAACCTGTCTTGCCCTGCAAAGAAAACATTAATTTAAATTGGGAGGGGGGGATTAAATGTGTTTAAAGAATGGAGAAAAATTGAATGTGATTAAGGAAATTTGTGGAATATCAGAGCATGCAGGCATGTTCTCTTTTTAGTTTATTAGGGCTTCTAACAAAAGTTTGCTGATTAGAGAAATATGCATCCACATGTTTCTTGCACATTTATAAAGGAAAAATAGCAAAATGTGCATAATTTTAACAAAATTTGGATGCACAGCTCCCATTTAATGTTGGTGAATGTGTACCTGTGAGTGTTCACTTTCCTATCCCAGCTAACTGATTCTGAATATTTGATTATGCTCTCCCAGTTTCCTTTTTAAAATTTTTTTTAATGTTTATTTATTTTTGAGAGAGAGACAGAGCATGAGTGGGGGAGAGACAGACACAGAGACATAGAGAGACAGAGAGAGAGAGAGAGAGAGGAGAGAGAGAGAGAGAGAGAGAGAGAATCCGAAACAGGCTCCATGCTCTGAACTGTCAGCACAGAGCCCAACATGGGGCTTGAACTCGGGAACAGCAAGATCATGACCTGAGCTGGCTGGATGCTCAACGGACTGGACCACCCAGGCACCCCTCCTTTTTTTTTCTATTGAAAGTTTTGGTATTGTTTAAGAGGTAACAGAAATTAATACAATGAGAAAATAAATCTCTGAAGAGTATCTTTCTTTTTCTTTATTCATTTAAATGAAATTACAACTTAAGAATTTGTTTATTTTGTTTCATCATACATTTGATACTTCTAGATTTAAATATGTATTTCTGGTTGACCCTGCAGAATATTCTAATTATCATTTCACAAACATAATGATATTCTAAGCATATATAAACATTGTACCTAATTTATATATATATATATATATATATATATATATATATATATATATATGTATATATATGTATGTGTGTGTGTGTGTATATATATATATATATATATATGTTAGCTAGCACAGTAGTTCTCAACGGAGGGCAATTTTGTCTCCCAGGAGATTTCTGTCAATTTCTGGAGGCACTTTGGAGTGTCACACTGGGGACTTCTCCTGGCCAATAGAATTCTAATAGGTAGAGATCAGGAATGCCACAAGGATCCTACTCTCCACCGGGCAGCACCCCACCACAAAGAATTAGGCAGCCTAGAATGTCAGTGCTGAGGCTGAGAGGTGCTGCTCTAAACCATCCACTTTCATCTTACCGAACATGAACATTTAGCCCAGATTGTCACTTCCCTAAATGAAGCACATATCTACACTTATCTAAACTTGAATCTGTTTTCCTTTTCTAGAAGTGGTGTCATTGTACAGCCGTGCCATAGACAGACAGGAGACGGGGGGGGGGGGGGGGGGGGGGGGCGGGGGGAGGCTGTGGAACAACAGAGATGAGTTTAGTTTCCTTTAGATTAGTATCACGAACATTATAGAGACAATGAGTTCAAAAAACTTTCCTAGGCTTTGAAGTAACACAGAAAATAAATTTTCAAAAAACAAAAACACAAGTTAACAACTATCAATAAATACTTCAAGTATATAAGTCATTTCAGAAATAATAAACATCATCGGTATCGATGGAAAGACAGGGCTTACCAAAAAAAGTTTGCCAATCAGTTAAATTAAATTATTGAGGCAGTTTTATCTGTCCAATACCAAGTGTTTGAGGAGATTTGAAATTTGTAAGATAGAAAACACAACTAAAATAGATTGTCTTGATATATTTCTGATCAGTGAAAGCTAAAATCTTTGCAACATCCTATATTAAAATAGCAGTGGAGAAACCAGAAGAACTTCCTTTCCTCCTACCCAAATACTTTATAAAGACTTTCTTTTTTAGAGCAGGTTCAGTTTCAAACTTAGCATTAATGAGGAGGTTAGAGATTTCCCATTTACCCATACCCCCAGACACATGAATATCCTGCTTCATTATCATCATCCCCCACAGAATAGTATATTTGTTACAACTGATCAACTTATACTGACACATCATACCACCCACCACTCCCTCAATTTGTGGGCTATATCCATTGCATAAATGTTTACAAACTAAGCAAGTGTTTTCTGAACTCTTTTTTTTAACATGACTTGACAAAGAGCAACTTACACACACCACTACCACCGTGTTTTTTACTCTTTTCCCTACAGCAATAAAATCCTTAGGTATGTAATTTTACCTTTCATTTTACCAGAGATTATAAATTTTACAAATATTTTACCATGAGATATATCTTCTCAGTCTCTGGTGACAGTTTCTTTTCCATCTTCCATTTGACCCTTAAACCAATGATATATGTTTCAAGGTTTGCTGTTGTTGGTTTAGTTGTGTGTGTGTGTGTGTGTGTGTGTGTGTGTGTTTTAATAGCAATAACTTCCTTCTAGTACCAACTTTTGTATCAGGCAGAACAGACTAGATGAGACAATTATAACAAGCCCCAAATCTCAGTGGCATTAAACAGAAATGTTTATTTCTTCTTCATGCTACACATAATCTTGGGTCAACAAAGTGATTTGTTCCATATCATCCTCCCTCAAGGACCCAGAGTTATTTGAAAACTCCATTATCTGGATCACCATTGTTTACCATAGCAGAGGACATCAACATGAACAATTGAGCACTTTCTCATAAATGCTTCATCCCAGAAGTGACATGTGTCACTTCTATTCATATTTACTAGGTCAAATAAATTCACAAGACCACATCTAACAAACAGAGACAGAGAAATGGAATCCTATTATATTCCCAGAAGGAGAAGGTGTGGAAATATCAACAAATACATCTAATGACTATCATAGTCTCACTGATCCACACTAAATGTGAGCAAGTGGATGAAGAAAAATCCTTAAGGACAGATGACATCTGGAATAGCTCAAGAATTATACCACCTTAGTTCCAACTTTCCCATGCTTTATATAGAATATTTATACAATCAGAAAACCCTACTGTAGAAACTTCCCTCACCAACCCAACAATGCACCAAATGTTTACTGGGTCCTATTTTTATAGAGAAAATAAATATAAGAAATAAGAAAATAAGAAATAATAAATAAGAAAATAAGAAATAAATTATGGTAAAATGAAAGTAGTAACATTTATGACATACATTCTCATTGCCTCACCCATGGCCACAAATAATTATGTACCATAAATACAATATTTGTATTATATGACAAAATAAACTTTTATTTTATGAGCTGCATTTTCCAATATAATTCTAAACAATTCATTCATATCTGCATGGAGAAAGTCTAATTTTACTGGGAGTTTCATTAATTGGAGATGTGTTACAATTTATTCCTCTATACCAAGTTAACATTTTTAATCAAGCAAAATCACTTTGCCCATAGAGTCAAAGTGATGCCCATAGAGTCATACCATTATATGAACTATTGTATTGCCTACCACTGTGAATATTTCTGCTTTAGTTAAAATTCAAGTTGTTTACAGATAATACCAAACTAGAAATTTATTGTCAGATGATACTGCTTTATCAATCATAACCTAACTGGTTCCAAAAAGCATGCAAGAACTCGCACTTACTGGTCTTCCCTTCATTTTTAGAAAAGGTATGAAGTACTAACTAAAAATAATTTTGAACATTTAAAAGATAAGGAAAATAGTCTTTACATGGTTCTAAGGCTAAGGATGATAACCGATATCATCATTTCATTCAACCACCATTACCCCAAGGAAGATGAAAGCACCTACATGCCTCCCTCACCCAGATGTCCCGACCCCCCTCCCCCCCCCCCCCCCCCACTCAACAACTCTCTCCTGAGCACTCTGTGTGCAAAAATCCTATTACGTCCTGGAGATATAGGAGTTAATTTTCAATTACGATAGACATTTTTTAAGAATCATATCATGTGTTTATAATCACAAATTAACCGAAGTACTCTGAGAAGAAAAATAACTTGATGAGAAGTAAGATCATCATTGATGTGAGAAATGAAGCAAAAGCTTCTCTAAGAAAATCACATTTAAAATGAAATCTTTACTTGGGCAAAATGTAGGGGAAAGAGTATTCCAGGCAAAGGAAGGACCATTTGCAAAGATCCTATTGATTATTTTGCCAGTGAGGAGAGGGAAGGTTATTAGTAGGAGAAGGTTAATAGACTGAGGTTATTAGTAGGAGAAGGTTATTAGTAGGAGAAGGTTAATAGACTGAGGTCAGAGTATTTTTACATTTCACTCTAGGTCAGAATTGCTTGAAAGATATTACACACAGAATAAAATAATCACATATTTTTTGTAAATGATTAGAATACAATGGGAATAATGGGCTGTGAGAAAGGAGAGAAATGTAAGTGGAAATGGTACTTAAGAGGTGCTCAGAGATATCTTTGAAAGAAAAGAAGGTGTCAAGAACTAAGAAGATAGCAATAGAAACAACTATACAGATTTGAAGGGGGCTTAATAGGTACACTTGAAAGTTCTTGGAACTTGGATGTGAAGGGCAAGAGAGGACGTTGCCATTCAGAAAGCTCAGCTCTGAAACCCAGCTAGAAAGCTGGAACTTTACACTTTGCTTCTTCCTGACCATTCTCATTACCCCACGAAGACTTCCATTACTATTTCTCTTTTTCCTATGTGTAATTTCTGGATGTCTGATGTCTCTCCCCACGTAGCATAAAGGAAACTTATTAGGGGATTTCAAAATGTATGTTTCTTCTTATCAAAAACATTTTTTAACTGAGAGAGAGAAAGAGAGAGAGACAGAGAGAGAGAAAAAGAGAGAGAGAGATCACACAAGCAGGGGAGAGGGCCAGAGGAAGAGATAGTGAATCCCAAGCAAGCTCCATGCTTAGTGCAGAGCCCAAGTAGAGCTCGATCCCACAACCCAGGATCATGACCTGAGCTGAAATCAAGAGACATGAACCTAGGATCATGACTTGACCTGTAATCAAGAGACAGATGTTCAATCAAGTGAGCCATCCAGGTGCCACTTGAAATGTTCATTTCTAAGAACGTACCAATACATGGGTCTGAACAGCTGTAACTATAAGTCATGTGAGTATCTGTGTGTGTCTGTTTCCCATTATTTCATGTCTTGTAAGAAATATGCAAAATTATAGATAACTGAATATAAAAATATGTGGTGGAGAAATAGTGTACAAGTGAACTTAACTTTCTTACCATGATGGGTCTTCAGAATCAACGAGACCCACTTTTCATCAGTTTCTAACTCCTGAGACTGATAAACAGTCTGATAAACGGACAGACCTCATGGAACCCCATTAGAGGACAGCTGTTAAAGGCAAAGGTGGCTCCCATCATAGAGGCAAGCAACAAGTAGTCTTAATAACATTCTTGGCATTATAAGTGAGCTTTTGTAATAAGTATGTGGACTTGTAATGACATTCAAACACAATGAACAAAGACATGTACTCACACTTTGGCTATTATTTTCAAGAAACTCAAGTATCTATTCCCACTCTACTATACCAGGTCTCTCCTTCTGATCTGGAACTGGACTGGCTCTGTGATATTTCCTTTTAGTTGATCATACTTATGTTCATATCAGTCTTTCCCAGGGAGTCACAATTTGGTTTCCTAAAACCCAGGTCCTATTTAATACTGCTTGTTTCTCCTGTCTGTATATTTTGCTCCCAATCAATGTGGGCAGAATCTGACATGATGGATATCTGTTTTAATACAGTAACACGCTATGTGTTTTTGATAACCGGTGAAGGAGAAATAGTTCAGCTTCATTGCTTTTCAAAGGCAAGTCATTAAACAAACTAATGAATAGGTATCTGATGGAACCAAGAAAGGATCTATGAAATAGAACATCTATCTGATTTTCTCTTAGTTATTGATGATGTAAAGCCATCTAAAATGTTCCTTCCTGTCAGGTAAGAAGAAGAAAAAGATATAATAAGAACATTCATTTCCATATTTATTGCAATGTAATAATTTAGAGGTAGTTACACTCTCTTATGAGGCCACTAGAGAGCTATTGAACTTTAAAAATTAGCAGCCTGCTATAATAAATATTCAATTTCAATGTAAATGATTCCTCCATAGCCTGCTGTTTTAGAAATTTAAGAAGTCCAAAAGCCATGACACAAGAAATAGTGTTAAAAGGTGATATAAAGGAATCATCAGCCACTGAAGTGATAGGACATCCATGGGGACTGAGTTTCTGGTAACATTAATAGAACTGATCAATCTGATGTACTGTTTGGTGCAAAAATGAGTCAATACAAAAAACGGCATCATTAATATTAATTAAATATTGTGAGTTTTAATTTTTGAATTTAAGACTTGATATTTTAGAATACTAAAATAATGTAAGTCATGGATTAATAATTCCTATTAGGACTTACATGAAGAACCTAATATGTAGGAAATCATGATCTTAAATTTCTTCAGGTAGGGGCAAATGTTTTCTGTCTGTGTTTTCAACTATATATTTGTACATTTTAGTAATCTAGATCCATCATACAATATGGATTCTTATAAAACTAAAGTGCATTGTAATACATAATATTAAATAAGCAAAATCTTTGGTCATATTACTTCAAATGAGTAGAGGTTTTGTATGAATAATTGGGATTATTTTTTAAAGAAAAGGATTTTTGTATTACATTATATGTTTACACATTTGAAAGATATCTGATCTCAGGGAAAGTGTTATATGCGTGCACACACACACATACAATGTGTTGAGAAAACTTCTAGGAAATATGGCTGACTGAGTTGATACAGAAAAACACTCAATCTAAAACACAAATAAATATTATTATGTTTTTAATAGCTAACCTCAAAAGGAGGAATAGGATATCCCTGGTTAATGAAGAAAGAATTCAAAGCCAGAGTGGTGAACAGCAACTCATGGCTAGTGGCTTATGAGGGTCTTAGAATAAGACATTAGGGAAAAGAATAAGCAAAGGAGAAGTTAGTGCCCATGATGGGACAGAAAAAATTACTCCATAAGCTTGTGTGAGAAAACAAAACAAGGATAGCATTTGTGTGGCTCTGTGGGTAGAAAAGTCACTCTTAGAAATCAAAACTACAGTATTCCTCCATGCATAAATGGGGTCCTCATTTATAGTACCCATGCTTTACACATAACACAAGCTGATAAATGAGGAATCTCTCTCTCTCTCTCTCTCTCTCTCTCTCTCTCTCTCTCTCTCTCTGTGTGTGTGTGTGTGTGTGTATGTGTGTGTGTGAGAGACAGAGAAAGAGAGAGAGAATGTGTGGGTGTAAATTTATATAAATTATATTATAATTTATACGTATTTGTATGTATACACACACAAACAACTTTTAACAAATTAATGGATAGATATTACACATCAACAATCATCATCATGAAAAGAAAGCCATGTAGATATTTTGTGTCTCCAAAAGGAAGAACATATTACCGCCATGAAGTGGACTTGACAAAAAAAAAAAAAAAAATTCCTGAATCTTTCAGTCCACTAGATCCAACTACCAACAGAGTAAGTACAGAGACTAGAACATATTAATAATGTTCATATTAATCATTTCTTTAATCAATTAAGGATAATCAGCAAAGTCTAACCATAGAAAATACTGAAGGTCATATAACCTAAATAATTAAAATATATAAGACATCTATGAGATAACTGGAATTTTATCATTGACTAGATATTTGAATTAATAAATTATTATTAAAGTCTTATAATGGTATTGTGATTATTTTTAAAAACATTTTTCATTTTTAAGAAGTAAATATTAAAATATTTATTAATAAATTAAGATGAGGTATGGAAAATTTTTTTTAAAATCCTACAGAAGAGGGGGAAATGAGTAGAAGTATATATGAGAAAATATTGGCCATGAGATTACAATTATTGAAACTGTGTGACAGATACATGGAAGTACATTATATTCTTCAGTCTATTTTTGTATATGTTTGAAATAGTTCATAATATAAAGGTCAAGAAGGAAATAAAATTATATGCTGGGAGTGGTTAACTGATTTGCATTTGGACTATATTGCAATAAAAATAAACAGTGACTCTAAAGACATTATAATATAATCCATTCAAAAATAAAGGAATAAAATATGTTGAGTATTTTTTAAATGAAATTGATAATTTAACCTCTTCACAGGCAGAAATTACATCCTACACACCTTCCATATAATAGTCACCCAAAAATTCATCCTAATAATTTGATTTTGTTTCGCCATATCAGAATAGGAAAGAGATTTAAATGATACACGAGTGAGACATAATCCAAGACAAATCCAAGATGTATGTTCCACTTAATGATTTAGAAACATAGGCATACTGATAAAGATGGGTATTCATAGAGTCAGAAAAATGTAATGTCTATGTAATAATAAATTTTAAATATTTTCCACTCAGTCTTTAATAAAAATCTCTTAATGTAATTTTCAGAATTGTTACACGATCTATAACTTTGAAAAAAAAATTAATTAAGGAAACTACAGTGAGCGAGAGGAAGCTCACTGCTAACCGTCACTGAGAATTCTTAGGCTGCCTATAAGCCAAGTTTCAATCTCTTGTGGCATCATTCATAAACCACTAACCAAAATAACTACAAATGAGTGAAATATAATGAAAACATGAGCAATGAGCCCAGTGCATTTGTAAAAAAGTAAATCATGTCAAGCAAACTTAATTACTTTCTCAATTGAAATACATAATTCATGGATGAAGTGAACATAGTAAATGTGATAGATTTATATTTCATAGAGTTGATGTAGTGACTCAGAATTATGATTTGAAAAATAGATTTAATTGCCTTACATGAGCTGGCATTTCTTATTGAAAATGGAAACACCAATTAAATCTGTTGATAGAATGGATAAGGTCTACAAATTAGTAATCAAACCTACTCATAAATCCTTTTGTGAACTTTTAGTAAAAGGTGACATACTGAGTTCTGCCATACCTCCCAATTTCTCCAAAGACAGAAAATGAGACCAAGTAATCAAGGAATGGGTACCTTCCAGATGAAAGAGTAAAGTCAAGCTAGGTAGGTCACCTGTAGCCTTGCTTCTTTTTTCACTGACTCTTTTCCATCATGTAATTTGGAAATACTCTCTTACCTTTACCTTTCTTGTAACATACAAAGGAAGAACAAAATCAATGCCATTAAATATTGGTTGCTAAATGTGTTAACATTTCAGAATTTTTGGTGATATTCATATTTAAAAAAATAGTAAAGAAATAAAAAGCATCTAAATTAGAAACAAAAAGGTAAAGCTATCTCTGTACATTGTCATGTATGTAGAAAATCCTAAGGAATACACACATATATACATACACACAACTAAGAACTATGAAATGATTCAGCAAGATTATAGGATACAAGATCAACATATAAAAATCAGATGTATATCTATACACTAGTAATAAACAATCTAAAAATAAAATTAATTCAGAAGCACCTGGGTGGCTCAGTCACTTAAGCATCTGACTCTTGGTTTTGGCTCAGGTCATGATCTCACAGTTTGTGAGATCAAGCCCCACATCGGGCTCTGTGCTGTCCGCATAGAGCCTGCTTAGGATTCTCTCTCCCCTTCTCTCTCTGCCCCCTCACTCACTCTCTCTCTTTTAAAATAAATAAATAAACTTTAAAAAAGTGATTTATGAAATTAAATCAAAAATTCCATTTACAATACTATGAAAACAAATAAATTAGCTAGGAACAAACTTAACAAAAAGAGTACAAGATTTATACACTGGAATCTGTAAGGCATTGTTGAAATTTTAAAAAACAACATAAAAACAATGAAGAGACACCCCATGTTCGTGAATTAGAAGGATTAATATTGTTAAGATGGCAGTCCGGCGGATTCAACACAATCACTGTGATAATCGGAATTGGCACTTTTGCAGAAATTAACATGCTGCTCCTAACATTCATATGGAAATGCAAGGGACCCAGAAGAGCCAAAATAATCTTAAAGAGTAAATTGTGATGACTTCCTTAATTTCAAAACTTACAATAAAACTATAATAATCAAGACTGTGGTGTTGGCAAAAAGATAAACACAGACCAAAGGAATGGAGCTGAGAGTCTAGAACTAAATCTTTACATTTAGTTTTGAAAAGAGTCTCAAGACAATTCAATGAGAGAAGAACAGTTTTTTCAACAAATGATGTCTGGACGACTGAGTATCTGTACGTAAATCCAAGCGAGGACTTACTAAGAGTACATTTGCAGACATTCATGAGGGAAGATAATCTTTGGACCAAAAGTTTACTAGAAATCCTTTATATCTTACTCACTAGTAAGTTAAGAGTGTATGTGCAGACGTTGATGTATTCCTCTATACATTTTGATGGGCTCACAATGTGGCACTTTCCAATCTGGCTTTCTATGACATCTATGGCTGCCAGATCAGTAGCCCATTTCTAGGGCTATTTTCATTATTGTCCCTATTGTGAGTTAACATACATTTCATGTTTGTTCATTCTGCCTTGGAAATAGGAAGAGCAAGTAGGTCACAGATTTACATATTCATTTATTCATTCTCTCATTTATCGACTCCTTCATTCATCCCTTGGTCAGTAAACACTACTGCATACCTTTTCAATACTCTGTAATACAGTTTAAGAATAATAAATGCCCTAAGACTATAAGCATATAAGTTCTATGAAATCAGAGATTTTTATCTTTGTCTTTTTGTAGTGTCCCCATCCCTAGAAGAGCACCTAAGGAGGGACTCGTTGAATATTTGTTAAATGAATAAATACAGCCAATATACTCTGAGGACTAATAGGTAAGGCTCCATTCTAAGGGCTTTTATCTTTTTAAATCTCACAGCGACTCTTTGATAAAGGTTCCATTATAATCCCCACTTCACACATGAGGAAACTGCAGTACAGAGAATTTAAGTGCTTTGGACAGTATCACGCAGCTGGCAAGTCTAGGTTGTAACCAAGATAATCTGGCTCGCAGGCATTCAGAGATGATGTAGACTACTTAAGTGTTCACAACATAGTTGGTTATGTAAAGTATAGCATTATACGGCCAGAGGACATAAAATCAGATGAAAATGAAGTCAGTTACTACTTACTTCCCAATTTCAAAAGTGCTGCATGCACATATAAAATCTGTTGTAAAATGAAGGAGAAAAAGGGTGATTGGCCACAAAAAGTATGATAATTAGTAAATTAATTAGCCCTATGATGCCTATGAATTCTGTTCATTTGCTTTATTAAAGCCTGGATATTTACTAAGGTAAAATTTTCTTTTTCTCTACTTAGAAAAAAAGTCCTTCTCTTGGTGAGCCAAGGAATTAAGATGCCTCTTCTACTTATCTTTTAAAAAGTACCCTGTTTTTTTCACAGTAATCCACTCATACAAGGTAACAGATCTAGCAAAAAAAAAAAAAAAAAGGTACTTCAAATATGTCAATGCTTCATCAGCTTAAAAAATACAAATTGTTGGAGCGCCTGGGTGGCTCAGTCGGTTACGTGTCCGACTTCGGCTCAGGTCATGATCTCGTGGTTCACGGGTTCGAGCACCTCGTCAGACTCTGTGCTGACAGCTCGGAGCCTGGAGCCTGCTTCCGATTCTGTGTCTCCCTCTCTCTCTGACCCTCCCCCCATTCATGCTCTGTCTCTCTCTGTCTCAAAAATAAACAAACGTTAAAAATTTTTAAAAAAAATACAAATTGTTGTCATTAGAGTTTAAAACGTGTTAATATTTACATTTAAAGGATTTAAATGTTTATTTTAAATATCTTGTTTTAAAAATGGAATTGAAACCTGCTGAGAAATGTTAGAGACTCCCTTGATTTCTATCTATCTATATGTATACCTATATCTATCATCTATATCTATCTATCTGTCGATAGATAGATAACCTTATAAGCACATACAATGCTTTCATAAGTACTGATTTGGGTGACTCCATGTTGATTACTATAGATTCATAAAATCACAGGCTAGAAAGGACCTTGAGAGGTCATTTACATCTCCACTCTCAGGCAGCACCCTACTTAACTGTCCCTGACAAATGTGCATCCATCCCATTTTTAAAGCCACGATGCAAAGGAAGTTCATATAAGTTAATCACACACATAGCCCTAGAGAATAGAGAGCTCAGAATGGCACTCCTGATTTAACCAATCAGGTTATTATTGATTGCATCAGCACTTCCATGGTTCCAACTGCTTTTTGCTTGTAAATCAGTAGCATCTTAAGGACTCAAAATTCTCATGTACTTCTGAGGATGTAAGAAATCACCCGTCACTAGCATTTTTACTAACCAGACCAAATGAGAAGCCAAAGCAACTGCACCATTAGGGGAGGCAAACTGGCAGTAAGTAAACTAGAATCCCTAATTCCAAATGATACCTTCAAGTAGAAATCAGTAAAAGTCAAGATAAATATGGATATATATAAAATGCATTCCACTAAATGGATGCAAATACTGATAAAGATTTTCCCTACTTTAACTTTATATGATCTTTCCCTGTGGCCTTGCTTCTATTGCACACATCATTCATTAGATTATGAAAACCATTAATGTCAAGAAGCAGAACAAAATGAATTCACTGAGGGGCCGCTATTAGCATATCAAGCAGCTATTTCTCACTAAATATTCCTGACAGCTCTCATTACATATGATGGATGAGCTTTATAAGTAGTAGTAGTTTCTGAGGAAAATAAAATCTTTAAGCGTACTACCACATGCAGCTGAATAACTAGCAATCATCTTTCAACAGTTTATATTTTTCCCTTTTTAATGGGGAAGTGTTATAAAATTCACAGGTAGGTTAAATGCCCAAGTCAAAATTCATTTAGAAACTGCAAGTCTAATTTATGACCTGAATATTATAAGTGCTTTTAGTTAAGATACATTGGAGCCAGTCATCCAAACACTCTACAAACAGAGGAAATGATAATAAACTGAGAAAAGCAGTTGGAAATCAGAATTTTGGAAGCCTCTAGTACTGGAGGGACTTAAAACAAGCAAAGAAACAGGATATTGGCTAAGGATACTACTCCTTACATTTTCAGTGGAGCTTTAAGAAAACACTGCAACCTTTATCATAATAGGAGTGTGAAATAATAATAATAATTACAACAATATTGCTTGCCTTCCTGCTCAAGTAAGAAGGAGGCATTGTAAGTCCCAAGGGCGTAACAACGTAGGCCTGAAGCATCACACTCTCTAAATCACATTTCACAAATTGCAGCACAGATTGAATCCAGCCTGTAGAAGTGTTCTGTTTGGTCTACACAGTGTATTTTTAAAAATCAAATTTTCAGCATTTAAAAAATCAAGGGATTACAGATAAATGTCGACATTTCTGTTTACTTTTTAAAATCTGGCAGCAATTGGTAGGAGCAGCAGCATTAATTCCCCCTTTTGCCACGAACTCCTCCTCTTTCTAGTCGTGCTGGGTAGAGAGAAAGAGGGCCTGTTGTCTTTCACCATTAGAATTATTATTAGCATTATTGATTTACTGATGACAGAGAGATGGTTCTCTATGAAGTGTGGTAAAACAAACAGCAGAGTGAGAGGGATACCTGCCATTGACGTAGGTTACTTTGCCTGGTTCCTATGTTAACTTTATGAAAGGATTTGATTTAATCTTTTAATATTTTAATTTCTTATTAACAATAAGAAACAAATGAATGTTCTAAAGCAATATGAAGCTGATTTTCACCTTAATATTGTATATATACCACACTATGTATATTCACTTCAGTTGTGTTATAGGGATTGCAAAAAATGACTAGCATGGAAAACTTGTAGGCTACGTAGAAAGAAAACAAAATATTTCAGTTAATCATATATACATTCCCAAACATTTGGTGGTTAGTCATCACATAAAACAAAGAAGCCAACACACCTGTATCTCTGAAAGCCTTCTTAAAACCAAGGAATTCCCCCTAAATCTCTTGCTTGTCTAACTTGAAAATCACCTAATTATTCATAAAAAGGCTTATTTTTTCAACCAAAGAAGGTTCAGTATTGGTTAATTATCATTTTTACAATTGCAAGATGATATTGCTTGGAAAGGAATGTCTGAAGATGCGTCTTTTCCAAAAATTTTGTCATTAGGATAATCTTTAATTACTTTCAGATACACTGTATTTTTTAAAAGCTAGTAGATATTAATTTATCAACACAGAACTATCTTCATTCTTAACTAAAGTAAACTTACGCCCAAAAATAAAACTGGCCAATAAAATACAATCTTGTTTTTTATTTTCTTGTCCTATTTTATTTTCCTTTTGGGGGGAATGTATTTCTAGTGCCTTAACCGAAATAGGAGCTCCAAAAAACATCTACTTAAGCATTTCATAGTCAGCATCAGTGTCTTGTATAATGTAATGCCATCACTTGCACATAAAAATCTCAAATCTTCTTTCGTCTTGTTGATAAAAACAGTTTGTTTTTTGTTTTTTTAATGTTTATTTATTTTTGAGACAGAGAGAGACAGAGCATGAACGGGGGAGGAGCAGAGAGAGAGGGAGACACAGAATCAGAAGCAGGCTCCAGGCTCTGAGCCATCAGCCCAGAGCCCGACGCGGAGCTCGAACTCACGGACCGCGAGATCGTGACCTGAGCTGAAGTCGGACGGTTAACCGACTGAGCCACCTAGGCGCCCCGATAAAAACAGTTTAATGACAAAAATTCAGGTTTGATCTTAGAGAGAAAAAGTACACCTTGGTAATAAAAATACCAAATTGCACATAAAGAACCCTCACCATGAACAAGATTTTTCTTAGTTCCAGATTTACCAAGAGAATGCAGAACAATGGAGTTTAACAAGAAAAATGGATTTTTTTTCAACCAACAATGTTTTCTCACCCCGGCCCAAATACTACCACTGCTGGCAGGAGACAGCGACAACACTTCCAACTATTTTTTTAGTGCTTCACTGCAATAGGAGATATACAGTCACTTCATTTTAATAAATGTTCAGTGAGTATGAATTTTCATTGTATGAATTTGTTATGCAAGAAATGCTCATTATATATAAATCTGAGTTCTTGCCTAGCCCAGCTAGTGAAAAATTTAATAAGGAGATGTAGGCTGAGTCCAAAAAATAGGAACAGGCTCCTTATCTTCAGTGACCAGGTTTCCCATCCTCATCTTCCATCTCATATCTGAAATCCAACAGTCCTTGATTCAATGCCACTTTAAAAGTCTAGATTTCATTACAGATCCTGAAATACCAGATGCCCAGAGTCCAGCCTCCCTGACTGCTAGTGAGTGTTACTTCTAAGATACATGAATGTCACTCAGTCTTCCTCTGTTCAGAAGGGCAGTGATTCCACAGGAAATGGAATGGTGATCCTAGAATGCCTTAATTATGGACAACAGACATATCTTTTCAGATAAAAATATTTAAAACGGGGAGTCCCAGGTCCCATTTGAGATATTTCTCCTGAAAATCTCCAGAAAACAATATTATTTTTCTTTAAAAAATGAGTTATAGAATTCAGCTCCTCAATGATCCCTCTCTGTACCCATTACACTGAATTCTTTGGCTTACACAAAATGGAGGGAAGAAGTCGTCTGTAAGCAAATCATAATCAACTCTCTGCATCCACCATCTTATGGTTTACGGGCAGAAAGAAATAAGGCACGGATATAACAGTAAGAAACGCATGCTTTATTTCACAGATTCAGCTGCAATAAGTAACTTGAATACAGGAAAAAAGTTATACTAAAAAAGTTGCAAACATGCTCTTAGAAAACAGAAGGAACAAATAACACCATCTTGGGGACACATGAGACAATACAGAATTATAAATAACAACCAGGAAACTGTGCTCCCCTTTTTCTCTCCCGTCATTTCCTCAGGGATGTTCCCCATAGAATGGGGTAGCTTTGCATCAGGCCCTTTAAAAGTGGGAGGGAATGAAATGTAGACTTAAGAGAAATATTCGATAAAGATGGTCATTTCATAGAGAGTCTTATTGTATACAAATAAACAACTCATTATTTGAACACTACTTTCTTTATTACACAACATTTCTTACCATAAATCTTAAATTTACTTATTCTCATATAGATGACAATGCTAAATAAACAGAAACATATTTAAAATGAGATTCTGGAACTCTCTCTATTCAAATACACATAGTTCTGAGAAAGAGGTGTTGAAAATCTCTTTTGAAATATTAACAATTCTTATATCTGGGTCATAGAATTGTAAACATATTTTATTTTTTGACTTTTTATTTTGAAGTTATGATTCACAATAAATTGCAAAAATAGTAGAGTCCCTGTGCCCCTTCTCCCCACTTTCTCCAATGAAACAGGTTACATGCCCATAGTATATTTTTAAAGCCAGGAGATTAACAATGACATAAACTATTAATTAAACTCCAGATGTTACAATGTACAGAAATTGGTTGCATTTTTATACACCAATAATGAAGCAACAGAAAGAGAAATCAAGAAACTGATCCCATTTACAATTGCACCAAGAACCATAAAACACCTAGGAATCAACCTAACCAAAGATGTAAAAGAGGTAAAACTTATGAAGGGAATTGAAGAAGACACAAAAAAATGGAAAAACATTTCATGCTCATGGGTTTGAAGAATAAATATTATTAAAATGTCAATAGTACCCAAAGCAATGTACACATTCAATACAATCCCAATCAAAATTGAACGGGCATTCTTCTCAAAGCTAGAACAAACAATCCTAACATTTGTATAGAACCACAAAAGACCCCGAATGGCCAAAGTAATATTGAAGATGAAAACCAAAGTGGGAGGCATCACAATCACAGACTTTAGCTTCTACTACAAAGATGTAATCATCAAGAGAGTATGGTATTGGCACAAAAACAGACACATAGACCAAAGGAATAGAATCAAGACTCCAGAATTGGACCCACAAATGTATGGCCAACTAAATTTTGACAAAGCAGCAAAGAGTATCCAATGGAAAAAAGACAGTCTCTTTAGCAAATGGTGCTGGGAGAACTGGACAGCAACACACAGAAGAATGAAACTAGATCACTTTCCTAACCATACACAAAAATAAACTGAAAATGGATGAAAGACCTGAATATGAGACAGGAAACCATCAAAACCCTAGAAGTGAAAGCAGGCAAAAACCTCTTTGACCTAGCCACAGCAATTTCTTGCTCGACACATCTCCAAGGGCAAGGGAATTCAAAACAAAAAAGTACTATTGGGACCTCATCAAGATAAAAAGCTTCTGCATGCCAAAGGAAACAATCAAAAAAACTAAAAGGCAACTGATGGAATGGGAAAAGATTTGCAAATGACATACCGATAAAGGGTTAGTGTCCAATATCTATAAAGGACTTACCAAACTCAACACCTAAAAAAAACAAATAATCCAGTGAAGAAATGGGCAGAAGACATGAATAGACACTTTTCCAAAGAAGACATCCAGATGGCCAACAGACATATGAAAAGATGCTCAACATCACTCATCATCAGGGAAATACAAATCAAAACCACACTGAGATACCACCTCACACAGGTCAGAGTGGCTAAGACGAGAGAGAGAGAGAGAGAGACAGAGACAGAGACAGAGACAGGAAACAAGAGATGTTGGCGAGGATGTGGATAAACAGGAACCTTCTCACACTGTTGGTGGGAATGCAAACTGGTGCAGCTGCTCTGGAAAAGTGTGGAGGTTCCTCAAAAAATTAAAAATAGAACTACCCTACAACCCAGCAATAGCACTACTAGGAATTTACCCAAGGGATATAGGAGTGCTGATGCATTGGGGCACATGCACCCCAATGTTTATAGCAGCACTTTCAACAATAGCCAAATTATGGAAAGAGCCTAAATGTCCATCAACTGATGAATGGATAAAGAACATGTGGTTCATATATACAATGGAATACTACTTGGCAATGAGAAAGAATGAAATCATGCCATTTGCAGCAATGCGGCTAGAACTGGAAGGTATTATGTTGAGTGAAGTAAGTCAGTCAGAGAAGGACAAATATCATATGTTTTCACACATATGTGGATCTTGAGAAACTTAACAGAAGACCATGGGAGAAGGGAAGGGGAAAAAATACAAACAGAGAGGGATGGAGGCAAACCATAAAAGATTCTTAAATACAGAGTACAAACTGAAGGGTGGATGGGGGTTGGGAGAGAGGGGAAAGTGGATGATAGGCATTGAGGAGGGCACCTTTAGGGAGGAGCACTGGGTGCTGTATGTAAGTGATGAACCACGGGAATATACCCCAAAAACCAAAAGCACACTTTACACACTGTATGTTAGACAATTTGAGAATAAATTATATTAAATAAAAAATAAAAATAAACTGCAGATGTTATTTGGATTTTACCAGTTTTACATGCTTACCATTTGTAGGTAATTTTGACTTTCTTAAATTTTCTGGCTTTTACAGCTTTTTCTAAAGTGCTCATATAGATCACTCATATGTGGAATTTAAGAAACAAAACAAATGAACAAAGGAGAGACGTTGGTGATACCAGATGGGCGGTGGGTGGGGGGATGAGTCAAATAGGTACAGGGAATTAAGAGTACATTTCATTGGGATGAACAGTGAGTAATGTATAGAATTGCTGAATCACTATATTATACACCTGAAATTAACATAACATGGTATGTTAATAATACCAGGATTTAAAATTAATAATAATAATAATAATAATAATAATAATAATATAATACTATGGTCAGATGGATATGAAAGAAGATAAATAGATAAAATATAAATAAATAAATCATCATCATTTGCCTATTTCCTTTACAGATGTGTCTTAACTGGGTTTTCCAAAGTTATGGCATATATCAAGAATTATCAGGTTTTAGAAACAATCATCTCCATTTTAATCACTTTTATATTTCCTTCCATATCACTAAGAAAATTAACAATAATTTCAGGGTTTCTAGAATGTTAACCATTCCATGGAAACACTGCACTGCACTATAAAGCATTTTCCCTGAGGTAATATCTAAGCAGTTAGGATTGATGTTATCATTTGTGCATCCAAAACTGAAATATCCACATGGTTTCGATGGTTTGGTCAAATCTAATTATATTCTTTCAAGGAAACTGTGTCTTATGTAAATAAACTGAGCCAGCATTATTTTACTATTTGACATTTTGAAGAATTGCCTTTGACTTTTCCTGTGATTTTCTTTTTCCACTTTCTTTTTTTTTTAAGAGACTTTCTCATGAAATGAAATGCTTCATTATTCATTCAACAAGTGTTGAATGAATGACATGTGGATGACAGAAGAAGAGTTAAAAACATGATTGAGGTGTTATTCCTGCTGTCAGGACATAAAATGTGCACGTAGATTACGGTAATGGAGGATACAAAGTGTTAAGAGGCTGAAAAGAAATTTAGATAGAGTTCAGAGGAGGGAGAGTTGCTTCCAGCTAGGGAAGAGTAAACCCAGTGGGGGGCTGTGTCACATTAATGGGTAAAGCACAAGCTCTTACTCTGTATATACATATTCTGTTTCTTATTTGTTTTGCTGAAACTTAGCTTTCTCTCTGGGCCTCATTTTTTTCTAATCTGTTAAATGGGAGTATTATTAGTATTTACCACTAAAGGTTGCTGTGTGCATGAAAGAAAATATTGCAGGTAAAACACTCAGAAAGTATCTGGCACATGCATTTTATCTAACTCAACAGTGTTCACTAAGCATAGCATTGACTAAGGAAAAAGGGACATTGAGTCTGTCTGTTAGGATAGAACTGGGGGAAAATCTGGGCAAGGCCTACACCTCTATTATATTGACCAAATCTTATGTAAAACTTTTCACTCCCTTTTTCCAATAAGTACAACACATAAACAAGAAATTAAATGAAGATTTACTTTGTATAATTAAATCTGCCGTCTTCTCTTTTTTCTTGCTTTTTAAAAATTTTTCTATAAAAATTTCAGGGGTGTCTGGGTGGCTCAGTTGGTTGAGCATCTGACTCTTGATTTTGGCCCAGGTTGTGATCCCAGGGTCGTAGGTTGAGCCCTGAGTCATGTCCCTCTGTTAGAGTGGAGCCTGCTTAAGATTCTCTTTCTCTCTCTTTCTCTCTCTGCCCCACTCTCCTGCTCACGCACATGCAGTCTGTCTAAAAAAATTAAAAATAAAATATATATATATATACACACACACACAATTATATAATTTTATATATCAATTATATATATATATATTTATATAACCATAAAAATAGTTATATACATACATATATATATACACATACATATATATAACTATTTTTATGATTACATAAAGTATAATTATTTTATGGTCACAGTATTCATCTCTCCTGAGTGTTTTTCATTGCAATTATATTTATAGGCAACCGTTGTTAGTTGTACCAAGGAGATAAGGGTATGAGGAGATAAAGATTTCAGGGGCCTTTTTAATTTATCTGATTCTGATGATTCTAAAAAATTGCTATTTGTCATTTTTCCACTCTCCCTCACATTGTTATAGACACGCATATGTCCACACCCTTGGTGGGATCACAGGTCACCATGTTGCAAACGTAGCCACACTATCTTCTGCTCCACTATGTGAGTCTGCCTGAGCAGCCATCCACTGGACATTAGGAACTGGACTGTCCTGGACTGAGTGAACAAGTATGATTCTCACTAATACAACCACATATTCTGCTTCTTCTTTGAGAACTCAAATGGTACTATTGAGTGGAAGGAAAAAGAATTGGTCATGAGAATACAGCCCAGAGATAAATAAATGTTACTGGGCCCATGGGAACAACTTCAATTCAAGTGTGTTTCACCCTCATTCAGCTCCTTAAATCTCTGACCCCAGAACCCTGTCCTGCAAAGTCACTTCAAAAAAGTTATTTTCATAAAGTTTTCAGAAAGCAATTAAAAAAATGATATCATTGAGGGTGTGAGTTTAGGGTGAGACAAGAGTTTCTATAAATGTTGCCTGAAACAAAGGTTAAAATAAAAACAAAAACAAACAAAAAGGCCCTAATCATTTGCTAGAAGATTCAGGTTTTTCCTTGCCTTAATGAAGTTAAAAGACAACTTAATGGCCTCTCTCCACCTGAGCAATTTCAAATTTCCTCAAAACTCTTTAACAATTTTAGAAGCACATGTTTCAGAATCTATTGCAAGTTTATTGAGCAATTTGATAATAAAAAAGAAACGAGGAAAATAAATCAATGGGAAGATTTTAGCCCAAAAACATTATCTCAACAGCATTATATCTGCAATATAACCACTCATATGTGGTAGCTTGTTAGCAGTTGCAGTCATAAATCTTCGCATCCAGAATATTCAAAGGAGATGATATATTGCTGGTGGCTATCTATACACAAAAATATATGATCTTTTAATCTATGAACTGGAATCACTCCTTGGAACTGATACTGAAAAGCGTCCTCTGTAGACTAGTCACTTATACATAACTTTCACATGCCTTAAGTAATAAGTCTCTCTTTATCTGAGAGACTCTTACAGCACTGACTGTATTCACCCAGCTTCCTGATACCAAACCCTACAGTCACCCCCTTCCCTGTTCTCGAAGCCAACCCTGAGCCCTGATAAGAGAAATAAACAAAATAAAGCCCCAGATCCCAATACCCACCTCCATGATGCTTCCTATACCTTGAACTTGAAGTCTTTCAACTTCAAGAAGCTGCCCCAGACCTGCCAATTGAGCTCCTGTCTCACCTTGGGTGTCCAGGTCCTTTCTTTTCCTTCTGGACTTTTCCAATTTGTATAAGTCAACTTTAGTTTTAATTTCTTATCCCTCGTGCAATCTCTCTAATTTGTGTGGTTGCCATCTATAGAAATAGTGTGGAGAAAGACACGCATAACTTTTGGCATCAGACACACCTAGGTCAGAATCCAGCTGATAGTGGCCATTTGAATTGCAGCAAATTTCTAAATCTCCCCGAGCCTTATTTTCTCATAAAGCTGATGTTGTGATTAAACTCATCAATATAATATATTTTTATGCACTCAACCTAGTACTAAAAAGTGCCATGGGATACCAAAAGGATACTAGTTCCCTCTCTCTACCTCCTTCTGATGACAGCATCGTCTCTCAGAGAGCTGGATGGCTAGGCCACCACTACATATGGATAAGGATCCCCAGTACTGAGTGAACAATTTCCTCTTTCTCCTGTCAAAGATAAACGTAGGAAGACACTACTTCAAATAGTGAGGGCAGGTTTTAATTAGTAATATACTACTGCAATAGGGAAAAGTTTCCAGTGTGAACTGAACACAACTTGATTTGTACAGAGGTGATTAAAGCCATTTAAAGAGAGAAGGAGGATACAGGGCGGGGGAGTGGGGGCTCAGTAGAGTCGGAGAGGGGAAAAATTACACAGTAGAATGAAAGGGATGATGGGCCATATGAAAGCCACCTGAGTTTGTTAACTAGTACTCATAGAAGTTAGGTTCTTAGAATCCAGGGAGACTGAGAGAGGGGCCCTATCTTTAAGTACAAGCTGGAACAAATAGTAAATTCTTTTGGCAGCCCTGAGTTTTCTCAAGCAGGCTCCTTAAGGAGAGCTTGGGTTATCCTCTCAATGAATGCAGCCTTAGAAACTATAAGTGTTTCATTCAAGTCTTTAAAGGTCAAGGTTGAGGGCTAGTGGAGAAAGGGCTCAGAGGAGCCTGGTTAGAGTTCACTAAAAGAAAGAATTCTTGTCATTCGCAACCCTCTTCTGCCTCCCATCTGTTGAAATACACTTCTTCAGCCTGGTTCTCACCCCTATCTTGCCATTTCTAACTTGGAAACACCCAGGGAATGTTGAAATCTCTGAACAGTGTTTCCTCATTAGCCTATGCCTCTTTGCTCTGGCAGTTGACTTAGTTTTCTTAAAACCTCTCCCACCCCATCAGGTATCTCTGTCCTGAAGCCTAAGTTCCTGCTTCCCTGTGTCACTACAAATGTCAAGCAAGACCCTTAAATCATGAGGCAGGGAAAATGCTCAAGTCTGCTTGTGACAGCCAAGTGTGTCGACCAGTGACTCTCTAGCAATTAGTACAAGTATAAATTATGTTCCAATATATTATATACTTTTAAATTCTCAGTGAATTATATGTTTCTATCTTAAATTCTGGCCTAAATAAATGTTTTCTTGCCACAAATATGTCATAATGTTTAAAATCTAATATTCCAAAAAGCAAATAGACTTAAAAATATATACAGATAGGGGCACCTGGGTGGCTCAGTTGGTTGAGCAACTGACTTCGGCTCAGGTCATGATCTCGCGGTCTGTGGGTTTGAGCCCCGCGTTGGGCTCTGGGCTGACAGCTCAGAGCCTGGAGCCTGCTTCGGATTCTGTGTCTCCCTCTGTCTCTGTGCCTCCCCTGCTTGCTCTCTGTCTCTCTCTCAAATTAATAAACGTTAAAAAATTTTAAATATATATATACAGATATAGATGTAGATATCTCAGGTATAGATATAATAGCAACTCCTGGAATTAGAATTTGTGTCCTTTATTTTTAGAAAGTGTGCACAAACCACATAGTGTATTCAGTAATAATTTTCCCCATTTTGAAACACCAGCCTAAATTGGAGTTTCAACATATATATATATATGTATATATGCACATACATATATATATATATATACACACACATACATATATATATACACATACATATATATATATACATATACAATATATATACACATATATACATATATATACACACATACACAAATGGCATATACATGAGTCAGTGAATATACAATATATTTTCTAATGCTTTTGAGGTCAAAGAATGTGCTACACAACCAAAGATTGCTCAAAATTTCTCTTCGGTTTTAGTTAAATCTGATCATATCTGATTTCACTTGGATCTTATTTAAAGACTTCTCTCCAGCTCATCCCTGTAGGGCAGACTCATAACCAGCTCCTCGGTAACAGTGTGTAAGCCCCAACCTCATCTAGGGTGCCATTATAATCCTTTTTAGCTCCATAGCAACTCTCTCCTGTGAACCTAAGATACCAGATAACTATCATTTACTAAGCTATTAAAATAAAGGCTTTTCAGCTTCCTCAGGTGCAGAATTGGAAAGAAGCCTAGAAGCCTGGAAGGCTTACCTGTCTGGCTAAGTCCTGCGATCTATCAATTAAATGCAGAGTGGTTTATGTCACCAGGGCTCAATGGAGTCTCATTTTTCATTCTAGCTTCTTAGTGCTGTATTCTCTATCTTCTGGTTTCTTGCTATTAAGCTTATTTGTTGCTGGTTTCCTGTTTTTTCCTCTTGAGTAGTCCTATAATTAATGGATGCTATTGTTTCTCAGATTCTCTTGGTTGCCACTTATTCATTTTTACTGTGTACACTAAAGATAAGAAAGTTTTTAAAATGTCATTAAGTTGCTACAACTCTATGCTACTGCAGACAGCTATAAGCAGGTTACAAAGTATAATCATACCAGGTAGAATTATTACGGTAACTAAAGGTAAAAAGCAAATGTCTTATTAATTAATTAACTTTGTAGGCTTCATATATAGAGAAAAATGTTCATGAATTTTAAAGATTCAAATAAAACTCACATTTGCACAAATACTATTTAGACAAAGTGTTGCCAAGGATGTGAGAGAAAAGAATGCATGGGTCCCGTGAATAATAAAATAGCTTCCCAAGTGAATCTGTCATGGACTTTATTCTTCTCTGCCCCCAGCTTCTTTAAAGAATAAACACAGCAAGAAAAGAACAGGTTTTAACTAAGGATGTTTTAAGGCCCAAACTTCTCCATAAAGTCTCATAAATCTATATCACTCTCATGAGTTGCGTTAAATCTGACCATAACCGCTGTCTATTGTCTGGACAGCAAAGCATACGCAGCTAGGTAATAATGGGATGGTCTACATAGCAAGAAAAAAAAGAGTCTACTTTTACCATCAAATTAATACAGTAAACATATTTTCATGAAGATTTTTCATAGATAGTACTTGTTCTAAATAAATAAACATTGAAAATGATTAGAAACTTCAAAATCAGAAAAAGAGAAGGCATTTTGTCTGTCACTGGCAGGGTTAAATGATACTCATCAATCAAAAACAGGAAGCTAGTAAAAGTATTTCTTTTAATTCATTCTTTTTTTAAAATCTTATTACCATGATGATTAAAGTAATATTAAAAGCATTTGAGAAAAATTTCAGGCTCTTTTGCAAAGGAATGCTTTTTTTTCTGGATCGAACTTCAGAGTAAGTCCTGTCAGACGATCTCTAAAACAAAGGGATGATAAAAGGTGTTAGCTGCAGAAGAACCTAAGTCTAAAAGTGCTACTGGCAGAGAATTTATTTCTCCTATTTGGCTTCCCTTTTTTCCTAATAACTTAGACTAATCGCACATTGTAATTCTGACAAATACAGTTGCTTAAATATAATAATAAAAAAAAAAAAAACCCTGAGACCTCAATTAAAGATCTTTGTACCAATCATGTGAAGAGATTACACACTAGGAAATAGAACGCTTTTGCAATATTTCACTGTTTTTTTTGAAAGGAAAGGACATCAACATATGTGCAAACAGTGCAAACAATGCAGAGGTAGGAGTGATTTTAGGGAACAGTATGGTTCTATACTCAAGAAACTTACATTTGAAGTTTATTTTAACATCTGACTTACCCCACAATTATCGTCACTGTACATCTATCACCTGTTTAAGTTACAAAACACAAAAGGTAAAAACATCTTCCCTCATAGAGATGCTGAAAAGGATCTATGTAAAAGAAAATATACAAATAATTCAAATTATCTCCCTTGCAAATACAAAGGTAAACAAGCAAACTACTGTTATTAGTGGTAACAGGGTACCTAGAGTTAGTAAAACTGCAAAGTTTGAGGACACAGCCACCCCAAGACTTACTTTACTTCTTACGCCAATAGCAAAATTTGGTTCCCCAAACATCCTCAGTTTGATAATTCACTCAGTAGACTCACATAACTCATGGAAAGCTATTACACTAATGGCTGCAGTTTATTACAGGGAAAGGATATAGACTGAAATTAGCCAAGGGAAGAAGTACATAGAGTGAAGTCCAGGACATTTCTAAATACAGTTCCCAGTGTCCTCTCTTCATGGAATCAATACACATTACTCTCTCAACATCAATGTATGAAAAAACACATAGAGTGTTGTCAACAGGAAAGTGCACCTGAGTTAGTGTCTAGGGTTTTACTGGGGCTTCATTATGGAGGCATGATTGATTGATAGATTGATTGCCCACATGGTTGAACTAAGTCTCCAGATGGACTGATACCGCATGACCCAAAATTCCTTCCTGAAGTCACATTGTTGGTCTACTTGGTATGGTCAACCCCCACTTTAAGACTGTTGGGTGTGTAGGGGCATCTGGGTGGCTCAGTCGGTTAAGGGTCTGACTCTAGATGTTGGCTCAGGTCATGATGTCGCAGTTTGTGAGTTCCAGCCCCACACTGGGCTCCACACTGGCAGTGTGGAGTCTACTTGAGATCTCTCTCTCTCTCTCTCTGCCCTGACCCAGCTCACTCTCTTTTTCTCAAGTAAATAAATAAGCTTTAAAAAAATTGTTGGGTTGGCCACCGCTTCCTTCCCCCAAGATCTGGAATGGTTAGCTCCATTTTGTTTATGGTGGTAAACAAAACCACTTCTATCAGATTTAACATAATTTACCTCCTAGAAGCCAAGGGCAAAGACCAGACTTCTCTTTAGGGAAGGTCAAATTCTTTACTACACAGAGAAACTATCTCTTGGCCTTTGTCCAAGGCTGTCTTTCACAATCTCCAACCCCACCCCAGGCATCTATAGTATAGCACTGATAAGCCAGACAAAGTAATAATATCTTTTAAAATATACATAATATTTAGTGTAGCCAGTGTAGGAGAGGGATAGTTTAAGAAATAACTGATTCACCCCATAAAGCCACTCCTTGATTTATCATTATTTGTATCTATAATAAACATAACTATCTAACATAGAAACTAGCTGACAATTAGATAAATCCTGTTCTTTCTCATTCCAGTCATTTTTCATCAATATTACATCCTGGGGAGGCTTTAACCCAAACTACCAATACATTTGAACATCAACATCAGTATGATAACCTTATTAGCAATTTCAATGTTATAAACCTACCATAGTGGCAGTAGATAGAACATAAAAAATCAAAATCCAAACATTGACACATTACTAGAGTCTTGCTCAGTCATTAACAATTAGTCCAGCCAATTATTATATGAAGAAAATATATCTCCCAGAGTCACTGAGGTTTCACTTTATCTTGTCAGGCTCCAAAAGCAGCAGCAGACATAGCAATATACATATACATATATATGTATATGTATGTATATGTATATTTCACCCTTTCAGGCATCTGGAATAATTGAGCTAAAAGATGATATCATCTCTTGCTCTGAGCCTTTCTCATTAATGTAATATTGGACTTCCGTCATTGCATAATCCATCTATTTATTCTTTTATCTTCAACTACTATTCCTCTTTTCCATTTATCATTTAAGTCTACCCAAACTTTCCCACCTTTATGATATGAGGAAAGAATAGTGAAACAAAGACAAAGTCTTTCCTTGTAGTCAAGGAAAGTGAAAGACTTTGTCTTTCTTTCACTACAAGGAGGGTGACTAAAGGAGAGACTATCTAAAGAGGAAGTATAGAGAAAAGAAGCAATATGCAAATGTGTTCACTCCCTACTTCCCACTATCAATTTCCAAAGTAGCTATTTGAGATAGAGGGCAGAATTTGGTAGAAGCTCCAATGGATATTTGGAATATCTAAAATCATGGCTTTGCCAAACACCTGAAAGATCATAGGCTTCTTGGAGTAGACCAAGGTCACATACAAGATGTCGTTCATGGGAAGGAAGAAGGGTCACAAAAGTTGAAGGAAGTGCCAAAAGGCACCTTCAGAAACCCCCCAAGAGTGTATGAAGTATGAAATAGATTCCCATATTATTTTGCTTTTCCCCTATTACTAATGAAATTGGCCATTTTTTCAATGTTTATTGGCTAGTGGTGTTGTCTTTGTGAATTTCCTATTTATAACCTTTGTCCACTTTTAATTATGCTGTTCATCTTCTTTTAATTGATTTTTAATACTGCTTTATATAATCTCCATGTCAATTTTGTATATATTACAACCATTTTGCCCAATTTGTTTTATATCCATGAAGTATATTTCTGGTATATTTTGTTATTAAAAGTTTTAATTTTAATGTGACTAATTTTATAATGTATTTCATATATGATTTCTTCTGTGTATTTTTCTTCAGAAATTCATCTCTACCTAAAATTAACTAAAGTATTGTTCATGTTTTCTTTTTTTAAGTTTTTTTGTAATGTTTATTTATTTTTGAGGGAAAGAGGGAGAGAGACAGTGACTGAGTAGGGGAGGGGGAGAGGAGAGGGAGACACAGAATTCAAGCAGGCTCCAGGCTCTGAGCTGTCAGCACAGCTTGAACACACACACACACACACACACACACACACACACACACACACGGAGCTTGAACACACAAACCATGAGATTGTGACCTGAGCCGAAGTCTGACACTTAACCAACCGAGCCACCCAGGCACCCCGTTCATGTTTTCTAAAATTTGTTATTATTTTTCATATTAATATCCTTAATATGAAAGGTTTTTTGTAGCTTTTTGCTGTATTTCTTAGAGAAAGATTTAAATTTATTTTACCATGTGGAAAGCTAATTGCCCTAATACCGTATAACAAATAATTCACCCTTTACCCACTGATTTATAATGCCTCATCCATCATATGAATACTCTCCTTTTTTGCTGTTAAAATCATCATATGATTCATCTTGTTTTTATTTGTTAATATTGAATAACATTAATATAACCTCATGGATATTGCACAATGTTTGCTTTCTTGATATAAATGTTATTTAGATATGATCTACAAATGTAAGTTTTTTATGCGTGTAAGTAACTGTTGTAAGTATGTATGTAAGTAAGTAATGTGTGTAATTGCTGCATTCAATTGGATACTATTTATTCAGAATTTTGTATCTAGATTCCTGAATAAGATTGGTCTAGAAGATTCTTTGTTTTGAACTACCCTTATTCTTTCTTGTTTTCATATAAAAAAAGTTATTCTGGCATCTGAAAATACTAACCCAAAGTTTTTTTAAAAAAAGAAAGACAAAAACCTTGGATGTTTTCATGTATTTCAGAATTAAATGCTTGAAAAGAATTCCTCTTTAGCCTATATCTATTTCATTAAGTATATGTTACTCCCTCACCCCCATAATCTAAGCTATGATTAATAATAAGCAAAATAAGAGGTTAATATTGTTATTAATGTAATAGAATATAAAATGCAATATTTACTTCACATTATTTGGCATAATTAAATGACACCATCTTAAAAAATATATAGTGTAAGTTTTTGTAGTCATACCAACAAATTTATAGCATTATATTTTCTCTATTCATATATCAGCACAAATGTTTTAAACAAATCTATGCCTAAAATGATTATCATTGCCTCCAAATGATTTACCTACATTACAAAACTATTTCGAAAAAAAACATTAGCGTGCATATTTCCCATTTGATCAAAATAAGTTACAAAGAGCAGGAAATTGACCTAATTATTTCTAAGGTGTTTAAAATAGTCTAAACCAGTGTACAAGTTTTTCTCATCTATAGAGACACAAAGGGAAATATCCACATAGTAACTAGAGAAAATGTTTGATGTAAACAAATGTTGATAATAGAAATGTCTTAAGAGAAGAAATATCTTACACTTCTAAAATATATATCACCAAATATTTTTTCAGTAGCAAAGATGCTTCTTAACAAAACCTATAACCAGAGGCGTGAGATATGCAAAGGGGTACAGCTTATATAGTATGAGGTATAGTGTAGAGGTATGCAGTTGGGGTGAATTGATTTATTATTAGGTCTCAGCTCTGACTCATTGTGTCTACATGGCTTTAGCATATGACTTAACTTAAATCCCATCTTACAAGGTCTTTTAGGGGACAGATAGGAAGACTTGTTCTGGATCATTCCCTCTGCTTATTTGTTACCACACTATTAAAAGTTTATTATGTCATAGTATTAGAGAAAGTAGAATGAAGAGAAGACCTTTATACTTCATACAGTCCAAATGTGATACACAAGAAGGATGCATCTAAATGATAACTCAAAGCTATTCATATAGATTATGTTCAAAGACTCCTTTAGAGGACTTCACAGTCTCGTAAAGAGCTCCATTTGCGTGAAAGATAAAAGACCAGTAGAGAAAAGGACACCACTGGGCCAATGTTATCTAAAGTGTGGCATTTCATTCCGGGAAGGAGTGATTCAATTAGTTGACCACCCTATATATTTTCTACAACATTTGGCAATTTTAGAAAATGTCAAAGGTCTGAAAAAACTCTGAATCACTATGATCTTCAAACATTGCATTGGAAAGGCAGCTGTGATTGTTATGGCATCTAACACAGGCCTCTGAAAACCAGCACTTTGCTCAGTTCTTCCACATTGATTATTGGGTATCCCTGTCAACACTAATACAACCTAATGAGTTTAATTAGTTAAAGTGGGAAAGAAGACATAGCTGGGTGAACCACAAGAAAATTAGTGCATGAAGGCTTTTATTCATTGTTGTTCACCGATCATTTTGAGGCTTTTGTACTAAGCCAGAAAGAATATGAAGACTGAGCCCTTTGAAGTGTATGTAACAACAGGATGAGCAACAATATATGATATAATAAAATCTAAGCAATACATTTCATATCACCAAAGTAGAAAATAAGTCAATTTCACAGCGTGATCAAATCCATCCAACTAACTGAACTGGCTTTTAAGATATAAGGAATGCAAAGGTGGCCATTTGACCCAAGATACTATGCCCAGTCACTGCGTATCATTTTAATATCATAGCATAGTCTTTGAAATTTTTTTAATGTTTATTTATTTTTGAGACAGAGAGAGACAGAGTGTGAGCGGGGAAGGACAGAGAGAGGGAGACAGAATCCGAAGCAGGCTTCAGGCTCTGAGCTGTCAGCACAGAGCCTGATGTGGAGTTCAAACGCACGAACCACAAGATCATGACCTGAGCCTAGGTCAGACACTGAGCCACCCAGAATAGTCTTTGCATATCCATTTGTCACTAGAGAATACAAAGAAGTATAACCCTTTTACTTTTACAAACCCTTTTACAAACCCTACAGCATTGAAGTTTACAATAAAATGCAATTTAGAATTGCTAGGTAAGCATTATAAATAAGAAGTGTTGTAGAAGTTCAAGGACATATAAAGAAAGATTTTTCTAACGATAGATAAAAAACAATGAGTAGGCTTCAGATGACTGTAAAATAGTCCAAGAAAAATGTGAGTAAAGGACGAAGGTGGTGTAAAAAAAAAATGCAAAGTGAAATGGATAGCATGTTTCTCAGAAAAGACACAGTTGAGAATATCAACTAGGATTGACTAAAAACCAAGCATAAGTGAGGGAGAGAAACACAGACAATATTCCTCTCTTGAGATATTCCACTATGCATAGCTAAGGTCATTATGTGGTGGGTCACTGGGTCAAAGCAACAGGTGTGTGTCAGTAGTGTTAGCACATAGGAAAAGCCCTCAAAGGGGTAGGAACCAGAACAAGATCAAAGTTTGGACCACAATTCTGCCTGTGTCTCTGATTCCTCTACTGCATCAGTCTGATTGCAGGAAGTCAGCATAGTGAAAACCACTTAGAAACTCCCATTTCTATGTTTGAAATGTGTAGTGACAGCTTCTTGACAGATTATACGACACTTTCGCAGACCACATCTGTGGACCAAAAGCTCTAGCCAGATGCATTACAGAGAGAGGCATTCAATCTGAAGTTTCATTCTGTCTGTGAGTGTCAGCAAATAGCACCGGTCAATAAAAAAAGAAAGATAGTGATGGAAGTAATGAACAACAAAAAAAGTTAAGTAACCTACCTAGATAATTGATGTATTCACTGAGGTTAGGCATACAAAGAGACTCCAGATTCAAACCAAGAAAATAGAAACAAAATGAAAGTTTCGAAGCAAAGATTATGACACACAGAGTTTCTATGCCAAAGTGACGAGTTTTCGTGGCATTTTTGTACAGTACCAGTGGCCTCAGACAAGGAGTGGAGTTGAGTCTGGACAATACAAAGCAGAGAGGTCATGTTGGCAATTATCAGAAAACTAATTTGAGAAGACAGGCTGCAGCTAGATTTCAGAACACTGCCAGGAAATTCTGCATCAGAATGCAGTACGCACCAAATCATCTCCCTGATGAGTTTCAGGTGCTGGTATCTACCTATAACCCTTACACACAAGGCTGCTCCCCACACTCCTTTGGGATTCTGAACTCAATATTCCCTCTGACTGGAATACTCCTCCCCCATATGCCCATGTGACCCACTCCTGAACCTCCTTCAGGGATTTTTAAAACATCAACTTCTCAGTGAGAGCTTCCCTGACAACCCGTTTAGAATTTCAGCCTCACCCTCAACTGTCAGCACTGCTTAATTCCCTTCCTTGCCCTGTAGCACTGATCACTCTTTTATGTATTAAAGTTTTTGCAGATGTCTTTGTTTATTTTCTGTGCCTCTCACTAATGTATGAGCTTCACATATGCAGAAATTGCTGTGATTTTGTTCCACTATTGAATCAGCAGGATCTAAAAGAACGCTTGTTGATACTAAAAGCATGTGTGGGTATGATTGTATGTGTGCAAATAAGTATTAAGTTCCAAATAGAATTAGTGGCCTGACCAAGAGCAAAGTGATGTCTGAAGGCATCAAAGAAAACCAATAATCCAGCTGATAAGACCATAGGCACAGAAAGAAATAGTCAGATATGATGAGAATTTTATTTAAGTCCATAAAAAGGCCATGCGTTTTTATGAAAGATATGTCAAGCCTATGATATAATATTAAAAAGTTGGGATTATGCATCAATTAGAGTAAAGGGAAAGTACTATAACAAGAGATTTAAAACCTGAAAAATAATACAGTTGGCTCAAACAAATCAAACAAGGACTGTATGACTAAAATATTGAAAATGGAAAATGATATACAGTAGCATTATATACCAAAATTCAAGAAGAAACGTCCCTTTGTTTTTTACCCACACAAACATACAGATATAGATACATATATAAAGATAGATACATCTGGATGTAGTTAAAACAAAAGGAACATGAAAGAAGAGAAAATATTGTGTCCTGAAAAATGTAAATAAAATCTACCAGTTCAAAAATAATTCTAAAGTCATAGTCTGTCAACTTATTACAGTATTATGAGTCACCAGGAAACATTAATGCTACTTTGAGACACATTACTTTTAACATAAACTAATTTGATTTCATAGATCTCTTTGAAGTTTCTGATCTTTTCTCAAAGAAAAATTTTATTATAACCTGAAAATATAAGTAGGTAGCAGAGAGCCTAATGGGAACGTGAGATGAACAAGTTTATGTACAAAAAATGAAGAGTTTGTGTTAGGGTAAAGTACCAGTTAATGAGGATGCCATTAGAAGTCCAAAATGTTAATTTAATGAAAACCTCTAATTATATCCGTTTGATTTTCCCATTAACAATATCAACATTTAGCAGTTGTTCTCATTAGACATTAAGAGAATATCAAAGAGATTAGAATAAAGGGCATATTTAAACAAATAGAATTAGGGCATGCAAAGACTAGCTGAAATCAAGAATGAAAATTTGCAAGAGTTACAGTAAACTTCTCAGAAGACCAGAAAATTCTGAAAGAAAAATGTAAAAATTTATCCAAATTTGCATCATAATGTCAACCCATGATACATATGCTAGAATAATCTAACCAATGAGTTAGACCTGCATTCTTCACTGTGGATATTTTATCCCAAAATCTATTGAGGGTGTCTACTTTATTATTTATATTGGACATGGGTAGAAACCAGATATAAAGCTCCCAAACTATCACCAAAAGACCTTGGTCTTTGGTCCTGGATGTTAAAATTTTAGAATCAAATCTGGGGCGGGGGGCGGGGGGGAGCAGTGACTTACATTTCTCTGTTTCTGTTATAAATTTGACCACTACTGTAACCAATCCCAACCTTAATATAAGTCCTATTTTTTAAAAATTGTAATTATTTAAAGATTTTTTTACTAAGAATATTTTCTATTTCTGTACTTGTTTTACTTTTAATGATTATATACATTTTATAAATAGTCCTTATCGGTGAATATTTAAGGGGTGCTGCAATGAATATCCTTGTCTGTTCATCATTTTGCTTAATGTGGGGTATGATATTTTAAATGCTTCATGAAATTCGTACTAGATTTACTAGTGTTCCTCACTGTCCACAGCCCAAAGCGTTTGCTAAAGGAAAAAAACTTAGATTATTACATGATACAAATTCCCTTTCCCAGCCCAGGGAAATTGAAATATATGAGCTTCTGATTTCAGTTATCAATCTACCAATCTAATGTCTTGCCAATACTTGTGACAACACAAGAACGTGGGCTCAGACAATTAGATTTTCTGTTTCAGAAAAAAATTTTAAAGATTTTAATTTTCTCATTAATTCTCCATCTATTCTCATCATCATTTCAAATATCTTTTCTTATTTTCTTAAATATATTAATTATTGCTATTTTAAAGCCCTTGTTTGATTATTTTGGTATCTGGGTCATCTGCAATGGCTTCCATTGTCCATCTGTTTTTATTCATCCCTGGATTTTAAATAGTGTGCTAAATACTGAATATGAAAAAATACTGAGACTCTGATGATGTTATCTCCGTCCAGTGGGGGTTCACCTTTCCTCCAATAGCCAGATAGAAGGGAGGTTCATCACCTGCTTTCAACCAGGGAGTGAGCTGAATTGAGGCTCGGTTTGTAGTTCTGGTATGGTCGTCAACCTCCTCTCTATTACGCATCCAGGGTATATGCTTTCACAGGGTTTGAACTGAGGAGAATGGGGCCAGTGTCCATAGTACCTCTGTTCTGAATGCTAATCACCACTGTGAGATGGCAAAATCTCTGCTCTGCTTTTTATTCTGTTAGAAGAATGTTGAACTAAGACTTTACCTCTCTCTTATTACAGGGAATTCTGGCACTCTAATTCTCAAGATTTTGTCTCTCAAGCCCTATGAGACTATCAAAAGTTCTACCAGTTCCTCTGTTTCTGGGTGATATCAATGATTACTCCAGTCTGAGAACACAAAGTGCCCTGATGGAGATAAAGGTTGAAGAATATCTTCTCACCACTTTGTGTAGAATCTGCTCTATCAGGATTCTGTCCCCTCAAGACCTAGTTGCTTCAAAGAGTATCCATTATGTTCAAACATTTATTTCTCATCTGGCTTTCCAAGTTTTCCCCAGTGAGAAAACTGGTCTACCACAAACTACTCCATTAGAGCTGGAAGCTGAAATGCTTCTCTCAGGAATGTGTACTAAGAAAAGGCAAACTGAAAGCAAGCAAGCAACAAGAGAATTAAATCAGTAAGCAATGGGTACGAAGGCTGTAAGAATACATAAGAAGAGATTTGAGACAAAAAGTAATACAGTAAGTGAAAGTTATAAGAAAAAGAAATAATACAGTAAAATAATGAAATAATAAAAATCCTATCGCAGCATCCACTGAATTTAGTTCTCCTTGGAAAGTTAATAAATATTCAACAATAAAGACTTCCGTAATACAAAACCATTGTGAGAAATTAAGTGAAAGAAAACCAAGCAGGCTTTTAAACACAGAAATCATCAGAACCTTCAACATATTCATGTGGATTATTCCTTCCTAGATCTCTTATAAAACATTATCCCAAATGATTTGACCATGGGAATCCGTTCATAACAGAGTTACAAAAACTTGGACACATAAGTGATACTGAACAAAATTCAATAGCATTGGAAAAACTAAGCCTTAATATGTAAGTAAACTAAAATGATATAGAGTAAATTAAAAATGTAAGTGACCATTAGCAAGAAGCAGGAACTCACGCTGTTGAGGTCCTACAAACACCTTACCTTCAGGCATATAGGCCTATATTACTTTTTCTCTTCTTAGATCTCCCTAACAGCTACATACATCTACCTACTGTCCTATAAAAATATCTATAGTAACCACCTCCACCAAAAACAAAACAAAAACATAATTAATAGAAAGTCTAAAATAAAGTACCTCAACCACTGTCTTTTATTTGATAAGTTTCTTTCCATCAAAAATTACCCACTACATTTATGTATTCAATGTATTCTGAGAAGTGCTTTGTTTCAGTGGACAAACCTCATGGGCATTCTTCTGATGAAAAGATTAGTTCTACCACCAAGTGGTGATCTCGATTATCATAGATTCTACAAATTCAATTAGCATAAACAATGGGCCAGTACCTATCACTTCCTATAAAAGGAAAAAAAAATAATGTATCTGTGTAAAGACTCTCTTTTGACCTGAGAATGTGTCCATTATTTTGCATTCATTTAGTACATTAATATTATTGTGAGTTTTTAGGTTAGGCATATGTCAGCTACGCTATGAAAATGAAATTTAAGGTAACTTTTGTGAACAACTAACAATACAGAACTCAAGAACCGAAATATCTCACAAAGCAAAGAAAAATGAGAAAATGAAAATCTATATATTCATGTTCATTTGTGTTCCATTGAAGAAAAACCAAGGTAATTAATTGAATTCTCTTCAGAGCAACTTTTGACATGGCATATTGACCCAATATTCATTTTCCTATTGCAAGCCAATGAAGTGCTATTATCAGCGTTTCTGCAAATGCATAAACTACTTCTACCCTTCATGTATTAAATGAAGATTGAAGGAAAGTGGTGAATTTTGAGAATATAAATGGAAGAGCAAAGAAAAACACCATTGACAAAGCATTTTAGAATAAATAGTTCAGGCATCACGCAGGTGGCCTGAGTATGTCCATTGTGCCAGCTATGACAGAAAAGATAGTGTACAACTGTGACAAATGAGAAAACGCCTGCTACATCAATATGCATTCAAATTTATTGCTTAGATCATGGTGTGGGCAAAGCAAAACCCAGCAACATCTAGATCCAGCATCTGGGTGGCCATCTTTTGACCTCTACTTTAGACACCATGGTAGTAGTAGTAAGAAGTAGCAAGAAGAAGCAGTGAGAAAAGATAGGTATATGACCTATATATGGATAAGAAGTAGTATCCATTCATTGCTTTCTGTGGGCCAGGACTGTTTCAAATGTTTAACAGATATTATGTTAACATATCTTAACATATCTTGACAGATAATAACAACGTAAGAGGGAGATACTAATAATAGCTTCACTTTACACATGAGGACTCTAGGAAAATTTATGATTGGTCATTTTCATTTACTGAACCTGGGCTTTTCAAAATAACTTATTTATTGAAGGCTTACTCTATATTCGAAGTACTCTACTAAGCATTACTTCATTTGCTCCCTGTAACAACCCTTCGGAGTAGGCTGTATTTGAAAAACACTAAGCTCCAAAAGTTTAATTACTAGCCCCAGCAATAAAGTGAGTAGGCTATGAGGGTGATTATCATATTACCATTAGAAATCCAACTTTCTTGGGACGCCTGGGTGGTTCAGTCGGTTAAGCATCCAACTTTGGCTCAGGTCATGATCTCGCGGTTGGTGGGATCAAGCCCTGCGTCAGGCTCTGTGCCGTCAGCTCAGAGCCTGGAGCCTGCTTCCGATTCTGTGTCTCCCTCTCCCTCTGCCACTCCGCTGCTCGTGCTCTGTCTTTCTCTGTCTCAAAAATAAATAAACATTAAAAAAATCCATATTTCTTGGTTCCATTGGGCTTTCTGATGAACACTACTGGAAAACAGTACTGGTTCAGAGTGGACACAAGCCACACAATCATGTGTGGTTTTTATCTGTAACCTTGAAGGGCAGCGAGGAAGCAACCCCACCCTGTGTATGTTTGCACTAAGTGACAAGGATGTTCCAGTGTTAGAGTTGCCCTTCTTAATCTAAGCTTTCTTAAGAGTAGACTAGTTAATGTTTCATCAATCATTTGCTCTTTCTAGAAGTAGTCATTTCTTTGAAATGCACACTATTTTAATAGGATATCCTTTCCCATAAAAAATTTACTTCTGGAAACATACTTGTTTCAAAATAAAATTACAGGCACCCCCAGAAGTGATTAAGTGTAAGAAACACATTTTGTGGGTCTTTATGTAATTACACGTTTTTAGTCCAATGCAAACTCTATAAATAAATTTCTATTGTCACGACAATGTGAAAATAATACGTGTTTCATTAGACATTTCAAAACTAAGCTTCTGTTTAATTGAAACCTGAAATGTGTTTCTTTCCAAAAATAGTTTGCTAGCCTTCTGTCTAAAAATCCCAGAAGACTTTTCTCACTGCATGCCCCTCTGAAGTTAACCTTAACTCTTGTGTCTGACTCAATCTTCACTGTTTATTCTCTCTTTATATCCTTCCTACCTGTGCCGCTATTCTTCCCCATTCCCACTTTACTTCTGCTCACCTTTCAGCACTTAGACTGACCAAGCCTTATTCAATTTCCAGGCCCTGGGGGGTTTCACCAGTGTCATCTGTGAACCTCTCAAGGCCAGCTGAAGCAAAAGGATTTATGTGTGAATAGAAATTTCTGAAATTACCCTAAGCAGAGGCCTGGGATTTCTAACTACCTTAGAGGCATGCAAAAAAAATGAGCCTCACACCACGACAAAGGAAAATCTTTTCAATCTGGAGAGAACTATGATCAAGTGTGATATCTTTAATTCACTTCATGAACCTTTGAGTCTCTATATCATAGGCCTCTAAGACTTGATCAAGAATTAAGATCAAGTTGCCTGAAAGATTTTTTGCAAAAAATTCCAGAAATCCAACACTACAGTTCCATGTGCCTCTGATATCCATGTTTCCCAGAGACTAGTCAAAATACTAGACCCTGCAGACCACCAATTTCTCACAATCTAGCTTGTTTTTAGGGCTTTCTTCTTTATTGTTTTAACTGTTAACACACAATCCAGAATAAAACTCATTGTAAAAAAAATGTATCTAAGTAGCTCCATTTCCTTGCTTTAATTAAAATCCAACTCTTTTCCAGTAAGACTGTCTCTTCCTCATGTTCAGTCCTCTGGGTAGTAGTTGTTCATTCTCCAATATCCTTGGCTACACTGACCGTCCCTAAACTGCCTACTGAATGTTTCAAACTATAGGTTCCTGATATTTGTACAAAACTAAACAATTTTGTTAATTATAATAATAATAACAAGTGTAAGGTGATGCCAGTTGGCGATGTGCCTTTTTCTACTCTTTAATTTTGCTGTCTTCCTCTGACCTTATGGTTAGGCTCCCTTATTTGCCCAGTACTTGGGTCCCTGGCTCATTACCTTTGTTTCCTATGTATATCCATGTTTATGACTCACCAAGTAACTTAGCTTCAAATATCTCTGACCTTTTAAACACCAACAAAATTTGCTCACACTCCTTGTGAGTATCCCTTTTCTCTGGCCTCTTCCTAGCCTTACTGTGGGATGGAAAGGCTGAAGTACCACACTCAGAGTACAAGTGAACATTTGTGGTGATTACAGCTTTTCTAGATATCTCAGTATGCTGGGGTGAAACACAAATAATTCAATCTAAAACTCCAGTCAAATTAGACACAAATATTTCAAGAGCTGTTTCTCTTGAATGGATCAACTCAAACTCTTAAAATTCAATCTATGAACCCCCAATCAGCATCTTTCCACATCTCTCACACACTAACTCCCCTATTTGTATCCATCAACTTTATCATGGCTACTTAAGGCTCTGTTTCCTTCTTCTCTATCATTCAGTCTTGAATTATCTTCATTCTATTCCCTACCAAGCATACAATCCATGGTATATGATTTCAACCATCTCTTTCATTAGAATCATCTATTAGCCAACTCACATTCACCTTTTTTAAATGGTAAAGATTTGGCTTCAGGTATAACTCCTCTGGAAAGGAAATACTTTCCTGAACCTCCGCTTTAAACGGGTAGAACTTCCCATTTTGGTGTTGCTAGCGCTATCAGCAGACTTCTACCCAAACAATTACCATGTTTTATTGTCCTTGTCTGCATAGCTACTTCCCTCAATGAGACTATAAACTCTTTGGCAGTAAAGATCATGCTTTATTTCTGGAACACAATGCCTGACACAGAGATGAGTGCCAAGTATGCGCTTAGTAAGTATCTCCTAGATTAATCACTAAGTTATTCTGAGAAATTAGATTGATTTCACTTGTCCCTAGGAGAAACATTCGGTGGGTCTCATTCACTGTTTTTATTAATAGACTTTACTTTTTAACAGTTTTAGGTTTACCAAAAAATAGAGGAGAAATTACAGACAGTTCCCATATACAACCTCACTCTCAGTTTTCCCTATTATTAACTGTTGCATCAGCATGGTACATTTGTCATACTTCATGAGGCAATATTGGCACAGCATTATTAACTCAAGTCCATAGTTTACTTTAGGGGGTCACTCTTTGTGTTATAGAGTTCTACAAGTGTTGACAAATGCATAATGACAAGTATGTACTATTATACAGAATTGTTTCACAACCCTAAAAATGCCTTCTGCTCCCCCTGTTTATCCCTTCCTCCCTCTCCCCAGACACCCCTGGCAACTACTGGTCTTTTTACTGTTCCAGGTTTTGCCTTTTCCAGAATGTAATATCATTGAAATGGTGCGCTATAATTGTTAGAATTTGGTTTTTCTGACTGGCTTCTTTCACATTAAATTATGCACTTATGCTTCCTCCATGTCTTTTCATGGCTTGATAGCTCATTTCTTCTAATTGCTGAATAACACTCCTTTGTATGGATGTATCACAGTTTGTATATCCATTCACCTATTTAATTTTTTTAATGTTTATTTTTGAGAGACAGAGACAGAGCATGAGTGGGAAAGGGGCAGAAAGAGAGGGAGACACAGAATCCAAAGGAGGCTCCAGGCTCCAACCTTGTCAGCCCAGAGCCTGACAAGGGGCTCAAACTCATGAACTATGAGATCATGACCTCAGCTGAAATCAGATGCTTAACCAACTGAGCCACCCAGGGACCCCCATCCATTCAACTATTAAAGGACATCTTGGTTGCTTCCAAGTTTTGATAATTATAAACATATCTGTTATAAACGTTCATATACAGGTTTTTGTGTGGACATTATTTTTTAACTCATTTGGGTAAATACCAAAGAGCATCACTGCTGGAATACATGGTACAGTATGAAAGAAATTGGTTTTTTAGGAAACCGTCAAAATGTCTTTCAAAGCAGCCATTTTGCTTTCCCACAAACAATGAGTAAGAATCCTTGTTCCATTCACTTTTCAGGATACAATGACCCACCCTTAAATATATGCTCATATACTACTCTTTCTCTGAAGACTTGTCGTCTAGTCAGCATTCATTGCCTCCTCTCTGATTTCTTCACTTTTGGTGAAAAAAACAAAAACAGAAACAAAAAACAAAAAACTTATATCATTTTCCACATAGCACATTCCATATGGCAGTGTAACAATACCCCTCCTACTCCAATGATGCAGATCTCAGTTTCCTCTTTGCATGCCAAAACAATGTATCTAAAAACAATGCCAGTAAGTCTTCTGATAAATGTTTAATTAATTCATAAGTGTATAAATTGACGTACAAAAATTTTTTTGATGTTAATTTGAGACAGAAAGAGAGAGAGTGTGCATGCAAGCGGGGGGTGGGGGGGAGGGAGGGCAGAGAGAGAAAGAGACACAGATCCAAAGCCGGCTCCAGGCTCTGAGCTGTCAGCACAGAGCCTGACACAGGGCTCCCAACTCACAGACTGCAAGATCATGACCTGAGCCAAAGTTGGACACTTAACCAACTGAGCCACCCAGGTGCCCCTATAAACTAATGTATAATTGGGTATTTCTGTTTTCCTTCATGCACAAAGGCACAGAAAGCTCTAAGTGTAGGGTTGGGTTATATGCCTTCTTTATTGTTTCTACAAAGTAGAACTCGAGGTCTATCAGGACACTAACAGAATTGGAATTAAGAGCTGGATCAGATTACAATGATGAATAGTACAACTTCTCTGAAGAAAAGTACTACCTGAGTAAGTGTCCTGCTCAGAAGAGAATGGAGAGAACTTATAAAACGGGTGTATGTATTGTGCCCCCGTTTATAGGATTAAGCATATCTAACTCCAAGCATATCTAAGGGATCGCAGTAAACAGAACATTAAGCTGTGTGTCAGGAGAACTGGCTTTATCCCTGGCTCTTCCGGTAACCATCTGTGTGACCCTGGGCAAAGTCTCCACTTGTAAAATGAGGGTGTATTCATCCAACTTTCAATAATTGTATCGATTTCCTACTATGTGTGTCCTAGATGCCTGGGCTATCGCAGGACCCAGATGGTCAAAGACCCTAGTTCAGCATGCTTACATTCTAGGGAGAAAGGAGGCAATGGGAAGAAGCAATAGACAAATAAGCTAGAACATATCAAACAGCAACATGTGATGTGAAACAATAAAATGGAGTGATGGAATGGTGAGAGCCTCCCCAGGGGATAATATTAAACTAGTGGTCCATCAATCTCTCTGAAGACATGATGTTTAAGCTGAGTCCTGAGTGTCCAGAAAGAGCCAGCCAGCCTCCTAATATCAATGGGGAAAAAATTCTACCTATGAGGAACAATTGGTACAAAGTAACAGTTGGTACGAAGCAATTAATACAAAGAAACAGTTGTTGCTTCTAAGGTCACTCCCATCTCTCAGTTTCTGATTTTATTATTGTGTGATCATGGCCACTGAAGGTGTGACGTTTGACCAGAGAAAGTTATACAAGAAAATGAATATTCCTCCTTGGGAGGTTTGTGAACGGCAAACCGATTTTGTGAAGCAGTCTCTCTGCCCACATTTAATAATCTGTAAGTGTTATTTGTCCCATCATTTATCCTTACCTCTTCCTCACACAACAGCACTTTTTAAAAGTCCATCTCCAGACAATTTAGCACTTTGAATTGTTTTCTATTCCAAAGATCATTTAACACTTGTTTTTGAACTCACTTAAAGATGATTTAAGAAAAGTACTCTTTTAAAGTCATTGGTATTAGACAAATCAAAATATGACTCAAATGCCAGGAAAATAAATTCTTATCTAGTTTGCCTCACGAAGGAGCCTTAATGAACATTAATTGGTTTTGATGTTAAATTAGCAGAGCTAACATTCTTGGTGAGTTTTATATATTCATTAATTTTCCATATTTATTATATTCAACCTGATTCTTAGGTGATTATTATACTAATTATCAGATTCAAAATAATAAGCTCTTCAATTTATGTAGCTCATTGCATTCTTCAGATAATTCACAACAATATAATTACATATTATCTCCATTTTAGACATGAGGAAATCAATGCTGAGGAAGATTAGAGAATTTATTTATGTAGTGTCCACAGTCAATTAGAAATTAAAGCTTGAAAGGCAGTCCTTCCATTCTTCCTTCCTTCCTTCCTTTCTTGCTCCCTCCCTCCCTCCCTCCCTTCCCTTCCTTCTTTTCCACTATCCAGTGTCAGAGACTGTGTAAACCATTGGCAATTTGACCATGAATAAATCTAATCTCTGTTTTCAAAGAGCTCACAATTAAATGGAGGAGACAGAAAAAGACAAATTTTCCCTCTCTGTCAACAAGGCTACAATAGAGATAGATACTGGAACCCCCATGGGAGCCTTTTCTCACAAGAGCCCACTTAACTAATTAGCTCATTGCGAGGATGACACATCCTCCACTAAAACAGTAAAGCTGCTTTCAATGATCTATTTAGAGAATATGAATTTGGCTAACTGTTCAAATCTCCTTCACATTTAACATGCATAGAAAGAACCCTTACTTTGGAAAGGAAACATAGCAAGTGGTGTCTAAATAAACCAGGGTCCTAAATCTACTAACAAAGTAGCAGAATCAATAGCAGGAAGATCAGCTGGTTCTTGTCTCTCTTACTAACTGCAGAGCAATTTGCACTGACAAAGTTGATTACGTTTGCTAAGTTTCCTCATCTGTAAAATGGGGGTGAAGTCTACTTATTAGGCCATTGTTAGGACTTTTATGTATTGATATTTGTATAATTCTCAACATACATCTTAAGTGATCAATTAAGTGATAGGAAGAATATCATTCCTGTTCAGTGCAATTAGACAGTAATTCAATTCATTTTAGTATTATAAATAAATCTACTACCCCAAAATGTTTCAAAGGACGAAAGCCTGTATGAAATATTCACATTTGCAACATCTCTGATTGTGATCATTAATGACAAGAGGATTTTAAAGTCTACTTCCTTCTCTCCTTTAAGGATATTTTCTTCATAGTTAAGATTAATTTTTTTCTATCTTTGAATATCACATTACCCTAAGGATCCTTAAGTCCAAACTAATCAGCTATTATAGGCCAATCATTTCATTATTCATCAGCCTATCCAGCCTTCTTAACTCTCCTGGTATCCCAGACCACCTTAGAACAAATCAAGATCATAGTGGAATTGGTCTGATTCTTTGCAATCATCCTATTGGTCTCTTTCATGAATTCTATGGATATCTCCTCAGACAGTGTTTGGTATGAGGTAAATAGAAGCTGTATAGAGAGTTTTAGACATCAAGTATCATAGACAACAAGTAGATCTTAGTGTGCATAAGCTGGGTTGGTCCTGGCCATTAGTTGTATTATTGTATTTATGATTATAATGATAATAATTATAATGATACAAGATAGGCTCCTTTGGGAATTCCTTAGTCAGAAAAGTGAATGTCTCAACTAAACACATGAAACCATCTAATTCCCTTATTTTTAAGTTGGTAAAGTAGCCAGAACATCGATCAAAATAATTCACCTGTCTGTCCTAATCCCATAGTACTGGGATTGCAGCGTATGGAAAGGATGAGAGAAAGGGGAAGTACAAGTCACAACAACATTTTGCAGTGACCATCTGGCTATTTTAAGCCCCTGTCTGTGGTACATTTACATGAAAGTCAGCTGAAGTTAAGCAAAAGCCAACAGAAAATCATCTGCACTAACAAAACCGAAAGACTCTCACTGGGATTTTTTAAAGCTTCCAAGAACAACCTGAGCCAAAATGAATGCAGTCAGTATTTCAGTTTAGTAAACATGGTACCAGTTTGTTAATAACCCCTGCCTTTCCTCTTGACAGCTGTTTAAAAGCACCAAGTTTGGATTTTGCAACCACTCGGAACTGAAAGTGTTGGATTCTTTCTATTATTTGGAGTCATGTAAGTACTTCCTTTCAGAGATGGGAGAAGAAAATGGGAAACATAATGAGAAATAAACATTACTTCCCAATCCCCTGGTATGTTAAATATTTGCTCCCATACAGCATTTTCAAAAGCCTGCTTCACATGTGGGCTTCCCACCTGCCAGAGTCTTGTCAAGAGAAGTCCCAAAGCACTTCCTGTTCATCTGCTCTATGTGCCCTGCAGACTTCTTTAATTGAAGTACAGTTTACACACTTTGAAAGAACTCCACCAGGACCAAACCTATGCAGGAGGAATTGAGGACCAGCCTCCCCAGAAAGTCACAGGCTTCATATCATTGGCAGCCTCTGAAAAAAGCACTGCCCAAGAGCAAGGATGCACTACCTGTAAATCGTATATCTTCATGTGGGTCAGCTTTCAGTCAATTGTAAGCAATATATATCTGTGTAAGCAGATTGGAATAGCATCTTATCCACTTCTGTATCTATGTATACCTATTCTTATCTATTTCTATGAGCTATATATATATATATATATATATATATATATATATATATTATATTATATATATATATTTTATATATATAATATATAATATATATATATTATATATATTATATATATATAATAAGATCATACACAAAAAAAAGCAGGAAAAAGAACTGGTAATTGTTTTTAATTATTGGGAATCTTTCACATCTTAAGATATTCTTAAAGGCAAATGCTACAGAAAATCCCCTCTTGATGCTTTGCCTAATAATTGTGTTTGGGTTTTCTTAGAACTATTTTACTAAAAACTTAGGGGAAGCCCAAACATCTGAAGTGCTTTTCCATGTGTTTAGCTATTAAACTTCCTACCATGCAATATATGTTTATTTAAAGTATCTCTAACTACATTTACAATGTGTTTGTTAAATTAGTTAAGAGACTGTAATTGGGCATTGGGGATTAGTTGCTCTATTCCCAAATCTCTTGACTAAAAATACATGAGAACAGTGAGCAGTTTATTTATAACCTTGTTACTTTGAGCCATTAGTGATGCTGTCGTTTTCCCTCTTCATATTTTAAATATGTCAGACTCAAAATTCAATTCGTAGCCCAGTTGGCTCATGTTTTATAAAGTAGCCTACAATGATTTTAAGTTAAATACAGTGCATCCACCTGCTAAATTTGGAACAGAAAAAGATGGGAGAGTTCCCAGAAAAGCTGCATTAAAATTGCAAATAGAATTTGTAATTTTTCTATTCATTGCCCATGGAAAGAATTTACAATGGCATTTTTCTTCCATGTAAAATACACAATATTATACTATCTTGCTTAATTATGGGGAATGAAAATTAAAAACCAAGAATATTTCCAATGGGAATAATATTCTCTGCCACTATTCCTATAACAATGAATCTGTGTCACTTCTATGTGTATTAAGACAGATGTGGATAATAATATCTTGTCACTTACAACGTTATCTGAAAGAATTTTTGTGATGGCTGTGTGTCCGGGAAACCGCTTGGCATCTGATAATAATTAAGACACGATGAAGAAGTCTGACAAATTGAATCCTGCTTCTCTTACAGCCTGAAGGTGTGAGTTCAACCCAGAGAACTAGCGGCTTCATGCTAAGCTACCACACCAGAAGGAAACATGCTAAATCATCTCACTTCCGAGGGTTATTCCTCTGTAGCCTACAGGTTCAGATTAGCCCTTAAAACGCACCAGTCTCTTGTTTTTCTCTGAATCTGGATTTTCATGAAGAATTGTCCCTATAATCTATCCTGATTTAGGCAAACCTGCATCAGCCTAGTCTCGGAGATAAAGATAGAGGCATGACCCACAGGCATTTAGCCACAGCTTTCGCTTCACCGCCCAACTTCTACCACTTCAAGAAGGAAAAGTCCTACATTAAAACAAAGACTTATTAACCACTGACCAACATGACCTCAACATTCCTCTCAGCTTGACGAAACTTCAGACGGTTTTCTTTCTGACTATAGGTTCCTGACTGCCCTTTACTGAGAGTATTTAGCTTAAAAAACCTACAACTAGAACTTTCTCTGCCCCAAAATGTCTTTCTCAAGATCCTGGAAGCCATTTCTTTGAAATGTAATCATCCAAGAAGTTAGCACCTTTGTCTCCCAGTTTCTGTGTCAGAGGAGGATCCTAACTTCAGTAAGCAACAATTAGTAAATGCAGATGGCCTAATCACATTGATTCGCCTACCCCAATGTCCCGCAGTATTTTTCCTTTTGCTTAGCCCAGAATTTAAAAATCTTCCAGCCATTTGTTTTAGCAGAATTGACTCCAATCTCTCTCTCCCCTATTGCAAAAGTCTCTCTGCTCTACTGAAATATTCTTCAATAAAATCTCCCTTGACTGTTTAACTGGTCTTATGCAATTTTTCTTTTACAGTACTCAGTTGTTGTTTTCTTTTCTCTTAACAAGAGTGAGACAGATGCTCAAACCTAATTACTAGCAACTAGTCATTCTCTGCATGAATGGCTTAAAAAAAAACCTTTATTTTACAAAATAAAAATGTTCTGGCTACTGCTGAAACTCTTTTTGTAGGAGATGAATTTATAAAGATTTCAAGCTACCTCCTTTTTATGGCTTTAAGATGAAGAAGGCAGCTGAGTACTATTCCAACTCCAATGCCTCTTTAACTTGAATACATCTGCATAGACAATAATCCCAACACTTCTTTTTGACATATTGAGCCTGAGTCCTACTTGCGTCCAAGATTTTTTTTTTTTTACCCCACCTCCCCCTTCAGCCTCAGGACACTATTCTATCCCTCAGTTCTTAATGAATAATTCTGATTGATGCTTACTGGGGATGAGGGTGCCAGTGAGAAAGGAATCTGAATGAAGATATGAGAAAATAACTTGTCCATTATCTCTTTAATAAGTCCCTAGTGGTGTCAATTCCCTCCAGTCCTGTAAAACCAGGCGGCAAAGATAAAAGTATATTCCTGCTGATGAAGTCTACTGTGATATGAAGAATGAATCTCATTGTGGCTGACAGCAAAAGGTTAACAAGAAAATGATTAACTTACATACAAAAGCTCCTTCCTCTTCCTGTGCCTTCAAAGTCTTCAACATAGAAGTAAAAGATGCGCCAGGAAGGAAAAAGCCATTTATGGCTTTCTTGCAGAAATGCTAATATTTTGCTTTAATTGACTAATGTCATGGTCTCTTTTATTTTTTGAATTTGTAAAGTCAACTAAATCAGGAGCAAAAATATGTATAATTAGGAGCAAAAGTATGCAACGACGGTAACTTTCATAAATCAAGGAAATGAAAAGTAGCAGCAGTAAATTAAACAAAATAATGAAAAAATAGTCTAGAAGTATATCAATATGTGTACAAAATGTTGAGTTAATATTAGTCTCATTCTCTAGGAATTCAAGATGTCACATATCAAGGCTTGCACTTGAATGAATGATGTGTATATCACATGTATCCCTCAACTATGTATATCATGCTGTGTAGGTGTACCTATATATTCATGGTCTAAGTGAAACCATAGAGTTGAATTAATCAATGCCATGAAATATTCTCTAGTGCCAAAAGGGAGAGCCAGTACTGATTAAAATTTACTTTATAGGGGCGCCTGGGTAGCTCAGTCGCTTAGCATAGGCCTCTTGTTTTGGCTCAAGTCATGATCTCACAGCTCAGAAGTTCGAGCCCCATGAGACAGGGAGGAGCCTGCTTGGGATTCTGTCTCCCTCTCTCTCTGCCCCTCCCCTGCTCAGTCTCTATTTCTTTTTCTCAAAAAATAAATAAACATTAAAAAAATTTACTTTATAGCACAGGAGAAATTTCGCATTGTCAAATTATTCAGTATTTAACGCATATACATACTTAAATAGCATACAGAAAAATAATTACTTATGTATCTTTCTGAGAAAAGTACAAATTGTATTTAAACATTTTTTTAGAATAATTAGTTCATTGGGAAGAAATCAGATATGTTAGCATCTAAAGAGTCTAAAATCTCAAATGCCACTGGATCTGGGTATGACTGTAGCATAAGTGGGTAAAGCTGTATCATTCAATAAGAAGCATGATTATTCCAGTTGGTAGCTGGAAAAAATGTGCCTCTCCCAGGACATTCAAATTCATTTCTAGAGCCATCTCCTGGCCTTCCCAAGTCTGCTGTCTAGATATGTTCCCCTACCTCCAAGTATGCAATTCCTGAAGCACTGGGTGACCCTGTTTTCTGGAAATGAAATATAATATTCGTATAACTAACATCTACTTATGATATAAAATTCTGTTCTAGTTGTAAGAGTCACAAACCAAGTCAATGAGCTGTATCTGAAGTGGTAATTAGTTTGCAAACGGAAGTATAAACAGGTAGAACATTAATTATTTTGGTAATTCTCTCCTTACCCCTTTGGTCACTCTCTCCCATTGTTGCACATACCTGTGCAAACACACGCCAATGTATGCATCTTCCCCTCTTACTTCTGAATCCTTTCATCTGGATGTATTTTTTTGGCATATAATTACCACATAATCTCTTAACAAATTCATGAAGAATATTTTAGAAATAGATTTTACTTCCAGGTCCTGTCATTTGAAATGTTTGATATTAGACGATTGGTTTGATCTTCAGTATGTTTCAGAAACTTTCACCCAAGTTCAAATCATTATTTGCAAAAGTGCTCTAAGCATTGGGACTTCGAAATGGAAAGGAAGCAAGCCTAATGAGTCCTTTTGGGGTTTACAGAAGCAATCAAAAACTTGGAAGGAACAAGAGGCAGTAAACTGATTGATAGTCCCTGAGTACTGTGGCATACAACAGACCCTTAAGGAGCTCACGAGTGTGCATTCTCTCGAATCTGTAGGAGGCTTTCAACAGCTATTTAAATTATATCTCATGTATTCTAGCAAGCAGCGTGGGAAAAGTAATTAATAAATAGCAAGGATAATATGTAAATCTCACTTGTACAACACTAGATATCTTACAGTACTTCTGAAGTTAAAGAGCGACTTAGTTACCTCTTAAATCTGATTATAGAACAGATTTTTGTCCTGACTAAAGCTAGCTTTTATCCTACTAGATAACATTTTATATGTTTTGCCACATGCCAACATCTACCTCCCAAAGCAGTTATGTCAGCCCCTCCCCCAAAGCTCTCCTAAACAAGAACTGAATTAAAGTCCAAAAGTCTCTGTCTCGTAGACATCAGGAAACGGCAGCGATGTTCCCAGTGAATAGACAGCTCAATGGAAAGCAGCTACTATTTTCACAATGTGTCTTGATCAATTTAGGACTTTGGGTCCTGGGAGCCCAGATTCATGCCCATCTGGCAGCGCTGAGAGACACATGCTTAAATATCAGATGTGCAGCGGAGCTAACATTACCACACAGGAACTATGCAGCCGCTCACTCCTGATTTTCACCACTCGCCAAGTGCAACATGTTTCCCAATTTTGCTGCCCAAAACACAGGAAAAGCAGCAAGGAAGAAGGAGACAAGATGGCAATGTAAGAAAGAGCTAATAAAAGAACCAAATGACTCACAAGCAATCTGGCAAGCAGCAATCAGGCCCGTTGCGCCTCTAGTTCACGACTCTGAAGACAAAAAGCTTTATCTTTCCCTCTACAGAAAACGCCCCACTTAGGTTTCTGTTCCTGAAAGCCAGCAGGCATTACCGCAAAATGCCCCTTACCTTTTCTTGGAATGTCAAGGGAAGAGTTAGGGTGTTGTTACATAATTTCAACCGACTTTGTTCTTGCAAATGTTCTATATTCTTGTATGTGCATAGAAAAAGATGTATTTCTCTTCTTTTAGCACAGTTATTTTATTATGCCAATGGTCCCAGGTGCAAAATTTTACAAATACTACCCTATTTACAAATATTGTAATAACTTTAATCTACAACTTAAAATATGAAATATCTTTTGTATCTTATGCTAACACACTTATGGAAAAATAGATACCACTTTTATTTTCTTACTGTTTGTGGATATGACATTTGGTAGCAGCTCTTCAGCATTTACTTGAAATGTGAGCCGTGTGGACTGTTGCCAGGGTGAGGTGATTGAAAAGCAAGGCCCCTTTCCTTGAAATTACTCCATAAAGGATTTGATACAGTTTTGAAGTTTTGTTTTCTGTAAGACTCCCCTCATAAGTATAATAAACAAACACAATGCAAAATCCTACAACTATTCAGTAAAGATACATAGACTGGAGTAAACTTGAACCAGTTGCCACATAGTTACAAACTCCCACTGAAAATAAAAGTATGGATATAAATGTTTTATCAGCTGAGTTACAGACTTTTCTGGGACAAGCCAAGTGCTTTCTTCCATGTCTCGCTGAATAATGGCAAAATATTTCCTACCCATCAAAAGTGAGTTCTAGCGGGGCGCCTGGGTGGCGCAGTCGGTTAAGCGTCCGACTTCAGCCAGGTCACGATCTCGCGGTCCGTGAGTTCGAGCCCCGCGTCAGGCTCTGGGCTGATGGCTCGGAGCCTGGAGCCTGTTTCCGATTCTGTGTCTCCCTCTCTCTCTGCCCCTCCCCCGTTCATGCTCTGTCTCTCTCTGTCCCAAAAATAAATAAAAAACGTTGAAAAAAAAATTTAAAAAAAAAGTGAGTTCTAGCTGTGAATAGATGTGACACGTGAAAGATATTACAGGAAACTCTTATATCACAAATATTCCTATAAATCTGAACTTCACCTATATACCTTATTAAAAGACAAAATATTTCCTTCCTCCCCTTTTTTCCTCTCAAAAAATATTTACTAACCTTCTGAGGTGCCACTGTTCCAGGCACCTGAAAGACATCATTGAACAAAGCAGTGGTCCTTGCCCCTATGGAGCTTACAATCTAGTCAGTAGACAGACACCTCATGAATACCTGCTGTGTGACCTTGAGGAAGTCACTTCACCTCCCTGTGCTTCAGTTCCCTCATCTGCAAAAAGAGGATATTAATAGCATCTACTTCATAATATTAAATCAATTCGCATGTATAAAGTGCCTTGTACAGAGCAAGTCTTATATGAGCATTAGTTTTTATTACAATTTTGCCTACCTTGTGCCAATGTAAATGTATAAAAAGATGAAAATGTCAAGTTGAGCCATATGAAATTGATATTTTTCTAGGCAATGGTGTACAGTTCAAGTTGTAATTTAAGAGAATGCTTATCTCTGGTTACACATGAGAGATACCTAAGGGAACTTTTAAAAATACCAATGCCAGGGCTCACCCTCTCCCCAGCCCCGGGTCTATTAAGTCACAATTCTGTGGTGAGAAGCTGGATATCACTTTTTTTTTAATTACCAGATAATTCCAATGGGCAGCCAGAGATGGGACTCACACCCTGTTTTTCAGACACTTTATTTCATAGCAAGTAGTGAGAACATCAGGACAACATGATGTCAAGGAGAGCAGGAGTGGTCAATGATGCTAAAGGCTGCAGAAAAGTCATATAAAATGCAAATTACCTTGTAATCCTTAGGGAGGCATATTCACTCAGGTATTCCTTAACAATAACTACTGTCTCTGTTGGAACATATAACTACTCTGCCTTTGCTCCTGTCCCTTATGATACTCATAAGTGGTCCAGAGTACAGGATTTAGGTAGTTAATTGAGAGAAAATGTTCATGAGAAATAAAATGGAAACATTTTTAATTCAACTTCTCCGGTCACCATAGCAGAGCACAAATTCACAGACTCAAACTTTAAAGAAAATTTTTCTAATAGAAAATAAAATATGTTTTAAGTTTTTATTAAGAAGTCTCTGTGTATCACATTTGAAAGTATAAAACAAGTCGACAGCATATTTTCAAAACCCTACTGCTCAGAAACAAAATTAACTATTACGCTGTGATGCAAGACTTTTCACAGGGCAAGAACATCAGCATCTAGCAGTCTATGAAAAATGTTTTGTAGAATGTTCTGAGTTACTTAATGGAAATATGGTTTTTACAGTATAATGGGTTATTCTAAGAAAATCTTTAGGATATAAACTGTTTATCATCAACAATATGGAATCTTTCTCTGAGCCAGATACTGGGAACCTGGAAAATGGTCCCCAAGATATGTCATAAACCTCAGCCATATACTCACTCTTGTACTCTCCAACATTTTTAACATGAAGATACAATTTTTTAAAGTAAGTTTATAAAATCTATGGAGGATGAGGAAAATTTGGAAGGAATATAATTTGTACAACAGAATAAATAAAGATCTAAATAGGTCTTAATGGATATGAATAACACCCCATATCTAAGAGGATAAAATAAAATAATAAATAATTGCTTATCTGATGTCTGGCCCATTCTCAATGTTATAGAACCTTGTGCATACCTTAATCTCAGATACCAGGTTAAAATAATATATTACACATGATAAAATTCCACAGTAGTTTTGAAATTGTAAGTGTACCTGCTGTTTTTCCAGAACATTGCATTCCAATTCATCCTTATACCTTAGGTCATCTAGCAAAGTGCCTAATATATTGATAAATTCTTGCAGAACTGAACAGATAAATAACTTAATAGGCTACAACAATGACAAACAACAATTTATTTTTTTAAAGTAAAAGTTATTTAAATATTTATTAAATGAATACCAGGGATATATATATATATATATATATATATATATATATATATATATATATATATATATATATTGTATACAGTGTGCCCTTGGCTTCTTGGCTTCAGGAGTAGATTCCGGTGATTCATCACTTACATAAAATGCCCAGTGCTCATCCCAACAAGTACCTTCCTCAATGCCCATCACCCATTTTCCCTGCCGCACCACTCCCTTCCACCCTCAGTTTGTTCTCTGTATTAAAAGTCTCTTATGGAACAAACAACAATTTTAAATAGCATGAACATATGGAATGAGTAAATCGGAGAAAGCATAAAATGGATCTGGTGAAAGGGGTATGATAGGTGCCTTCAAATACTTGAGAGATTATCATTTAGAAGAGGGCACAGAACCATTCTTTATAACTTCAAAGTGGTAGAATTAGTTAATGCGTAGTATTTATAAGGCCATAAATGAGAACCTGATATCAAGAGAAGTGAAAAAAAATCCTAAAAATCAAAGTTATGGCCATGTATTGTTTTGAGTTTCCTACCAATGATGTTTTCAAATATATATTGGTGGTCACTTGCTGTAGAAGGGAACCAGTCATCATTCATTTTTTTCAGTAATGTGCTCTGCTATGTTTTGGGTACAGTGCTGTGTCTAAGGACACAGAGCCTATGGCATAGTTCTGTGCTCAAGAAATACACCATTTAATGGGAGATATAAACAAGTAAATAGGCAATAAGAATCATCTGTGATGAACGTGGGAGTGTGCAATAGTGAGAAAACACAGGAAAATAACCTCCTCTTGGGAGAATAGGGAAAAATTCCTTCCCCCAACTCTACAACTTGGAAATTTGACATAAATGATCTTTAATTTCCATGAAACCCTGGTTTGTCTAATTCCACACACTCACCACCTAGGGTATTACTGGAAAAGTGCTGGAAAAGTTAAACTAACTTACTTACTGACTTACTTACCTACTTAACTAGTTTGAGGTTGGAAGATATTTTTTTGCCTGAATGATAAGCCTTCAAAACACACTCTTGTCAGTCCTTCCTATGCCCTGCCAGCACTACAGTTCTTATTATATAATACATATATGTGATAAATTTGGCTATTTCTATTGTCTTTAATTATGCTGGTTGGCATATGACAGACAATATTCTGAGAATATAGTAACTTTTTAATTTCTAACCTAGCGTCATCTCTGAAAACAGCAAAAACTATAACTTCAAAATGACCTTAACGGTGGAACCTGCCCCCTGGGTCGTTCTGGGATTGGGTGTTTGTTGCATTTCTCCAGGCTAGGACTAGCCGTGAGGTGCAGTGGGGTGGTCTCTAATGGAGTCTGCTTCCACTCATTTGGGAAACTCTTCCCACGGGCTGAGAGGTGGAGATTTTGACCCTACAAGGTTTATACTGAACAGTTCAGGCAGCTTGTCTCCAAGGATGGAAGGATAGGACTGGGAGGCTGTACCCACGATGCAAATGAATTATAAGAGTCTAGGAAAAGCAGAGAGAAGGAAATGAAAAGCAGAGGGGAGGGGATGCTCTGAACCCGCAGCTCTTGATCTGTCAGCCCCAAGATCTTGGAAGCCACAGGTCAGGATGTTGTGTCCCTGGTCTTTAATGTGTAGCTATTTATCACGTTCTGGCCTCCAGCTCCTGTCTCCACCATTCCCCTTCAAGGACCTGGGGCTCTGCCTCCAGGGCTCCCTCCACTGCTCCTACCCAGCTTCTACCTAACAAGAAGACCAGTGTCTTGGAATTTTTTTAAAGCATGGAAAATTCTAAGAAATATCTTCTGTGTCCTCTATATAATTCTAAGCTAAAACAACATATTTTACCAAAAATATGAACTGAGAATTAAAATTTTAAAAGCTAGGGCTTTTCTATATATACATTTCACACACAAGTAAAAGGATAAATGAACATATAAAGAGACAGTTGGGGTCAAATTGAAATTTCCTAGATTTAAAAAGGAACCCTTTAAAAAAGGTTTCACAATCTGCCGAATTAGCTTATGCCAAAGACAGATTTCTATGTGAATTTGATTAAATAAAATATTTAAAATAAAAATATTGTCCCTTCTGTAAACTCAAGTTCATTTTTATATGAACTCAAATGGCAATTGCCATATTGCTCTTTAAGCCTCCTTGGATTGTTATAGCATATAAACTAGCTCCTTGATATCTATCACTTGCAAAATTACAATAAATATTTTAGGACAGTGAATCAGATAGGTACTCTAATATAATAATTAACTGGACGTTCAGCTATGTCTCTTCCACAACACTGCAACAGGGGACATCTTGCAATTCTTTAAAGCATTCAGAACAATCCTGGGGACAGGAGGTGAAAGCTCATGAAGATATGCTAAATAATCCATTCATTTAGCCCTCTTGTTAATTGGGGCTTAATTTTCACTGGAAAACCTGGAAACTGTTATTGTAAGCTCTGTGCACAGATAACTTTAACTCTTGGCAGCATCTTATTTTTTTCAGACGTGTATTCTGACTCAGCATTTTCCTGTTTTTTGTAAGCAATTACTGTGCATCTGGGGGCAAAGTATCCGCTGCTGCATAAAAGGGGAAAGAAAAAAACCTGACAGAACATCATCAAAAACCCGAAAAAATGTTAGAAGACATATGCATAAACAAGATCAAACATATTCCTACTAGGCTACAAAAAAAAATTTTTTTAAGAAAAAGACAGAAAAAAACAAATCTGCAGCTCTTAGAATAAGAGAGAGTAAAAGCAGAGATACAATACGAAATGAGAGAATTGAAAAAAAAGAGGCTCTGAATATATTAAACTGAAGATGAATAATTAAAAGTACTAGAAGGGCAAATCACATTTCACAATAACTAATCAGAATTTAAAAATTAATAATTATCTGTGAGCTTTATAATTAGACTAGATATATTACAGAATTTCAGCTCTGTGTTCACGTGCCTTTTGTTAATGCCCAATTATAATGTAAAATAAGTAAATAATAGGACATTAAATATACAATACGATGTATATGTACATAATAAATGGAGACATATATGTCAACTATTTTGAATTAGCACCTAATGAATATTCTAGAATACGCAAGTGATTAAGAAAAAACCAAATTTGCTTTCATAGATTAACAATGCCTCTAAGATGTTATGTGACAAAAAAAGTAAAACCAGCCATACAGTGTCATTCATAGTGATAAAAGAAAGGAGAATTACAGGATCACATAAATATTGAACACAAAAAGTTAAAATACAATATGGAAACATTAATAAAAATATTAACAAAGCAATATCCATTTGCAAACTGCTTTGGGATATGCACATTGGGTCTACACAACAGAATCAAGAATTTTTAATCATCGAATTAAATTGGGACATAAAGTTGGGCAAACAAAAAATATTTAAAGATATATCCCCAGTAAAAATTCTAAATTATCTGAAATGCCTTTCTATGAAGACTAATGAACATCAATAGCATACTTGCCACATTTATTAATCTTTGTTTTAAACAAACAACACCATGCCGTGTATAAAGAACTCAATTCAAGACTGTTGGGCCTTTCATTTTATCTATCTTTTCTCCAATGCTGAATTATATTACAGATTGCAAATTAAGTACCATATGGTAGTACATAATTTTTACTATTTTTATTACAGTAAAACATAAAATAATAGATTCCTGTCTTTCCTATAAAATTATCCAAAGATATAAAAAGATTAGTCTGGACAATGCAACCATGTAATGGCATCCTTTTTAGTTCACTTTTTCAGAATTGTTAGTCTGAATCTTTAAGATTAGCCAAAATTATCAAGAACCAAAAAAAAAAAAGTTAAAGTCAATTTATACCACCTCCCTCCCAAGGTATTTGTTGATGCTGCTTTTAACATCTTCTCAAACATTTAATTAATTTTAGGCCTTTAGAATGAGTTTGGTCTATTGAGCATTAATGAACTAATAATAAAAGAGAAAGATTCTGAAGTTAGGATCTTTCTATATGATTTCTTATTTTTAAAGCAGATTATTATTTAAAATAATTTTCTAGAGGCACCTGGGTGGGTCAGTTGGTTGATTATCCAACTTTTGATTCAGCTCAGGTCATGATCTCAGAATTGAGCCCTGCTTTGGACTCTTATGAAGCCTGCTTAAGATTCTCTTTCCTTTTGCCCCTCCCCTGCTCATGTGTGTGCGCTCTCTCTCTCTCTCTCTCTCTCTCTCTCATTAAATAAATAAATAAATAAATAAATAAATAAATAAATAAAATAATTTTCTATAAACCTATAAAGATAGATAGGTGACAGAAATATGCACACTCACCCCCCAGCACCCTCCCACATACACCCATGCAGATACATGCATGTATAAAAAAAGAGCTCCCAACATATTGATATATATAGATAGGTCTGTACTCATTAATATGAATGTAATCATCACTTTCATATAGGATACAATGATTTTAGTGTATATAATTAATAACATGTAGTATAAAAGAATATTTCCCCCCAATTTTATATTTTGTTCTTACATAATTATAATCAGGCCTAATTAGGAAGTGTTGGGCAGTCAATGTACATTCAATAAAGTTAAAATAACTGTGTTAACTTACAAAACATGCATTAAATCTTTTCCTTTGGATACTCTTATATTCATTTGTTAGTCATCTCTTCGGTGTAGTTCTTACTTTTCGATTAATATTTAATTTAGAAGTGTCCTTTCACCCTGATTTATGCTCTGTCCCCTCCATGTAATACTAATGTTAGTTTATAACATCAATCCATCCCCCAATGGGCACGATCTCTTAGGGTTCCAGAATTTCCTGGTGTATACATAAGTCAATGGGCTCATTAACTCACAACCCACTTGACATACTTGGTGAGATCCAATTGACCCAATAAAGCAAACTTTCAGTAGCCTTCCAAGTCCTCCTCTTCCAAAATGCCGTGTTCATCTACTCCCCTATGGAGCAGAACAAAAGAGGTGGGAAGAGAAGACTCTCTTACTTTGTCTTTGAGAAGGTTATTTGACATTCTATGATCAGACCTAGAGCATCATATATGGAGAGTTCTAAATTATATAAATGCCATATATCAAAGAAGAAAACATATATTCTTTATCTTTATCCTATCATTCCCTAAATTATGGTGGTTATATCCTGTCTCAAGACAGCAGGCAACCAGACCTTCTCTTTGACTGTCACATTTTTTTTAATTTAATGCAGAAGATATTTATCATGCAATCCAGAATCAATCAAGGTTAGTTGACCTTTAATGATGACACACTGCCAGATGCCTGCCAGAAAATGAGAGAGCGCACAAATTTAACAAGCAGTCTATTTTACAAGTTGGGCGCCCACAGAGCTTGCTTCAAGTCTGACTTAAGCCCCCAAAATTCTTCAAATCTGTTTAAATCTATTTCAAATCCCACAGACTTCAAATGGAAATAGTCTATTTGAACAAAGTTGAAGAAATATGTATATCTTACTGTTAAGTTTGCAAGTGATTTTATATATATATATATATATATATATATATATATATATACACACACACACAAAAGTCACATATAATCATAGTAACCTTGTGAAGTACTCAGAATAGTTCCCATTTTAAAAACTAAAAAGGTGAAATTCAAAAAAGTCAACTAAGGAGACCAAGATTATTTTTTAATCATCAATATTTATTTGGTTCTCTTCTGTACTAGCCTTGCTTTTGCTGAGCTTACATTCTACAGGAGGAGTCAGTCATTCAACTAATTATTTCATCAAATATTTAATTATGCTTCTGGAAATTGTGATGAGGGCAAGTTCAGGAAGCAGTAAGTACAGCTGGGGGTGGGGGTAATGGTGGGTGGCGGGACTGTAGTCAGGACTTCCAAGAAGCTCCTTATATAAATGACTTCCCCGCTGCTGACTGATCAAAGTCAAGTTGGGGATTATCTGGATGAAGGGCACCCAGTGCAAACAGTTCATGCTGACACCTGAGACAGGACGGGGCAGGACTTGACAAGTGATAGAACAGAGAGCAATTGGAATAACAGTACTACAGGGTGGTGAGAAAGGCAGCACAGAAAATACAGGGTTTTGCAGACTATATTGAGGATTGTGATCTTAATTCTAATGCTAGTAGGATGTCGTGAACAGTTTTAAGCAGGAAAATTTGCATGTTAAATTTGAATGTTAAAAGCCTCACTGTAGTTACAATGTGGGGTGCGAGGAGATCTCTCAAGAATCTATTATAGTAATTTAGACAAGAGAGTAGTTTCTTGAGTTTGATTGATATCAGAGAAGAAGAGTATGGGGCGATTTGATACAGAATAGGCAAAATTTAAAAAGTAATCATTTTGGATGAGGGAGATAGCAAAATGACCCTAAATTTTTCATGTTTGTGTAACATATAATAGTGGTAGTACTATTCATTGAGATTTTAAATATTAAAAAAAAAGATCTGGAATCAAGAGTTTATATTAAGGACATGTTGAGACTGGTTGCTTCCGTGATCCCCAGGATTTGGAGTAAAAGGAGCTGGAGTTATAGAAGGAGTTTGGGCTAGAAATATAAATGTGAGAGTCATCAGCATGTAGATGGTGCATGAACCTGCTTATTCATCTGTGGGGAGAATATAAAGCACTAATATTTAAAAGTCGGTCACAAGATAAGACAGCAAAGCAAGCTCGGAAGGAGCAGCCAACAGAGGCTAGAGGAAATACAGAAGGTATCTATAGCATTGCAAACCAAGGAAAGAAATTGTTTGGGAAGAGGGAAATGCTCAACATCTATTACGGAATGCCAAATAGACTATTGGGATCATCTCTTTATATTCAGCTTGCATTCTTCCAAAGGAGACAAAAGGAAACACACACACACACACACACACACACACACACACACACACACACGGTTCACATATGAGGAATACAAATAGAATCAGAGCGTAAGAAAGAATGTTTAACCACACCAACTGTATCTATGCAATATTTTTTTAAGTAGGAAATGTTGGAGCTCCTGGGTGGCTCAGTCAGTTGAGTGTCTGGCTCCAGCTCAGGTCATGAACTAGAAGTTTGTGAGTTCAAGCCCTGCGTCGGGCTCTGTGCTGACACCCCGGAGCCTGGAGTCTGCTTCAGACTCCGTGTCTCCCTATCTCTCTGCTCCTACCCTGTTCATGTTCTGTCTTTCTCTCTCTCTCTCAAAAATAGAATAAACATTAAAAAGAAATTTTAAGTAGGAAATGCTACTTTGCATCTATGTTAACAAAAGGCAAATGTTGAAAAGGTTGCAAGGAAACTAATAAATTCATTAACAGTTTTTGTTAAAAATCATTGGTACAATAAATTTAAAAGACAATTTAATAACGCATGTCATAAGCCTGGAAGTGTGTTGATGTTCATTGGCACAAGAGTCCTACTGCCACATGAAAATGATTTAGAAATCCCCAAATAGAAATTACAAGAAATAATTTTGTTGGAGACTACCTCACAGAATATTTACAGCAAAGAAATAATGTATGTACCGCTAATATCTTCATTCTTCAGATGAACAAATTGAGACACAGAAAGGTTAAGCAACGTCCTCAAGATCCCTAATGGTAAATGGTAGAGCAAAGGTTAGAAAATGGTCAGTGTGAACTGAAAGTCTACTCTGTATGATTCTGCCATGCCCTTCTGAATATTTTTTTTCTGCACCTCGCATTTAGTTGTATACCTTCTATTTCCCTCTATTAGTCATCTATCAGATTCATTTTTCTCCCACAGTGTGTAGAATAGAGGGTCGAAGAGTTTTGTAGCATCAGCAAATGAATGGATTCATGAATCTTAAATAAATAAGTAAAAGACAACAGCTTATAATTTGAGGTTCCCATGACTGTCTTCTCACCCCTCTACTGTTCTGCCCCCACTGTACCACCACCACGTCTGCCAAAAGATCACCAAGTAGTTTCCTTTGCAGCATTCAGTTCTCTAAGAACCTCAAAATCAGTTGACTCTGAACATTTATTGGGCATTTTGAAATATAGGAGACCCCGTGCTAAATCCAATGGAAATAAAGATTAATTCCATTTGATCCCATATCCAGAGAACTCACATTGTCAAAACATGTAAACATACCATTTGTGTGTGTGCACACATTATAGGTAATGTTACCTATAACTGTGTAATAGAATCAGTATCCCAATAAAATTATACACAGGGTACATGGCCCAATTTGGGGGTTTGGGAAAGTAGAAAATGTGCCCGAACTGAGTCCTGAAGCATCTTTATATACTGCCCAAGTGAAGGTTGGAAGAGGCAGAGACATCCCAGGTTAAGGGAAATGGCATGGTATATGGAAACGACGTGCATGTGTGTATGTAATTTGAGGATGGAGAAGGAGCAACAGAGGGGGATGTTCTCAGAATTACTTGGAAAAGAGCCCTCAGTTTTCCTATAATGCTACTTAAATGTACAGTCCTAGGTACTGTATCCTTACCTACTAGTAAATACATTAATCCAGTTATTGTTCAGAACTCAAAATATAAGATTTTAAATGCATATTAATTTCCACAGAATTAGCCTGATGCAAAATTATAGGAAGAGCCTGATTTGATAAGCTCCATTTCATAACATGTACTTGTTCTTACTCTAAAAATGCTTTCCTTCTTCCCAGAAGCCAAGCATTTTCAAGTTAGCCCCCTGCCTAAATATTTTTAACCCACATCCACATCTAAGTTATCCATTGGCCTTATTAGCTAATATTTTAAAATAATATGAACAGTGTTATTATCCCTTTAAAACGGCTTATTTTGGGGTACCTGGGTGGCTCAGTCGGTTGGTTAAGCGTCCGACTTCAGCCCAGGTCATGAGCTCACGGTTTGTGGGTTCGAGCCCTGCGTCGGGCTCTGTGCTGACAGCTCGGAGCCTGGAGCCTGCTTCGGTTTCTGTGTCTCCCTCTCTCTCTCTGCCCCTCCCCTGCTTGCTTTCTCTCTCAAAAATAAATAAAAACATTAAAATAAGTAGGTAAGTAAATAAATAAAATGGCTTATTTCATTTTCAATGGACAAGTTCTGTGCTTCCACTCCAAAATATTAATCCTGTACACGAGTTTATCCCTTTATAAACTAAAATATTTTCACATATAATATCAGTTGATACTCAGAGCATTGTGATAAAAGCAAGGTAGCTAGCCATTATTATGCCATTTTTTTTTTTAACGTTTATTTATTTTTGAGACAGAGAGAGACAGAGCATGAACGGGGGAGGGTCAGAGAGAGGGAGACACAGAATCTGAAACAGGCTCCAGGCTCTGAGCTGTCAGCACAGAGCCCGACGCGGGGCTCGAACTCACGGACCGTGAGATCATGACCTGAGCCGAAGTCGGCCGCTCAACCGACTGAGCCACTCAGGCGCCCCCCCTTTTTTTTTTTTTTTTTTTTTTTATTATGCCATTTTTTAAGATGAAGATAATGAACTTCAACTTATTCACACGGAGTCCTTGGTACAATCAATACTAAAGCACATTTTATTTATGTCATAGTGGGAGCATTTTACCCCTGCCACCTTCTACACAAAAACAGAATCAATGATTTTGCCACTGGAGCAAGCTAAAGATATGTATACTAGAGAGTCCTTTGGTTGTTTCTTTACATTATACCAAACAGGCAGTGTCCCACTCCAGCTATGTTGTTTGAACATATGTTCACCATCTCTGTCTTGGGGCAGCATTCACGTAAGTTGACACATAAATGTCTTGTTAACAATCATCATGTTTAGAAAGAATTATACATTTGCTCTTTGAGAATTTTAATCTTAAAAATCAAACCCATTTGCAAAGACATAGCATAGCTTTTGACTGCACCAATGGCCTTATTATTTTTACTGATGGACTCATGTCATGGTAATATTTTTGCAAGTTTTTCCCTTTGAATCATTTTGCCCTTGCCTTTTACTCACAGTGACTGGAAGAAAATTTTGACAGGTAGATAGAACCCTGTGAGGCAAAACCATGGAAAATGTCAAAGAGTAGTCACTAGTCAGTCAACGAGACAGAAACAAGACAGAGGCATGGGGCCCATTGGCAAGAAGTGGGCCCTGAATGATGCCTAGAGAGAATATCTCACTGTCCTTTTCACCCCTAGGCAACCCTGACAACTATGGTTTCATTTAAAATGGTATGTTCTCATTATTTATCTATAAACAAAATCAAACTCATTACCCCTGCCCCTCTACCCTCCCAACAATTTCTTCTTTATTCTCCATATTAGTTCATAACATTAGCATTACCAACTCAAGCCAGAAAACTAAGCAATCATGGCACGTTACTTTCACCTATTTTCTTATGCTAGATCTTCCTCAAATGTGTTTCTCAACTTCTTTCCATAGTTGTTATCCCAGTTCAGGACCTTAACATTCCCACTGGATTACTATAACAACCTGAAATTGGATGCTTGAATCACATTCCCCTTCCCACCCCACCTCAATTACCTTTGACAACAGGGAACTTTTCATACGTCCTCTCCCTTAAAAACTTTTAAGGGCTCCCCAGTATGGGTAAGTCGTAAGTTCCTTTTAAGTTTTTATGATCTGGCCTGATCACATCTCTAAAAACATACTTGCCTGTATCAAATGTGCACACCCTCATGCTGGAGAAACGATTTCTGACCTAAGCATGAGTCTATGAGAGCTTTACTGAGAAGCAATGAGAAGGCAAGCTATATGCTGAAATTTCAGAGATACAATTTATCTTCTTGACAAGAGTTAGCCCATCTTAGGCTATTGTTAACAGATACATCTATGTAGGGATAGGAACAGATACAGTCAGATTGGCCTTCCCTTTAGCAAATGACTTGGTTTGTTTAACTGCAAAACAAAATGAAATAAGTTTCCTGCTCCATTTTCAAAAACTCTCATATGCTAACTTGCATTTTGAAATTCCAAGGGATGGTTTAGAATGCACACTCCCCAAGCATTTGGGGGTATGAAATACTACACTCCTAAAACACACTTGCTTAACACTTCTCAATCTCATGACAGTTTGGCGAATGCTAGTATACACTGCATTCACATTAACTCAAATAATTTCTCAGAAAACAGGGTTTGATGGGGGGATGGGAATAAATGAAACTGGGAAGGCAGAAAACACAGAAAGAAACCTGAGATCTTGAGGTGTGTGTTGGATGAGGGGAGGGGTGCAGTAGGCGGAAAAGGGGGTGAGGCACCTGGCCCCACATCTATGAAACCGGAAAGAACATTTAGGTGGCTAAATTAAAATTTCATCCACTTTTTGTACACACCGCTTTCCTTAGGAGGTTAATCTGAAACATAGTAAATACTGATGAAACATTATTTAGAATAAATTTTATATAGACAGATCGATCGATAGATAAGTAAAAGTCAAGTATTGATTTCTCCTCCTTAGCTAGATAGAAATCTTTTGACACTACCAAAATAATGGATACATTAAGCATGATGCAAAATCTATAGTTCTAAAATACTTTTTAAAAACATTTTAATGTTTATTCATTTTTTGATAGAAAGAGCCACAGAGCATGAGTGGGGGAGGGGCAGAGAGAGACGGAGACACAGAATCTAAAGCAGGCTCCAGGCTCTGAGCTGTCAGCACAGAGTCCCACGGGGGGCTCAAGCCCGTGAAGTACAAGATCATGACCTGAGCTGAAGTCGGACACGTAACCCACTGAGCCACCTAGGCACCCCTAATTCTAAAATATTCTTATAATCAATGTAAGATCATAGCAGCTCTTATAAGAATTAGCCATTAATAAATAAATGTAAACATAAATTCTCTGTGTGAAGCATCTATCAAATTTATTGGCCCTGCTCATTTTGAAGTTTTGCATATTTATGCCAATATCGTTTACATCAATAAATATGTCTTTCAAAGTAAGCATTTTCAAAATAGGCAGGTCAGAGGAATTAGGTTAGACATTTGAGCACTACTGAAACCAACCTCACAGCATTCTAAGTTTTAGCATTTCCAGGTTATCTCCAGAGAGAAAAAGTGCACAGTGTGCGGTTGGTTTCCTGAAAACAGACTGACAGTAAAAACTAAAATAAGTTTGGAACATGCAGTTTAATTTAAGGGTCAGTGGCAACAGGCTTGGGTTTCATGTTAAAGCAGAATAAAGGACCAAGCATTATTATTGCTGGGAATAGTTCAACAACAACAACAAAAAACTCTGAACTCTCTACCTTCAAGGAACTTGAGTAAATTCTGGCAATTTCAGGTTTTACATTTCAGAAATAACCCGGCCCTCATTATTTTCTACTTCACTGCTTCTAAGCTGGAAGAATTTAGGTCAGAGTTGAGAATGAGTTAGTCATGGTAACTGTCAACAAATAAATCTCTGCCCCATATTTCATTTTTATGAAAACTAAATGAGTGTGGGGCAGGAAAATTGACAATCTTACAGAGACAAGAATCTGTTAGCACCTGGATTTGCATTTTAAAATTACTTTTGAAGAAATGGTAATGGACTTGCTACCTTATTCCCAAAACACTAAAGATGGCTTTACATAGCAGCCCATATTTGCTTTCCCATGTCCCTAATAACTGTAACTATGTGTGTATTTCCTTCTTGGCTCCAATGTAGGTGAAATCAGCCCCGTATAGAAAACTCTAATAGAAACTGATTCCAATTAAGCGCCGCCCTGAAAATGACTTTTTAATCTTTGCATTGTCTTCTGTTGTCAAAAACTATTTGTTTAAAACAGCCTGAAAGCACTGTAACAAGGATTCTATGCTTTATAGCGCTCTTGGCATCACAAAGTCTGTACCGGAAATAACGTTTCATTTCCTGCTCCTAGAGATTTTGCTTTGATTTTCATGGTTTATGAAAATTTCCGTAATTTGGTCAAAGGCACATTTCTTTGTAAAAGAGAAAAATAATCTCTGGACGATTAAAAAAAAATGTGCTGTGAAAGTTTCAGGGCACAAAGACAAAAGGAAGGCTCTCCATCTCGGGCAGCGCTGTGAACTTCAGGGCATAAAACACGTCTAATTTGTCTCCAGTTCAGTATGAGGTTTCACTCCTGGTGAGGAAGAGAGACTCAGAGCTCTCAGCTTTGTGTGAAACTTGAAAATGGGGTTTTTTCAGCCTCGCTCATCGTGCCCTTTATGCTTCAGTTGGGCTGCCGCCCCTTTCACCTCAAACTGCCTAGGAAAGCTTGTTGGTCACATTCAACCTGCTGCTGTCGCTGGTACTTCAAAGTGAGGGGAGGACCATACCCTCCGCAGTCTCTCTGAGTTTCCCCAGTATCCGAGAAGTAAGGACCATTTTCAAAGTGGATTCCTTCGGTTTCTGGGGATGAACCTATGATGTGATGAGATTTTCCACATTCTTTCTCTACTCTTGATAAGGCTCTGCATCCCTCTTTTCTATCTGTAGAGTGAGTGGCCATAAAATAGAAAGTTGCTGCATCAAGAAAGAGACCCCCATTTAGTAGCGATTAGTGTATTAGTCACAACTCTTTCAACTAAAAGTTACAGAAACGAAATGCAAAATCAAAACAATTTACTGGCTCGTGTACCAAGGAGAAAAGGTGTTTCTGGAAGCAGCCTTTAAGGACAAAAATAATGGATCCATTATCATTACCATTAAGACCCTCCCTCTCTATCCACCCTCATAGCTTAGTTCACCTTGCCTGTTTCTCTTTATATGATATTCACATTCTCCCCTCTTCCAAATAGACCTCATTCAAGTATGGTAAGCATGCCTCCCAGCTGTTCCCGTGTCTACCACAGCAGGTCATGTAACTCTTTACCAACACAACAATGCATTCAACAGAGACTTACTGAGTTCCTACTATGCACCAGTCACTGCTGTAGACATTAGGGATATAGAGTCAAAAAAAAAAAAAAAAAAAAGAGTTTCTCTGCTCACACAACTTCCATCTAGTGTAGGGGAGAAGAAAATTATTTTAAAATGAAGACACATTATGTCAGATAGTAATAAGAACAGCAGGGAAACCAGGAGGGAGAGGGATGGATAATAAGGGGTGAGCACTATTTCACTTTGGAAGATCAAGGAAAGTGTCATAGAAAGGAGAAATCTGCAGAGACTTGAAGGAGTTAAGAAAATGAGCCTTGTGACTATAAATGGAGCCACTGAGAAACAAAAGTGCAAGGAGTTTACAGAGAGAGCACGGTTGACAGTTTGCAGAGGACACGGAGGCCACACGCTGCTGGGCACCACATAGGTTGCATATTTATTCTTTGGTCACAAGGTTAGAATATAATTTTAGAAGAAGAAGAATAGGAGACTTTCCTGAAAGATAAAAACTAATAAAAACAATAACAGTCACATATTTGTCTGTATTAGGAGAAGGAGGTTGTACTGGTTTGAACAGAGCTGCTTCCAAAATTCACGTCTAACCGGATCCTAAGAATGTGATCTTATTTGGAAATGAGGCCGATGTAGACGTAGATGTAATTAGTTACCATGAAGGCACACTGGATTAGGGTGGGCCTTAATTCCAGTGACTGGTGTCCTTAGAAGGTCATGTGACAACACAGAGAAAGACTGCAGTCATGCATCTGCCAGCCAGAGAATGGCAAGGATCTCAGGCCAGCACCAGAAACTTTGAGGGGAGCATGATGCTGCTGACATCATAACTGCAGACTTCTAGTCCCTTGGAATCTGAGAAACAAAATTTCTGTTGTTTTAAGTCACCCATTTTGTCATACGTTGTAACAGCAGCCTAGGGGACCAATACAGAGGTCCTCTTGTTTTACATAAGATATGCATATTTCGGGTTTCCCCTTCATGCCATTTAGCAGATAACGCCATTCTGAATGCCACCAGAAACGTTCCCTCAAAATGTCCTCCCCCCTCTTTGAGAAGCGTGCCGAGAAGACAGTGCTGGTCTCAGTCCAGGGGGGGCCGGGGCTGCACTGGCACTGTCTTTACTGAACAACTTGGTCTGGGGCTTACCTCTCATATATCCATCCACTGTTACCGCTGAGTTCCAGTCATTACTGCAGTGCTGGCTGCAAAAGCCAAACTCCCAGCTCCTCTCCCTAAAGCAGCCACGCACAGCCACCTACTCACCTTCAGATTGATAAGAGGTAAGATGTTTTCTCCGGGAACTCTGTCATTCCAGCAAGCTGCTTCTCTTTCTTCAGATAAGGAAGGGCTGCTATACCACAAGGAGCTAGTCAGATCATCTACGGGAAGATTTGTCATGGGAGGAGAACCCGAAGTTTGATGTTACCAAGTGTCATTTTGGCAGAAGGAGACAAAGCTAGTGATCCTAGCTTTGCCACCTGTGCGAAGAGCTTAGGGAAGATTGTCAGTGAACTTCTCCACAGAGACTACAATCCCCATGTGTTTATCCCACAAAATGTGAGAGAAGTGTCCCAATCCCCACTTCCCAGAGACCCACAGGAAGTCAGGAGGACAGCTAGCATAAGCAGGCTCTAAGGGGAGAGAAGGATGGATAGATTGTGGCAGAAGGTCCCAATAGTTCAAGATGCCGATTACCTAATGGAATTTCACTACTGGGAACTCTAATCTTCCCCAGCCAAGGGCAAATGAACTTCTGAGGACTGAGAGTTATATCCAGGTATCCAAGTGTTCTTCACTCTTAGCTGTGGCTATAGCTAGACTACTGGCCTTTGCTCATAATGAACCCCATGAGGGAAGGTGAGAACAAGGGCATACTCTGAACCTGAAATGGTTTAGTCACATTTGGGTCTGTGCTGAATGTCAGTCCCATGCAGAAAATCATAGAACCGCCTAAATGTAAAGCTAAAGGAAGACTCTAATAGCCACATGGTGTGGGTCACCCAGATACGACAAACTCACTCTTTTGTGTTTGTCTTTGTTTTTTATAGTTTCCAGATTTTTTTGAAGAGAGCTTGGGAAAAGCTAAAACATCATTTCCATTTTAGTTAGCAAGAACCAGCAAAGGAAGGTGTTCTCAAATGAGTCATTAGCAGAGCAGATGTACCACATTTTGTATCCAGAGCCTACGCAAGTTTTACAGGTAAAATCTTTTTGAAAAAATGTATGTCCCGTCTGCCATTTTTTAAAGGAAGATTTCATCTTAGGAAGCATGACATAAGTGATTGGTCTCAACAGACAGATAGAGGGAGGAGAAAGCCCAATCATTCTGTCCTTGGTAACTGAGGAATAAAGATAAGAAAGTTGATGAGAAATAGATAAGAGGTCATGTAGACCCTGATCACCTCCCTCTGCAATGAAGTCATAGAGAGGGGACTGTTTTATATAGGTTGAGAAGAAAACCATTGAATAGAGGGGTTTTGTCCTGTTTTCTGCTAGGAACTGTAGGGAAAGCCAGTTCCACACAGCATAACAAAACAACTCAGGGTAGCTACAAGGGTAGGGAGATAAAAATCCTGATCATCCTGGGTCTAGAATCCAATCTGGCACAAAAAGTATTGGCAAGCTCACGTAGGGGAAGATTGTGGTGATGAGAGAGAACCATTTATCTAAAACCAGCAGGGTACATCCAAGTTTAGAGACCAAAAGGAAGTTACAGCCCAACCTCCGAGAGGTCTGTGGGGCCAGGTCAGCAGGAAGGACTCCTGACCAACCTGAGAAATAACTACACAGGCAGGAGCTCCCAGCTACAGTCAGAGGATGCTGGCAGGGCCCTCAGCCACCACCTAAGGCCATCATTGCAGAGATCAGAGGAATTGGAAAACCAAGCAAACTCTTGCAGATATAAATATTGAAATGTGCACTCTCTTCCTTGCTGCCAGATCACATAGGCTCCCTGTGAGACAAACATCACCTCGGAGAGAAGCAGGGAAGATGAGAAAAGTCCATAGAGCATATATTCAAAAGAGACAAACACCTGAAGAGACTGAATGTGTGAGTCTGAATCTATCAGAAGGATTGCATTTAGTTTCATGAGTTTGCTTGCTTGCTTTTCTTTCTTCTTGCTGCATTGCAAAATCACCTCAGATGTAGAAAACAAAGAAGCCAGATTGAGATTGTACATCGGAGTGAACTTCCAGTCAGGGGAAATCATAATACATGATAACATAAGAGCAAAGTACCAACATTCCTTGCATTACTACAGGCTTTCTTGAATCCTTCAAGAATCTTCTGTCACGGTGACCATTTACAGATTGAATCCCATATTTCCAGAAAACTAACAAATCAAAAATATAAAGTGAGACAAAGATATCGTGGAAGGCATAAATTCAACTTCCAATTGACAGAGAGATAAGGAACTATCTCCAGATCTGTTTCTAAATGTCACTCTTAATTGCTGCATGATTAAAACCATGCTAAAAGCATTTTATGTAAAATTTGCTGTTCACAATGAGGAATTGTCAGTTAGGACTCATATGGGCAGGTCAACTTTCTCAAAGGTCTCTCCTTCCTCAAAGTTCTCTCCTTCCAGAGGGTAAACAGTTGCTAAATACAGTGCCAGCTTGAAACAGTTGGTCTGACCTATGAAAAGAGATCCTCTGAGTTTGAAATGAGCATGAGGTAACCTATTTGGAAGACTCAGCAACAGATTTTAAAGACGTATTTTCACAAATGGCAACTGGTGGTAGATGTAAAAATTGATCAATGGAACATTAAGTAAAATGGATGTACTTTCTATATGTAAAATTCTTGTGATTTTAATCAAATGATTTATGGACAAAGGATTACAGCTAATGTACAGTTTACAAGGACACTCATGTCAAAAGCACATGATCATCTGCAGTATGCAATCAACTACTTATTCTGTGAACAGAACATAATGGAAAAGAACAGAGGCTTATTTTATGTAAGCTGCAGGTAATTTCTGCCAGAGAGGTACTTTGCTACTCTATATTTCCCCCCCAAGGCATTACAAATCATTGTGCTAAGATTATAAATTTCAAATTAAATGGTAATATTTAAAACAGCATAGAAATGTGAAATACAAGTGGAATAAGTTTTATGGAAGAGAAATATGCTTCTTATTGGATACATCTAGGAATATAAGCCACTAGAGACTTCTAGACATTGTTTTTCAAAGTAAATTAGAAACACCTAACATGATTGTAAAATTTTTGTCTGCTGAAATGTGTCCTGTTTTTATTGAGAACCCAGAACCTAGTTTCACACTAATTAAAAGCAGAACAAATATGTGTTAATATAATTCTATTTGTCTTAAAGGAAAATATTTCCTTTTTATCAAGTGAATATGTATATGGAAATTTCAAAATTAGAAACCTTTTCCAGGGGCACCTGGGTGACTCAGTCGGTTAAGCATCCAACTTCGGCTCAGGTCATGATCTCATGGTTCATGAGTTCGAGTCCTGCATCGGGCTCTATGCTGACAGTTCGGAACCTGGAGTCTGCTCTGGACTCTGTGTCTCCCTCTCTGCCACTTACCCGCTCACGCTCTCTCTCTGTCTCTCAAAAATAAATAAATGTTAGAAAAGAAAAGAAAAGAAAAGAAAAGAAAAGAAAAGAAAAGAAAAGAAAAGGAAAGAAAAGGAAAGGAAAAAAGAAAATAAACCTTTTCCTAAACCTATTAAGCCCATGGCCTATTTTCAGCTAAGACTAATATGACCTTCCTAAAAGTATAGATTTTAAACTTTAAAGCCTAAATAAACCGTCATCTGGATTTTACAAATAAATTAACGCAAAAGTTAAAATGCATTAAAACAGATTATAGAGATTTTACTTCTAAATCAGCCTTACTCTTTAGAATTTTCACTTTTTCAACAGAAGTTATTCTCAGGCATTGCTTTGTGTCTGTGCTGAGCTAATTTCAGAAACAATCAGCTGTTTGCAATCCCTTCGTGTGCCTACAAATATCTGGAGGTGTGAAAATGTCATAAACAAAAGAAAAAGTTCCTATATTAAGCCCATACCTTACTGTGAAGTGAATTAGATCGGAAGATGAAAATCAAATTTCCATTAAGTATTTTCTGCAGTCAGGTTATTGAAGCATTTATTGTTTTTGAAGCAAAGAATTTCAGATAAACAAAAGAGACCCAAACTCTGAAATTTATTAGGGCTTTTTGTTGCCAGTTCTCTCTTTGTTTGAAGCCAACAAAAGTCCACCAGCCTGCTTCTTTATTAGTTGAGAAGCAAGAGAAAGAAAGAAAAGGGAAAAAAAAATCACACTTTAGAAAGGAACTCCCTTCCTTGATTATAGTGAAAATTAAAACAACCGATAGAGCAGAATCATTCTATGTTTATTTATTTTTCTCCTCTGGTTTGCCCATTTCACATTAGCTAATGCTGAGGTATGGCGAGTTCAGTTAGTTGTCCTCAGCAAGGGAAACTTCAGAACCAAGTAAATCTGTGTAATTCCTTACTGATTTCCTAATTTAGCTTTATAAATTATTAGAAAAAAAAATCATACTAATCTTTTCAGTCACAGCAGATGAAACTGAAGATTCAGTACCTGTAATAAGTGAACTGAGCCATAGTATTAAAAATGAAGAGAAAGAGAAAAAAAAAAAAGAGATTATTAATAATTAAAAAAGTAAAAAGACCATTTAAAAAAATGAGTCCTTCATCAGGTAATTTGGTGAATTCAGTGTCAGGTTATCAATAAAAAAAGAAAACAAAACTTCCTGAAACCTCTAGAACTACAAAACTTAAATGCTTTTCCTGTGTCAGGTCCCATTAAGTTGCTGAATGTCAGTGCACCAAAAGGAGCTGGGATGCAGATACAGAGACAGATAGTCACCTATTTTGGGCTCCCTGGACTCTGTAGTAAATGCCCATGGATCACATTTCTTGAGGAAACTCAAACCCTAGAGAGTATTAGGGAAAATGTATATGCATTTTATAGAAATGATGTAATTCTACCACATTCTCTCTTCTTGTTCCAATATTAAATAAAAAATGTATCGGAAGCATGCAATCTGGAGTTTATACAAACTCTATTCTTCAGGGGAAAGGGAGGTAAAAATGGTGCTTGTTACGAAAGTGTATTCTCTGAAGCAGAGAGATACCAACTTCCTAGTCAAAACTCTTGTTGCAAGCTTGCGCGTTGGTATCAAATACAGCTTCCTACACTCAGAGCTTATGATTTGGGGAAAGTTACCAAAATTTTCTGAATTGGACTTTCTGCTTCTTCATGATCACTTTTTTAAATAGCACTTTCCTTTTAGAGTTGTGTTATAGACTGAATGCTTGTATCCCCCCAACATTCATGTGTTGAAATCCTAATTCCCAGCGTGATGGCAAAAGGCGGTAGGGCCTCTGGGAGGTGATTAGGTCATGAGGGTGGAACCCTGATGAATGAGATTAGTGCCCTTATAAGAAATCCCAGAGAGCTCTCCCGCTCTGTGGGGACACAATGAGAAGACTTTCATCTGTGAACCAGAAAGTGGGCTCTCACCAGACACCAAATCTGCTGACTCCTTGATCTTGGACTCGCCAGCCTCCAGAACTGTGAGAATTAAAGTCTGTTGTCTATAACCTCCCCAGTCTATGGTGTTCTGTGACAGCAGTCAACCAGAGAAGGCAAGTTGTTATGAGCGCGATATTACATCGCTTATGTACGATGTGTCGCATGGTATTTAGCATACGTGTACACTTATTTCTATTATTGTGATAAACAAATAGTTTTGAAAAAGGATAACTGAGATTATAATCACTGTATAATCAATCAGTATTGATACAATGGCTTATATCAAAGGTCACTATAAATGTTATTTTATAAATATATCTGATATATGTTTCTGTTATGACTCCCTCAGGACACAGTAACAGTAGCAATGATAATCAGTATGTAAGGATACTAGCTAGTGCTTATTGGTATCAGCTCCATGGCAAGCACTATTACAAGTATTTTAATAGTCCAAAATATGAAATGTAACAACCATGTTACGAGGTGGACCCTGTCATATTCTCCATTCAACTAAAGAAACTGGGCCAAAGAGACATGCACTAATTTGGCCAGTGTCACACAGCTAATGTGTTGGAAACCGCATACATCCTCAAGTAGGCTGTTTCCAGAACCCATGCTCTTTTAGGTTTTCAAATTTAATTGTAAGTAATTTATACTGGCAGTAAGATACGGGAATGTGTTTGCTGCAAGAAGTATGAATACATGCAATTCTATGTCCAATATTCCAACAGATGAAACATTTATTTCGAAGTTATCACTGAGGATTTAACCATACAACTCCCACTGACATTGGTGACAATTATGCAGCTGAATCGTATGTACTTTTTAGCAATTTGCCCCATAGTGTTATGTTAACTTTTTTAATCTAGGCATAATCCAAGACAGAGGCAGTAATGTGCAATGATATGCAGTAATCCAGTTATTTTTAGGCTGTGTTGTTCACTAAATAATATAATATTTTTCTTAATCACAACAAGAATCCTGTCAACATTACATTTACTTTTATACTTTATTATAGCATTAAAAATCTCGGAAGAGGACACTAAAGTGCTTAGTGATTACAATTCTAAATGCAGTTCTGATCCAAGCACATGTATTTACCTAAACACATATCTACTGACAGACTCATATATTTGTAAATAATATGTTTATAAGAATGTAGTCTGTTTTAGCTACCCATAGAGTAGTAAAGTCCAAGACTTATGCATCAAAACTCCTGTCTAGAGAAATTCTCTTTATGCAGTTTCTCAGGTGAAATCTACCTACCTGTTAAGGTAGCTAGAAATTTCACTGGACAGGAATTTGAACTCCTTCTGCGAATCCTGTCCTTCAAAACTTCATGAAAATTCCTTATAATTTATGAGCTAATGTAATATCCTAAATTGCTTATAAAATTTCAATGCAATATTGTACAATGGTGAGAAACCACTGGATTTAGATCAGATGGGAAGGATAGGATTCCTAGCTTCTAATTCTTCTTAGTTTGGTGATTTGGGCAATATATTTAATCATCCATAAAATGGGGATAATTAAAATCTAACTTAAAAGGACTAATGTGTGGATGGGAGAAAATTATGTATATAAAAATACTATAGTATAAGTCACATATAAATGCTCAACAATTACAAGCTGCTGGTAATAGTACTATTTTTTTTTATAGTCTTTTGACTATATATTTAGAGTAACTTTATTAAGTTCAAGCAAATATATATGTTATATTTTCTTGGAGAACTCCAAGTGCAGCAGGTAGAAAAATGTTTTATTGGGGTGCCTGGGTGGCCCAGTTGGTTAAGCATCCGACTTCAGCTCAGGTCATGATCTCATGGTTCGTGAGTTCGAGCCCCGCATCAGGCTCTGTGCTGACAGCTCAGAGCCTGGAGCCTGCTTCCGATTCTGTGTCTCCCTCTCTCTCTCTGCTCCTCCCCTGCTCACACGCTGTCTCTCTCTCAAAAATAAATAAAGATAAAAAAAATCTAAAAAAAAGAAAAATGTTTTATTTATACTGAATATACTGCTATACACTTTATTCTTGGACTAAAAAAGAAATCCGTTTTTCTCCTAAAGATTCATCTGCAGATTTGTTTACTTTAGGCTCTTACTGATGGTCGTCTACAATGAGCTTTTTCCCAAAGGACCTTATGGTGGATGTAGGATATGAAATAATGTCTATTTGTAAGTACATGATTAATAAATGGGGCAGTGCATGTTTTCATGCCTGTTGACTTTATGGTGCACTGTGTTAGTGTTTTGTATTAATTAATGTTTTGTATTTCTCATTGTTCTCAAATTATAGAAGGATTCCATTCCTTTTTGTAATATATTGTCTATCTGATAGAAAATGAATAGCTGAGTTACTCTTGTTTAGAAAAAAAAAACAGCTATATTTCATACCACCACCTGTGTGATCTGAGTTTAGATCAATATAGGAGTCTCAAATTTCAGATTGTAAATATTAAAGCAATGATTCTCAGAATTCATGCATAAATCTGAATGCTAAATTTCACAGTGGAGTTCTAGGTATTCTTAATTTAATTTAATCTTATCTTACCTACTCCATCTAACTTTAGTTCAGGCACTAGAGCACTTCCCACAACTTATTATCATTGAGCTGAATGTGCAATGGAAGGATATTGAAATAAAGAGTTGCTCATATAAATAATAACCAATTGAAAAATCATTATACAGTAACATAACTAAGAATATAAATAAACTGAGTAGTAATGATGTATCTGACTAAATTTGGCCACAGAAATGATCAGAATGAGACCAAATGAAAAGGTTCCTGAAAAAAATGCATTTTTGAAGTTGGAAAGCCCAGCGCAAGGAAAGTCCTGGAGGCAGAAACATACCAACATGCAAGCTAGCAACAATAAGCTTGCAGAGGGCAAAAGATTCCACCATACAGTGACCAGACATAAAGTTGATAAAATAAATGTGAATAAAGATAAGCCCTTGAAATGTACTTTTAAGAAGTAGTTTTCCATGAAAAGATCAGAAAATACCCTGTCTCTAGTCAGTGTTTATTGAAAATGCAAAGGTTTTTCATGAGCTGATGTAGGTTTCTGAACCATGTGCATTTTTTTTTTCTGAATCGTTGTTACAGTATTTCAAAATGACGCATAGTGTTAGATCTCTTGAGCTATCTAGTTAAAAAGCAATCAGCAAACCTTGTAGCTGCAATTGTTCCCCACCACCACCCATCCCCCAGAGAAGCCATTTCTGGATACTATTTATTACCTGAATGATTTTACAATGTTGACGAAATTGTTTTGTCAATGCTTGCAAACTTCCATGCTATCAACTACGGTTTCAGCAGAAAAGGGATTGATTGTATGTTCTTTTATGTGCTAAAGCAGCAGGCACCCATCGAATAAAGTTTCATTGATTAGAAATTGCAATTATCCCATGACTTTCAGAAGTTCCCCCATGTACCCATTGCCTGCCTTAGGAGAGCAAATTAACAAACGTCAGTTTCATAAGATTTTTGCACTGCATTGCTAAAATTCACCAGAACTTACCTGAAAACAAAATCATTCTTAGATCAATTGTAAAATTCATGCTCCTCAGCTTTCCTGGGTAAAGTTTCAATTTGCCCAGGAGACAAATGGATTTCTTTCAGATGGAACTAGTCCCAGGTGGACTGACAGGTATGAACTAAATGACCCAATTTTGGAGACCTGGCAGAGATAAGGGTTTCAGGACTAAAAGTGAAACTGGCACTTATGACTTTCATCAGAGATGTATCTTTTGTACCAGTATAATGTGTATTTCGTTCAGAAAAAAATATCTGTGCAGCGATAGCAACATAGATTACTCAAAAATGACAATGCTTATAGGAGATAGTTTTAACTTAGAATTTAGGAGGACAGCAAAGGGGTCTGCTGAGAATGACTAAGTCACAGAGTAGATAAGAATTGTAAATGACTGTAAAATAACACATAGAATTATATACAACCATGATGGATCTACACTGACCTGTGTTGTATGTAGGTATGTTTATGTGTGTGTGTGTGCACATACTTCTAGTTCCCCTCAATAAGATACTAATGGGGCCTTTAGCAAGTATTTTTATACACCCTAGAGACTTCTTCCAGATTCTGCAGAACCACATTTTTAGATTCACTGCTGTTCCTATAACACACCATTTACTCTAAGAGTACTTGTTTCCTTATTTTAGGACTCATTTCTATTTGCAGAAGTCTTTCGTCATCCTATTTGCTAAAGCTCATTTTACATACAAACTTCTTCAATGGATTGCATAAAGGCTTTGCTTATCTCCAATGTACTTCACAAAATGTGAGCTGCCTGCTTTCCTTAATGCCGGTTTGGGCCCCTCAGACCGCTATAATTCTGAACACATGATTCTGCATGGCTTCTCTGTCATAATCACAATTCTCTTCCGATACTTCACTGTTGAAATAATTATGTCCTACCCAACAATGGCAGGTATAAACCTGATTGTGGTCCCCACTAAAAACAAACCTTCCCTCCCTCATCATCACCACAACGACCCTTCTTGTATTACTTTAGTAAATAGCTCTGCACCGCCATCCCCATAGAGAAATTCCACGGCATTCAAATTCAATGACTTCAAACATGCTAAGATATGAGCAGACACAGGATATTTTTAATTTCTAAAATATTAAGAGTTTTAGTCTTAAGAATCAAGAAGGAGGAAATGGGTCAGCATTAAATAAAAAGTTTGCCTACAAAAAAAGGTCCTCTTACAATGAAAGAATATAAAGACGACAAAGAAGAAAAGTAAATAATATATACATGCTAGTACAAGACCTCATAAAAACACCTACAGATTCACTATAGAATTAAGGCTAACTTTCTTTGCTATCCTGAAATAAATTAGGTATATTGGTCATATTCTATAAGAGATAGTTGAAAGAATAAGGCTGTGTGTAACATACTATAATGTATACATTACATAATATATTGCCAAATCTGGTCAAAGTGGCTGGTTCTAGAGACTATATTATCAGAGTTGAATGAAAGCTGTACTGTACGATTTTCAGCATAAAGTGAGATGCAGGATGTAAGACAGAGTGTACTCTTCTGTTAACCCAGATCCACTACCTAATAGACTCACCTCTTTTAGTCAGAAAACACTCAGCTTTGATTTATAGCTACTAAATTCAGACTACAGGTATAGCAACATACCTTCATTTATAATTGTCTTTAAATTTGTGGTTGTTGTAGTACTTAAACTTTTTGAATATCAAAGCCAACATCCTTGGTTACAGTTATTCATTATTTTTATGGCCAAAGCTAAGAAAATTAACATATTCTATCAGATCAAAAATGATAGACTTGTATCTATCCCTTAGATTATATTTTTGTTTATGAATGCAAAAGGCCTTAGGCAACATATTTTTCTATTTGATTAACTTCCCAGAGAAAATGGAGGCCTGAAAATCTTTCTTCGCACTTGTGTAGAAAGCTGGGTATTTACAAGGGATACAGGAGTACTGATGCATAGGGGCACTTGTACCCCAATGTTTATAGCAGCACTCTCAACAACAGCCAAATTGTGGAAAGAGCCGAAATGTCCATCAATTGATGAATGGATAAAGAAATTGTGGTTTATATACACAATGGAGTACTACATGGCAATGAGAAAGAATGAAATATGGCCCTTTGTAGCAACATGGATGGAACTGGAGAGTGTGATGCTGAGTGAAATAAGCCATACAGAGAAAGACAGATACCATATGTTTTCACTCTTATGTGGATCCTGAGAAACTTAACAGAAACCCATGGGGGAGGAGAAAGAAAAAAAAAAGAGGTTAGAGTGGGAGAGAGCCAAAGCATAAGAGACTCTTAAAAACTGAGAACAAACTGAGGGTTGATGGGGGGTGGGAGGGAGGGGAGGGTGGGTGATGGGTATTGAGGAGGGCACCTTTTGGGATGAGCACTGGGTGTTGTATGGAAACCAATTTGACACTAAATTTCATATACTGAAAAAAAAAAGAAAGCTGGGTATTTAAAATGAAGAACATAATTTACTATAAAAGGATTACTGAAATTATTCATTAAAAGAATGAAATAAGGAATATTTAGAAATGTCTCTTCTTTCAGCTGAAAATTTTTGCCTAATTTATTCAACTATATTTCTGAAAACAAAGTATTATTCTACCCCTACATCCCTTCTTTAAGGAAACATGTGCATTGATGACTATTATTTGCAGTTATTCCTCTAGTTTTGAAAGCATAGTGCAATGCATGCTGGCCTGAATTAAATGGTTTCTATGCAAATGCATTTAGTCACATCTCTTTATCCTCATCATTTCTTGCCTTCAGAGTTATCTTATGGCAGCATTTACATATGCACATTGCACCATTTCAACTTGACAAAGAACGCAAGGCATTTGGATTTACAAAAGAAATGTGTAGATTTACAAAGGAAAATGCTGTATGGAATCAAGAATAAAAAGTAGATAGAAAGAAAATGAGAAGAACCATCTGGCAATAGAGAAATCAGATTTTACTGCTGAATCCATTTTGATGACTTTTTATTTGTGTGTGTGTGTGTGTTGCTGAATATGGATATAATTTGATGCGCAGAGAAAAATTTCAAGAATAGTACAAGGAACGCCTTACACTTGTGTCAATATTCAATATTTTTTAAAAAATATTTTGCTCAATTTGCCTTATCACTCTATCCTCTCCTTCTCCCTCTCACCTGTCTCATTTCTCTCCTCCCCATATGTATGCACAAATACACATGTGCACACATGATTTCTTCCGAGCTGTTGAAAGTATGTTGGAGACATCATGCCCCTTTCCTTCTAAATTCCTCAGTTCACATTTCCTAAGAACAAGACTATTTTCTTAACCCACAGTTCATTTAGCAAAATATCAAATACAATATTGGTTCAATACCATTACTTAATCCACAATCCATAATCAAATTTCACTAACCTAATAATATCCTTTATAGCTATTATTTTTCACCTGCACATGATTCCTCCAGATCTCGTATTATATTTACTTGTCATGCCTCTTAAGTGTCCTTTAGTTTGGAACAGTCAACTTTTCGTTGTCTTTTTTAACCTTGACATTTTTGAAAGTTGAGGCCATTATACGGTAGAACAGCCCTCAATTTAGGTTGTCTGTCTGATGTCTCCTTCCAATGAGGTTCAGGTTATGTAGCTTGGGCAAGACATTATTTATGTCCTTTTCAGTGCATCGTATCAGCAACACATGATACTGGTTATCCCGAATTGTTAATTTCAACTTTGATCAGTTGGTTAGATAACTGCCTGGTTTCTCTAAAGTCACTATTTTTCACTTTGTAATTAATAAGTAATTTTAGGGGAAATACTTTGCGACTCTATAAATATCCTATTCCTAATCAAACTTTGATTCAATAATTTTAAATCATTTTGATTTTTGGAGCACCTGGGTGGCTCAGTCAAACATCCAACTCCTGATTTCAGCTCAGGTCATGATCTCGTAGTTCATGGGATTAAGCCTCATGTGGGGCTCAGTGCTGACAATGCAGCACCTGCTTGGGATTCTCTCTCTCTCCCTCTCTCTCTCTGTCCCTCCCCCCACTCTTTCCCTCTCTCAAAATGAATAAACTTTTATAAATAAATAAATAAATAAATAAATAAATAAATAAATAATTTTGATTTTCTAACACCATCACTCTTTCTACATCTATTAGCTAGCATTCTACTACAAGGATGAGCTTTTCTTTCTCCACCATTAATTAATTTCTTGATTTATAGAAGTATGAACTCACAGAATGTTTCATTATTCAATGACTTATATAATTCATTACTATCATTATTTTGATGCTAAAATTGCCCCCACAACATAAATAGTAAGAGTCCCATCAACTCGGGCTCTGTTAAATAGTTCTATTTTCCTGTCATATCTTGAACACTTCATGGATTTCTGATACCACAAAGTGTTCTGGGATTATTTTATAGTCCTCTGCACCAGCTCTGGAATCAGCACTTACTCCAAAGAGGCCTGGTTCCTTTAAGTGGACTTTCATATATGGAAACTAAGAAACAGGAATTAAGTATGCTGGGTTGTGGTCAGTTTCGGTCCAGCTCTTTAAGTCCTCCAGTTCCCACCATCGGGACTCCCTGGTATGGCCCACCACAGTGACTGCGGAGTGGCTCCAGATGGCATGGACACGGGAGGGAGGAGGACAGGGCAGCTCACAGCAGACGTGGCAGCACTCACTTTGGAGGAGGCCAGCTGCCATGTCAAGCAGCCATATGGAGAGAGGCCCATGGGATGAGGAATGCAGGCCTCTAGCCATCAACCACATGACTGAGCTTGGGTGCAGATCTTCATCTCCATCCATGCTTTAAGTCAGTCCAGTTCTGGCTGACTCGCTGACCTAAAACTCATGAGAGATCATGGGCTAGAACCACCCAGCTAAGTCCTACCAGATTCCCGGCCCACAGAAACTGTGAGACAGCCATCGTTTGTTGTTGTAAGCCACAAAACTGTGCTTGTGGGTAGTTTGTTACATAGTACTGAGAACTAGGATAAGAACATACTTTGCAAAGAGAAGGAGCCACAGAGATTTACCTTCCCTAAGAAGAGGAAAGTCATGGGATGGCTGAAACAAGAAGAAACCATCAAAGACAGGGATGCCCAGAAGTTACAAATAACATAAATCTAAGTCAGTAGAAGCAATGGAAAATAAAGCTAAGAAAGTTTCTCAGAAAATAGAATGGAAAGTGAAGGAAATGGACAATAGGAGATTTTTTTTTCTAATTAGAGTTAGGTAATGAAGCCAGGATATCCAACATCTGACAAACAGGAGTTTCGGAACGAGAACACAGAAAAAAGCAAGAGAATAAAACTGTCAGAGAAATAATACCAGAAACTTTCCCAGAACTGAAGGGCACAGGCCTTTAGACTAAAGGGCACACCAAGTTTCCAAACAATTAGAGAACAAAGGCATACTTTTATGATATTTTAGAACATCAAGGATAAAAGCTTTCAAAGAGAGGAAAATTAGATCATAAAACAGGATCAAAAATCTGAATGGCATCAGACTTCTCAATAGCAGCATGGAAACCAGAATTCAGTGGGAAAAATGCCTTTGAAATTCTAGGTAAAAATAATTTTAGGGATGCCTGGGTGGATCAGTCAGTTAGCAACTGACTCTTGGTTTTGGCTCAGGTCATGATCTCATGGTTTGTGAGTTTGAGCCTTGCATCAGGCTCTACACTGGCAGCCTACTTGGGACTCCCTCTCTCTCTCCCCTTTTTCTGCCCCTCACCCACTCGCACACATGTGTGTGTGCACTCTCTCTCAAAAGAAATAAATAAACATGAAAAAATAATAATGTCAAAACTAGGGAGTCTGTACTCAAGCAGACTATGAACTGAATATGAGAAGAGAATAAGGCATCTGAGGATATTACAAGAAAATGAACTTCCATTAAGACTAAGTAGGACACAAATGATAAATCTGTGAGATCCAGGAAGCATGCACTCCATCAGAGAAGTGAATTAGAGAAAGTTCTGGACCGGGACCATGTAACAGTCTGGAAGCTACCTGCATGATGGAGTAGGTGTCAGAGGGTTCCAGAACAACATCTCCAGGGAGAAAAGAGGACTGATAAACGGACAAGCTTGACCATGTGGAAGCTGGCATGGAAAGACATCTTGGAAGATGTACCAAAGCCTAACAATTATTAATTCTAGAACAAACAAGAAGTTGTACAAAAAATAAATCTGTAGTTATGATAGTTATAATAAAGAAAATCTGTATGTAGATTTTTTTTAAAAAGCACAATTTAGTAACACACACATTCATGAGTTTTTACTGATATTTCTAATTTCCATTATACTTAATATATTTATCAATTTGCTTAGGCCTAGAGTTGTAAAAAGTTGAAAAGTGCTTTTCAGAATTGCTGACTCATAACATTGGTTAAGTAAAACTTTTAACTTAACGGGTATTTTTCTAGGTTAAAACTTTACAAATATACAAATCTTCAGTGTACAACTCAATCCGTTATGTATAATCACACTCATATAACACACACCCTTATCAAAATATAGGTAATTTCCATCTCCAAGAAAGTTTCTGTGATGGTTAACTTTAGGTGTCAATTTTATTAGATCATAGGGTGTCCAAATATTTGGATAAATATTATTTCTGGGTTTGTTTGTGAGGGCATTTTTGGATGAAATTAGCATTTGAATCAGAGGACTCAGTAAATCAGTTTGCCCTACCCAATATGGGTGGGCATTACCTAATCCACTGAGGCCTTGAAGAGAATAAAAAGGCAGAGGAAGGAAGAACTCAACCCTTCCTGCCTGGGGACAGCCTGAACTGAGACATCTATCTTCTGCTGCCCTCAATGTTCCTTGTTCTCAAAACCCTCAGATCCAGGCTGGAATCTACATCATTAGTTCCCCTAGTTATTGGGCCTTTGAACTGAGACTGAATTATACCTCTGGCTTTCCTAGGCCTCCATCTTGCAGAGGGCAGACAATGGGACTTCTTAGACTCCATAATTGCATGAGCCAATTCCTTTCAATAGATCTCTTCTATTGGTTCTGTTTCTCTAAAGAAACAGAATACAGTCCTGTCTTCCATCCCCTCTGCCAGAGGCAAGCACTTTTCCTATTCTTTTTTCACCGTAATTGTGTTACTTGACCTTGTGCATAAAAATGGATTCATACTGTATATATTATTTTATGCCTGTGTTCTTTACCTTAGCACCGTGTCTCCAAGAATGATCAGTACTGTGGTTTAATCATCAGTGAATTTCTTTATTACCAAATATTATTCTATTTTGTAAGCATAACAAAACTCTAATGACTATAAGACCACCCAATGACTTTTTGCCAGATCCATAATTCTCTAGTAACAGCATCATTATCTCTAAAAATCATACTAGCAAATCTATGTTTTCTATCTTAAGAATAATAGAAGATTTAGGAATGAAATACATGAAAATTCTTAAGGGAAAATTTCCTAATACAAATTCAAGATAATCCTTCAGTGGAAAATGTATCTTAAATATGTGATGCCTCAGAAAAAAATTATGCCTACATCATTTTGCTACAGTTTAGTATGAAAAGAATTGTATTTACAAGCAAAAGTTCTTATCCCAAAACTAGGGTCTACTAGCCAGGTAACTGAGAAAGTCATTTCATCTTCCTGGGCCTAAATTGCACTATATGTAAATAATAGAAATCCCATCATACATAAAAATGGAGATCAAATGAGTTTATGAGCTTATTAAACTGTAGTGAGCTGTGCAAATATAACTTATGATGTTTGCTGAAAATATAGTTGTCACAGCAATTTTATGAGTTGAGTAGCATTCATTATTTTGCATTCATTCTTCTTTTTTTCTAGCCATACTGAGGTAAGATGCACAAATAAAAATTGTATATGTTTACAGTGAAGGACATGATGTTTTGATTTACATATATATTGTGAAGTGATTACCACTATCAAGCTAATTAACACATCCTTCACCTCACATAGTTATCTTTTCTTAAGGTGGTAAGAACAGGTAAGATCTCAGCAAATTCCAAGTACACAATATATTATTACTAACTATATTCATCATGCTGTGTATTAGATCACCAGAACTTATTCATCTTGCGTAGCTGAAACTTTGTATCCTTTGACCAACATCAAAGGAGTCATCTCCCTCCCACTTCCCAAACTCTGGCAACCATTATTCTACCTTGATTATAAGAGTTCAATTTTTTTAGCTTCCATCTATGAGTGAGATCATGACGCATTTGTCTTTTGCGCCTGGCTAATTTCATATAGCAAAACATCCTCCAGTTCCATCCATGTTGTCACAAATGACAGAACGTTCTTCTCTTTTAAGACTGAATAATATTCCACTGTAGCATATATACCACATTTTCTTTATCCATTCATCTGTCGATGGAACCTGAGGTTGATTCTGTATCTTGGTTATTATGAATAATGCTGCAATGAGCAGCAAAATGCAGATATCTCTTGGAGATACTGATTTCATTTCCTTTGGATAGACTCCAGAAGAGAGATTACTGAATCATATGGTAGTTCTATTTTTAATTTTTGAGGAATCTCTACACTGTTTTCCATAACGGCTGTACCAGTTTGCATTCCCACCAACCGTGTATAAGTGTCCTAGTTTTTCCTCAGCCTTACCAACACTTCTAATCTGCTGCCATTTTGAAAACAGACATTCTAACAGTATGAAGTACTATCTTCCTGTGGTTCTGATTTTCCATTTCCCTGGTGATTTTTTGTATTCTGTGGTATCAGGTATAATATCTTCTTTTTCATCTCTGATTTTATTTGCTTGGTTTTTTGTTTATTTTTGTCTCTTTCTTAGTCTAGCCAAATATTTATCAATTTTGTTTGTTCTTTTCAAAAAGCCAGCTCTTAGCTACATTGATCTTTTCCACTGTTTTCCTAACCTCTATTTCATTTATTTCTGCTTTGATCTTTATTATTTCCTTCCTTCTGCTAGATTTGGGCTTTTTTCTTCTTTTTCTAATTCTTTGAAATGTAAAGTTAGGTTATTTATTTGAGCTCTTCTTTTTTTCCAGCTTTATTGAGGTACAATTTACTATTGTAAGATATTTAAAGTATACAACATGGTTTGCTATATGTATCCCTTGTGAAAGTTAATCAGACCTATCAAGTTAATTAATACATCCATTGCCTCAACATACATACTTAATTTTTTTAATGATGGAAACATTTAAGTTCTTCTCTCAGTAAATTTCAATTATACAATACAGTGTTATCAACTATACTCATCATGTTACACATTAGATCCTAAGACCTTATCCATCTTATAACTGAGAGTTTGTACCCTTTTACCAACCTCTCCCTATTTCTCCTACCTCCCAGCCCCTAGCAACCACTTTTCTACTTTGTTTCCATGAGTTTGACTCTTTTTTTTCCTTTTGATGCCACACATAAATGAGGTCATGAAGCATTTGTCTTTCTGTTCCTGGCTTATTTTATTTGGCAAAATGTCCTCCACATCCATCCATGTTGTTGCCAATGGCAGGATTTCCTTCTTTGCTATAGTTGAATAGTATTACATTGTATATACATAATCACATTTTCTTTTTCCATTAATCTGTCAATAAACATTTAGGTTGTTTCCATGTATAGGCTATTGTAGATATGCTACAATAAACATGGGGGTACAGATAACTCTTCAAGATAGTGATATCATTTCCTTTGGATATACACCAGCAGTGGAATTGTTCAATCATATGGTACCTCCATTTTTAATTTTTTTAGGAACCTCCCTCCATACTGCTTTCAATGCTGACTGTACCAATTTATTTTCCCACCAATAGTGTAGAAGGATTCTCTTTTCTCCACAGCTTTTCCGTTACTTGTGATCTATTGTCTTTCTGAGGACAATTCTAACAAACATGAAATCAAAACCACAAAATATTTCATGGTGGTTTTGATTTGCATTTTCCTGTTGATTAGTGATATTGAACACTCATTAATGCACCTGTTGGCCATTTGTATATCTTCCTTGGAAAAGGTCTATTCAGTTCCTCTGCCCATTTTTAAATTGGATGGATCATTTTCTTGTTGTTATTGGATTATATGGGTTCTTAATATATTTTGGGTATTAACCTCTTATCAGATACATGGTTGCAAATATTTTCTCCCTCTCCACAGGTCACATTTTTATTTTGTTGATGATTCCCTTTGTGGTGCAGAAGCTTTTTAGTCCTACTTGTTTATTTTTGCTTTTGCTGCCTTTGCTTTTGGTAACAAACCAAAAATGCCATCACCAAGACCAATGACAAGGAGCTTACTGCCTATGTTTCCTTCTAGGAGCATTATGGTTTTAGGTCTATGTGCAAGTCCTTAATCCATTTTGTGTTCATTTTGTGTATGATGTAAGATATGAGTCCAGTTTTCCCAGTACCATTTATTGAAGAGACTATTCTTGCCCCCCCTTATACATTCTTGGCTCCTTTGTCATAAATTTAATGACCATATATGTATGCATTTATTTATTTCTTAGATCTCTATTTTGTTCAACTAATATGTTTGTTTTTTTATGACCCCCAAATCTACCTTGTGTGTCTTGTATAATGTTTCATAGTACAGTGACTCAATCAGAATTGTAATCTTTAATACCAAAATATCACCCAGATTCTTGAGGCCAGGCCTAGGGATGTCTTTCAACATAGCAGCACATTAAGTTTATGCTTCTTTTGTACTTTTTTTTCTTTTCTATTATTTTAGTCACCATCTTCATCCTCTAGCTCAACTGACATGTTAAATAGATTCTAACCAAGTTACTTCCAGGGGTTATACAATGATGTTCAATTATAATCTGTATCGAAAGCACTTTGACTATACTATGTTTAATCTCAATTGTTTTCAGTTGAGAAAAATTGAGTGGCCGAAAATAGAAGATACTAATACAGCCTTCTATGTGAGGTGAGGTAACCTCACATTTCAATGTGAGTAATGAAAATTGAAATTTTAAGAACCTAAGGAATAGAAATTTGCCAAACTGCAAAGCAAGCATGAGTTAGTGGCATTGCCATAACTGTCCTGGAATAATAAGAACATAAACTTTCAATAAATAGCTTGCTTAAAAGCCCTGCTCTGCAGTCTTCAGACAATTAAAAGTGACTTCAATCTGTTCATGTTATTCAGTCTCAACTCATTTCCTGCTTTAGAAACCCCATTTCAAAAATCAAATGTGTACAAGACCCAATCCCATCAAACTTTTTCTATAACTTTCTTTTTCAAGAGCTTGTATTATTTGTTGGCAAGATTATTAATAAAAACCAAATTGTTTTTTGATAATGATTTTCCTGATGATCTTCGTGAGGGACTTTACAAGTTTTGTGAGGTTCCACTGTGACCTACCCAAGACTTCTTTTACATATCCCAAAACCATTCATTTGGGACTCTCTCATATTTCCAAGACCCCCATGATCCACTCTTAGCAGAGGCCTATCATACACTGTTGTGGTGAGTAAATCTCCAGCAATAGGTATGACTATGATCTTTATACAGTAAACCCTCTATTCCATTCATCTTGTACGCTTGGAACTCGTTCCTCAGGAATATTTTTAGATCTTATTATAATTAACAACTGGTTTTCCTTGGTTAAAACTGCCTATTATTACTTCTGTCTCCTAATTTGTCATGTCCAAAAATTGTTATTTTCTGTTGTGCATTTATATAAGGAAACTCAAAGGAGAGAATACAGTCGTACTTTCCATTAAGTTTGTTTTCCAAACCTGTCCTGAAGACCAATAAGCAAAATGTTCTCTTTAGACTCATCCTTCCTACAACAAACTTTGCTGCGAGTCACCCATCAAAACTATTAAGAACCCACCTCTGTGTTGTCTTGTGTTTGAGGGAGTTACTCTTGGGGCGATTTCTCCCCCCAGAATTCTGCCTGTCAGGGACTACTAATTGTTCAGTTGTGTCTAGAGACGGTCTGATCATCAGAGTGAGGGAGACTCAAGACATGGAATATTTTAACCAGATCCTTTTAATCAACTCTTTATATGTTCCTCGTAGGTTTTTACAGTAGTAAAAGTAAACCATCTCCTAGAAGTATTTGCAGGTTTTTATATGTGCTCACATCCCAACCTCATTTCATGTACCTATCCCTCTGAATGGCATAACGTATTTTTTGTTTGTTTTCTTGTTTTCTTTTGTTTTTACCAAGGGCAATTTGGAATTAGTAGCCATTTTGTAAAACAGTTGATATATGTAACATTGTATATCTTTGAGGTGAACAAGGAAAGAAAGGTAATAAGATTCTAAATACCCAATAGTTATTTTTTTCGTTTCCCCAAATTTCTTGGGGAATAATTATATATTATGCATAAATATTATTGTGTGTATTTAAAGTATACATACAATACAATGTAAAGTGTACAATGTAATGATTTGATATACATAGATATTGTGGAATGATGACCAAGATGAAGATAACTAACCCATCCATTGCCTCATATAGTTAACTGTTTTATGTGTGTGTGTTGTAAGAATGCTTAAGAATGCTTAAGCAAAACAAGCAAACAAAAAAAAAAAAGGAGGACTTAAAACTTAAAAAAAATAATGATTAAGCAACTTTCAAGTATACAATACTGAATTATTAACTTTCAATAAAAATTTTTAAACATTTTTTAAGTTTATTTATTTATTTTGAGAGATAGAGAATGAGCAAGGGAGGAGCAGAGAGAGAGGGAGAAAGAGAATACCAAGCAGGCTTAGCAGTGTCAGCACAGAGCCTCATGTGGGGCTCAAACTCATGAACTATGAGATCATGACCTGAAATGACTCATGAATCGAGTCACATGCTTAACTGACAGCCACCCAGGCACCCCACAATAATCACTTTTTAACTGATATGCAGAGATCTTTAAGAGAAATACAGAGTTCACATTAGCATTTTTAAAAGTAACTTTGGAAAAAGGTTAAAGAGCAAGTCATTTCAATCTTGGGGACACTACTCTCCACAGACCATTATCTGTCACTTTATCTTGGACTACCTTCTTCTTGTCCTTTTGCCACTCCTTCAACCTCTACAAAAATGATTCCCTACAAGGATCCTCTTTTAAAATGTTATTTTCCTCAGGAAGTTCTTAGAAGAAACATTCTAATGTCCCTTAAGGTTTAATGATCCCCAATCAGGCTTATGTAGATAGAATTCAACATTTGTCTCAGGCTGAACTCCATCATGTCATTATTGAAGAATTTTCTAAAACAAAGAAAGAGAAAACTAAATACCATTCCTGACAATTTGACCAGCAGAGACCTGCCATAGAGTCTCAGGAGACTCTTTTTAGAAGCCTCAGAAAATTCTCCTACCAATGAACAACATACTACTGACTTAGTAAATTTTGTATCTGTGCCGGAAAAGATCTGTGTCAAAACTGAAGACTTGGCATTGACAAAGACTACTTATAGGCTAAAACCAACAGTTAACCCATAAAATGTCCATTTTGACACCTACAAACTTTGCCCAAATGACTGATTCCCTTAAGGTAGAAGCCAGAAAAAGCAACAAAAAGAATAAAAAGCATCTAGGCTAAAAATAAATAAAGTACCAGGGTGGCTCAGCCGATTAAGTGTCTGACTTCGGCTCAGGTCATGATCTTGCAGTTCCTGAGTTCAAGCCTCGCATCAGGCTCTGTGCTGACAGCTCAGAGCCTAAAGCCTACTTCGGATTCTGAGTCTCCCTCTCTCTCTCTGCCTCTCCCCACTCACACTCTGTCTCTCTCTTTATCTCAAAAACAAACATTAATAAATTAAAAAATAAATTAAAAAAACATTACATTTGCCAATTATATAACCATTTATGTAGAATATTTCATGCAATCTACCCAAAAATGCTGTTAGAAATAGTAAGTAAGCTTAGCAATATTATGCGGCAAAAGGTCAATATATGTACCTCCATATGTCAAGAATCATTAAAAATGGAAATAGAAAACATATCATTTAAAACAGCATAATAACATAAAATACTTTGGGATAAATTTAATAACATATGTGCTAGACCTATACAATGAAAACTATAATATTATACAGAGAGAAGGAAAACATAAAAATGGAGAACTCTACCATTGTCAAGGATTGAAAGACTCAATGTTATTATGATGGAACTTCTCCCTAATTCAATCTATAGATGCAACACAAAACCTATCAAAATACAAGGCTGTTTGTTTGTTTGTTTTGTGGAAGTAGATCATCTAATATCTTCATATGAAATTCAAAAGACCTATAAAATCCAACATAATTTTAAGAAATAAAGTAAAATTGAAACTATTTGATTTTAAGGATACTATTTGATTTTAAGACTTAGTATAAAGCTACAGCAATCATGTCAGTGTGGTATTGGCACAATGATAGGCAAATAGATCAGTGGAACTAAAGAGTCAAGAAACAAACCACCATATATATATATATATATATATATAGTCAATTGATTTTTATCATCACATTCACCAAGATGATTCAGTGGAGAAAGAATAGTCGTTTCAACAAAGTGCTAGAATAGCTGGATAAACACGGGGGGGAATGAATTTTGAACTTTCCCTCACATTATATACGAAAATTAACTCAAAATTAATCATAGAGACAAATGTAAAAGTGAAAACTATAAAATGTCCCAAATTCAATGTCATAGAAATTTTTTCACTAATATAGGGTAGACAAGGATTTCTTAAATAGAATAAAACTAGAGGAAAAAAATTAATAGCTTATACTTTATCAAAATGTAAAACTTCTGTTTTTTTGAAGGGCACTGTCAAGGCAATGAAAAGGCAAGCCATAGAGTAGCATAAAATATTTGTAAAACATTTATCTGATAAAGGACTTAATCCGGAATATATATTTTTAAAATCTCGATTCAATAATATGACAACCAATGCAATAAAAATGAGCAAAAAGTTAGATAGCCATTTAATCAAAAAAAGAGATATGAATGACAATTAAGCACATTAAGATGCTCATAGGTCTCTAGAGAAATGAAATTCAAACCATGAGATACCACTACATATCCACTAGCCAAACATTTTTTAAAGACCTAAAATACCAAGTTTTGTCTGGGCAGTTTAGCAACTTTCAGATTTCTATTGGGAATACATAATGACACAGCAATATGGGAGAAGAGTTTGGCAGTTACTTATAATGCATTTACCATATGACCCAGTACCATATGACCCATGTACCATACTTACATGCATTTACCATATGACCCAGCAATCTCACTCTAGGTATTTTTCCATAAGGCAGGGGAACACATTAACCTCGAAGATTTGTACACCAATATTAGTGGATGCAATTTGTGACTCAGTTTTATAGATGACATTTACTTAAGGATTGAGCAAAGAAAATAGGCTGGTTATGTAGTAACCATCTTTGCTTAGTCTTTAGAATTCAATACCCTATCAGAAGCTTAGTACAAATTTTGAGAGAAAGTCTTGGCTTTCTCTAGAGCTGACCAAATTACCAAAGAGTCAGAGCCAATATCTATATAGCTTAGTAGTATATGGTATAAAGCATGCCTCAGGGTCAGACGTGACTTTGGCATCCTGTGTAAAAGGGAAGATTTCTAATATCTGATGCCCTCATCAAAAATAGGCAGCAAATTAAAGAATTATTAGAATATCTTCAACTGTTAAAACAAATATGTATCATTTAATTCAAAGTTCACAATAGAAAGTACAAACTCTGGAAACATGGCTACTCAGTGAAAATACAATCAAGCCACAGACATTATTAGCCAAATATGTATTTTTGAATTTTCTAGTTGCCATAATAAAAATATTGAAAACAAGAGTATGATTAATTCTAATAATATATTTTATTTAAACAACTGTATCCAAAATATTCTAATTTTAGTCTGTAATCAACATAATATTAATACTGTTTTTTACATGTTTTTCTTTTTTATTAAGTATATTAAATATTTTCATTAAGTATTAAGTATTTTATTAAAAATCAATGTGTATTACACACTTATAGTACATCTCCATTCAGACTAACTGAAATCCAAGTCTTCAATAGTCACATATGGCTAATGCCGACTTTATTGGACAGCAAAACTCTAGACACTGATACTAGAAATGCCCTAGCTGATCACTATTCGAAACAAGTTCCCTTACCATTAATTAGCAGATAGGGGGCATCAATGATCGAAGGATAAATCTATGAAGTCTTCCAAAGAGTCCTTTATAAAAGCTGAAAATTCAATCCTAAATTCTAAGAAAAACATTGTGAATGATTTGGTTGAATAATCCATAAAGGCAAAATCTGTAATGTCAAACAGCTGATTGTTGGCACCTGATAGCCTCCAAAGGGCATTCATGAAAATTCTTCATAAAAATTGCTACTGTGAAAGGAAAAAATCAGTTACCAAAAAAAACTAATACTGGTGAGTGATACTGTGGCTTGTTCCCAACTCTTAACATAATTCTAGGAAAAAAACGTGAATCACTTGGAGATATCTCTACCTACACCTTGGCGCTGAATCTTCTTTAAGCCGACTTAGTCTATATTAAGGAGCTAATTCAGTATATTGTCTATGTTACGTCATCATTGAGAAGTTGAAGGTGTCTTTCCACAACATTTCTTTTCTTAGCCATTGCACAACACTCAACCTGAATGGTTGGTATTTTGTAAAAGTTAACAGAATGACTACCCTTGAACCTTGTTAGAATCTTATCAAGTACTATTGACTACACACACAGTAATTAAACTTCAATGAGTTGGTATGCAGGTGACTGTTCCACAACTTAAAGTTTAATTCCATTTGGCAACCCAAATTCTTGGGTGAACTCACAATAAGATCTCCGGATAATCTCCAAATGTACATGACATCATAAAGCAGACAACTTCCACCAGGAATTTGGATCAAGTAGATGGCTTCTTGATGTCAACATTCTCTATTCGAAACTCATTTGACACAATTTAGATGACCAGAAATACAGATGATCATGTGTTGTTTTTTTTTTTTTAAGCTTATTTATCTCTTTTGAGGGAGAGAGAGCACACAAGCAGGAGAGGGGCAGAGAGAAGGAGAGACAGAATTCCAAGCAGGATCTGTGCCATTAGCACAGAGCCCAATGTGGGGCTGAAACTCACGAAATGTGAGATAATGACCTCAGCTGAGATGGAGAGTTGGATTCTTTTAAATTTTTTTTTAACGTTTATTTATTTTTGAGACAGAGAGAGACAGAGTATGAACAGGGGAGGGGCAGAGAGAGAGGGAGACAAAGAATCTGAAATGGGCTCCAGGCTCTGAGCTGTCAGCACAGAGCCCGACGCGGGGCTTGAACTCACAGACCGTGAGATCATGACCTGAGCCGAAGTCGGACGCTTAACGGACTGAGCCACCCAGGTGCCCCGGAGAGTTGGATTCTTAATTGACCACCAAGCACCCCCAGATAATCATGTTTTAATCTGCATGATCTTTTTTTCTTAGCTATTTTCTTTTCTCCTTGTTGGTTTAAGGTTCTTCATAGTTATAATTACTTGAAGTTCCTTTCACTACTGCTTCTTAAATGTCCCTACTATTATTACTATTTTTATTACCCTTCATCCAATAGCTGGCTATGATTTACTCATGGTTTGGTTACAAGATACAGTCAAATCAAAGTCAACTTATTCCCAATTTTCTTTTGGTGCCATCCAGCAACCTTCTAAAGAATCAATTGGTTTCACGTGTATCTGTTTTCAACCACTAGATGGCAAACACAACACTAAATCAGACAGCCAAGAGTCAAACTCCCTGTTACATAATACCTAGCACTGGCAGTTTGAATCTCTATTAAAAATGAACCTGAGGCCTTTTATAGGAACCTAACTTTTTAACCAAACATTCCCAAAAACAGAAATTGCTAAAGAACTAAGAAATGAATTGTGTAGATACAGATGTTTCTGTAACTTTCCTTTTTTAGACATTATTGAAACTCTGCTCTTAACATCATCCTCTGCTGCCCAGAAAGATTATGAATAAACCTAGCTTATTTTTTGATATAAGCTTTGCTGGTGACCTTTATGAGAATTTGGATAAATTATTCCTTTGATTTTTTTTAGTGTATTTAGCTGGTGAGTGCCTATTATAAGCAGTTTTAAAATAGAATAGTTTTATTTTCTAACTCTTCAAGGATAAAAAGTTAAATTTGCTAAAGCTGGTTGTCCTTTGATCTAAACTGCATCCATTACCATGCTCTCTAGAAATTTGCCACACACACACACACACACACACACACACAGACACACACACACACACAGACACACACACACACACACACACACACACAATATTTTCCAGATTGGGAAATCTTTCATCTACATAGTTAACCCAATTGTTAACTAAATAGCAACCATAGGGAGAAGAGACATTAGAATTCAAAGCAGTGAAAACTCTCTTCTGAGAACCCCGAACTTGAGGAAACTGAATCCATGAAGGCATGAAATGCCAAAAGATGGTAAAGATGAAAAAAAAAAAGCAATGTTCAAGAAAGATCTGTATATCTGACTCCTTTGTTAGTCAAGTCCTCCTTTGCTGCTCTGAGGCAACACAGTTTACCTAATTTACCACCCAAAGCCATTTATAAATAAATCAAACAGAAGCTACAAAAAAAAGCTAAATCATCCGCCATTCCTTTAGAGGCCTACTCTGCCTAAAAACAAACATCATTTAATTCCAGTTTAGTGTAGCAGAAAGTGGAAATAACACAGAATCATCGTGAGCCTGGCTCTGCCTCCTGACACAGAGATCTGGTGCCAAGTTGTTGAGTGATTTCAGTATCAGGGTTGAATAATCATTTTCATCATTCATTTTAAATGAACAGTGACATGCCATTAATTAGTATTAATCAGGAAATTACCACATAAGCACAGAGAGAATGGTGGTCCACACATGGCTCATTAGGCTTCTATAGCTGAAGACATGAACTGGAATTTTAGACTCACTATTTACAGAATTTTATAGAAATAACTAATTTCAAATATTTCTAGCATAATATGAAAGGTTAAAAATGCACTAAGTAAATCTTCCTAAAGTAATGAAATGTTACTTTTGGTCAATAACCTTGACTATTTGCTTTTCTAAAGGAGGAGGAAATAGACTTTTCACAGCAAAAGAAGTGCTACAGATCAAAGAATAAATGTCACATATGAAAAATAAATCCTACCAATAAATGAATATTTCTACATGCTATTTTATAAACTATATTTCTCATATCTATAGGAGAAGGCAGAGTAGGATAATATATAATAGTTATTTCAAAGGTGCAATTTAACCACTAATTTGATCCTTTTAACTGATTTTTATAAGAAATATTACCAACCAAGGATAAGAAAAGCATGTGTACTTCTATATTTTCGGTGCATCTGAGGCCTCTGGCAGACATTTTCTCAGAAATAAATGAAGAAGTTTGTCATTTCAAGGAAAACATCCGATACTTGTTGCAAAAATTTAAGCATGGTGCAGGGACACATGCATGGGTAAAATATCTATTCAAAGAGAAGAAGAGCCAATTGATTTTGATGTCTTAGGGCACACAAAGTTCTTTGATATGGTTTCTGGTTGCATATTACAACCAACCTTTAAGACACTAGCAGTTCCAGGGTGCCTCAGTGACTCAGTCAGTTAAGCTTCGGACCCTTCATTCTGGTTCTGGTCATGATATCACAATTCCAGATGGAGCCCCACATCGGGGTCTGCATTGACAGCATGGAGCCTACTTGGGATTCTCTCCTCCTCTCTTTCTCTGCCCCTCCCCTGCTTGTGCTTGCTTGCACATACACACACACACACACACACACACACACACACACACACTCTCTCTCTCTCTCTCTCTCTCTCTCTAAGTAAATAAATAAACTTAAGAAAAAGAGAGACCAGCAGTCCAAGTGGTGGTTGCAGTGCTAAGAAAAAGTGTTGAAAATAATCCCACCTTTGTCAACTCTGAGTACTGACTTTGTTCATATATTTCAACTAAAACAACATACTGCAACAGATTAATGAGACTCCAGATGTTTTCTATTTCACCAGCCAATACATAATTTTGCAAAACTGTAAAACAATGTTACTTTCTCGTGGTAGGCCAAATTCTTGAATGGCTCGCAAGATTTTTGTGCCATGGTGCACATGCCCAATATAATCCCCTTCCCTCGGGTGTGGGAAGGACCTATGAGTATAATGGCACTGTTACTCTTGATTAGGTTGCATTATACGATCAAGGTGATGGGCTAGTGATGTCCCTGATTGTTACCTTATGTAGCACTCATGGTAGACTGAGGGGTGCCTGGGTGGCTCAGTCAGTTAAACTTAACTCTCGGTGTCAGTTCCGGTCATAATCTCACGGTTCACGAATTCAAGCCCAGCAGCAGGCTCTGCACTAATAGGGCCCTAATAAGAATCTCTCTCTTTCCCTCTCTTTGCCCTTCCCCACCCCTCTCTCTGTCTTATAAATAAATAAATAGATAGATAGATAGATAGATAGATAGATTTTTTAAAAAGACTCGTGGTAGACTGAAGACAGTCTCTGCTGGCTTTGTAAAAGTAAACTGTATTATGAGAAAATGTACATACAATGTGATTCCATTTCCATACACTCAAAAATAGGTGAAATCAATCTAAAGTGTTAGAAATTACAGAAATGCTTATCCTTACAGGAGATGGAAAACAGTGACTGGGAGGGGGCATGAGGAAACCACCTGGGATGCTGGTAATGTTCTATTTCTTCTTCTAGAAGAATCCACCAGAATCACTTTTCCTTACATTTCACTGGCATGCATTTCCCCAAACGCCTGAGAGCTGGCAACCCAGGCCTGTGAGGAACATGGAGGAGGGAAAGACCAGCTCCACATTCTCTGGGTGAAGCTGGAGGCTGTTTCTTCAGCAAGTTCAGGGCAATGAACTCCTGTGGAGCTCCCCCTTGGTGGGAGGCTGGGAGGCACTGTTGGAGAGTAGTGGGGCGCACAGAATGACCATCACTGGCAACTGAACGCTCAAGGCCTACAGCTGGATAGTAATATAAACAGCTATCCACAATAAAAGGCAGCAAGTGATAACTGCACGGTTTGCAGTATTTTATTTACTCAATGCCCACCCTGAACCGAGAACTATGCTTATTATGTATTGTTTCAGGTAAGCTTCACAAGGACCCCCAGGAAGACATTTGCCCCCTTTTGCAGGTGAGAAAAATGACACAGAGAGGTTAAGGGACTTGCCTGGGGTCACACAGCTAGGAATGCTGGTTACATTAGGTTGTTTAATATATAAAACGTTAAGAAGCTGTACTAATTGTGATTAGTGTCTTTGACCTATGTATGTCTTAAATCAATAAATCAGTCCAGTGTAGTCACTTCATTGAAGAAGCATGCTTTACCATCCTCTTCGATACTCAACAATACTACATAGGACAAGGTATGTTAGATTTCTACTGCTATGTAACAAATTACCACCAATTTAGCAGCTTAAAATAACATACGTCTTCATCTCACAGTTTCTGTGGATCTCTGCTCAGGGACCTCTGCCAAGGCTGTCATCAAGGTGTCAGCTAAGATAGGTTCTTTTCCGGAGCTCAGAATCCTCTTCCCAACCCAAGAGGTTGTTGATAGTATTTATTTCCCTGTGGCTGGATGACTAATATTCTCAGCTCCTAGAGGCCATCCTCAGTGTCCTGCCGTGTGGCTCTCTCCATTGGCAGTTCACATTACAGGTGCTTGCTTCCTCAAGGCCAGCAGGAGAACCTGTTCTTCTAAGATTACATCTTATATAATGTGACCAAACCAAGGGAATGACATCCCATCAGATTTGTCATATTCTATTGGTTAGAAACAAATTAAAGTTTCTGTCTGTACTCAAGGAAAAGGGAATATAATAAGAATGAGGAAGGAATGCTTGGAAGTCACTCTAGAGTCTGTCCACAACAAAGTGTTCAATGACTGCTATTTAAAAAAAATTATTCCTTATGTAGCATTTCTCCAAGCCCAAAAAATTTTACCTTGAAGATTTCCAAAATTAACTTGTCTCTTGAAAAGCTTTAGGAAGTCCTTTAGAAAATTTCATTATAGCTAAGCATGTATCAAATGATGACTAGTTTTTAGATAATAAGTATTAAAATCAGCATGCCCCTGCTGTGTTAATCAGAGACTTCTGGATTGTTAAATTAGCATAAATTATAAGAATAAGTATTTTACCCAGACTTTCTGATTCTCAACTTTGGAGATTCTATAAATTTTTCTTTAACAGGGATTTATTTTAGAAGATAGAGTATGAGTGAATGCTTCTGCTATGATGTCACAGGTAATAAAATAAACCAGTAAGACCATTAACTAAAGGGGTCCTAAAGGTTTCTATTCAGTGTTTGGAAAGTAGTCCAAAAATAAATTATTTTTATTGTTTGATTCAGTTCATTGAATTATTGAAAACAGTCTGATTTCAAACATTGAATATATTTAAAAGAATCACATCCAGACTTGAATTAATTTCAAAGAAGCACTTGCCTTCTGAAACATAAAGCAATCAATTGTTCTGCACAATGATATATCCTGGGAATATATGAACCTCAGGAACTAAAAAAGAAGGTAAAAATATGTGGCAATGACAAATAATCAATGGAGGAGAAAATCAAGTTATTCAACAGAAATAAAGATATGAAAAGTTTATTGTTTTGCTATTACTCCTATCTCTGTTTTTATATCTCACTTTCTCCCTCATTTTCTCATTAGTATTTCAATATACAGTTTACATTTATTGCCATATCTTCAGAGCCTGGAACAGTCAGTATCTGTACATCCGAAGCACTCAAAAATCATTTGTTGAATAGAAGAATGTATGAATGAGTAGATGTATCCTATTTCCGGTAGCTTTAACTTAAAAAAAATTTCTTAATGTTTATTTATTTTTGAGAGAGAGAGAGAGCGTGAGCAAGGGATGGGGAGAGAGAGAGGAAGACACAGAATCCAAAGCAGGCTCCAGGCTCTGAGCTGTCAGCACAGATCCCGAGGCAGGGCTTGAACTCACGGACCACGAGATCATGACCTGAACCTAAATTGGATGCTTAACCAACTGAGCCACCAAGGTGCCCCCTGGTTTTAACTTTCTATGGTTTATAAAGGACAATACTTTCCAAGTTTTTATTCTTTGTACTTTTTCATGGGCTATCTCATCTTTAAGATCTGAAGAATAACTAGGGAAAATGAAAAGAACCTTCTATTGATTTAATGAAGAACGCAAAGAATTAAGATGTAGATTGTAGATAGAAAGATCCACTGGCTCAGATTTCAGGAGACGTAAGCCCCGAATAAAGAATAAAGCCCCAAAAGCATCAGGGAGAGATAAATTCAATACTATTTTAGGTGGAAAAGAGATTTGAAAGAGCCTCTGTTTTCACATTACTCTGGGCTGCTGGTTCGGTTGCTCCGGCTAATGCTGCATGGCAGGTGTGCAAGCCCCACTTTCAAGTCTGATATTTCACAAGACCAACTGGCATTTAAGCTCCTTGAGCTCTCCTCAGGAGCCATTCAATGAATATACCAAAGAGCTTTTGAGTCGCTATGATTCTTCAAAGGTCAAGTCGTAAACATTTAATAGATATGTGATGATTAAAAGGACTATTTACCATACACGGTTTAGCCTAAAAAAATTTTTTGTCTAATTTTGATTACAAACTCTTAAGAACAAAACAGGACAATGCTGCAACAATTTACCCAGGCGGTATTATTTTAGAGTTTTGTGCTAACAGCAGGCTCTTATTTGAAATATCTGTATTCATGTAAGACACAATAATTGCTTCAGTGAAATGTTTGTGTCTCAGTTCATATTTTCACCATTATATCTGAGCATATGTTGGAAATGCTAAGTATGACAGGCTTTTTATAGATTTATTTTTATAATGGTTTAGCTTTTTTACCAACACCTTCATTATTAAATATTTCCTGAGGTATTTGATTTTATTTCAACCACCTGATCTAATAAGTATAAGGAGTTACTGAGTTCAGAGGATCTCAGAAGGAAAAAGTTCCTCTGCTTACTAGAGATGATAAATACTAGTTAAAAGTGGATGTAAATGGTAAAGTAATCAGATGAAATGACAGTATGGGAGTCCTCAAACAAAAATTTCATTCATGTTAGGGCTTCAACAATTTGGGGAGGTTAGCCCCAGAGAAAAAATACTAATGGTCACTGTCACAAAGAACCTTCTAACTCCATCTGAGCTATTACAGTCCGCTCTTTAGAAAGTATCATCTTAGATGTCCTAGAATAAACTCAAATGAAAACTCAAGACTGCTGAATCACATGTAAACTTTAGGAAACAGCTTCTGCTGTTGACTTTTGTTTTCAGTCATAAGCAATTTTGAGGGAAAAAAAAAAAACCTCTGACAGGAGGACTGTTTCTTGGTTAGATCATCAGCATTCATTCATTCCACATTCATTCACCACATACTGCATACCAGGAACTGAGAGAGAAATTTGAAGAAAGTATTCCTGAATTCCCAGAGAGCTATAGATAAAATAATCAGGATTAGAAGGCAAAATATACATATGATACACTAAAATGACATAAAATACAAATTAAAGAGAAGATATCAAAAATAGAGAGTAAGGAAAAGCAAGACTACAAGAGGGGGAAAAAAAAAGAGAAAATGTATCTGGATAGGAAAGCATTAGAAACAGAAGTTCTTACAAAATTAAGAAAAACTGTAGAAAGGAGAAATTAAATCCCTGAATAATATAATCATTTGCATGTATAGAAATACTAAATTATCCAACTAAACATGTCAACTTTTAACCAAAGGTCTAGCATGGCAAAGTTTAGTAAATTATAATCTAGGAATATGAGCCTTCTTGCACATTTAAGATAACCTCACATTTTGACAAAATGTATTCAGTCCAATAGCTGGCCACCGAAGTTAAATAACTAATTTTACTACTTTCATCGATTTATTTTTACAATTAATGGATTAGCCACATTAAACTAGCCATATTAAAAACTGTATCATGTTAGTATAACACAGACTTATTTTACAGTGACTACATTAGTACAGAATCAGAATAATTATAAATCAAACAATTTGTCCCTCTTTGGATAAAAAATAAGTAAATTTAGTGGTAGAACTAAATGCATATATGTATATATATAACATATATAACATGTATATACATATATGTATATATAACATATATACATATGTGTGTGTATACATACATATATGTATACATATATATGTGTATATGTGTATATATATGTATACATATACATATATGTATGTATATACACACACATATGTATATATAACATTTTTATTAGTGTCTTTGACTAGTTTAAATTTAAGAACAAAAAATGTAAATTAGTTGTTTCTATAAAAAAACTTCAGTCTCTCAGAGGCCTGCACCAATATCTATTTTCATGCTCATAAATTCCTCAGGTCTACTAAAGTTTAATGATCTAGAATGATCTCAGCTGAGACAGGCTGGACTCCAGGCTTTTTGGTGAGTTGAAGTCTGCTCTACATGTTTCACACCCTGAGGCCCAGGCTTATGATATAGCAACTACCTGGAGGATGCAATTTTCATGGCAATTATAAGAAAGAAAAGAGTGAATGGAAAGAATTGATGCCTCTTACTGTTTCAACTAAAATCCAGCACACAATAGCTGCTACCCACACTCTATTAGCCAAGCAAGACTGAGAAACTCCATTCCAACCTATCACAAGATGAATTATGTATAACATTTGGTAACTTACATTATTTCTGCTCCTTTAATGGACTTGGAGGAAAATAGACTTGAGACGTTTGCACTTGGACCAAACTCAGGATCAGAAACACTCTTGATGAAGACTATTAGGCGAATTTCAAGAAAACAAGCACTTTGGGACACAGAAAGACTCTGGCACTGGTATCATTTAGGAATACTGAGCATAATCACTGATTTCTCCTCCAAATATCTTTACTGGTGCTGAATTTAGCTCAACCATCATAAGCCAGTTTCTGTATATCAGGAGAATGAATGAGATGAATTACATCAATTGCTGATGGGGCTTGGTTTTGCGAAAAAGGGTATGGGTAAGACATATGAAATGTTCTGGATTATATTATGACATAAATTTTACTTCTTTTAATTTTTTTTACTGTTCACTCTAAAGTGTGAAATATACATTTTTAACTAATCTGAGACCACCTTCAAATGACACTATATAGCTTCACCTGTAATACAAGTACTTTATAACAGAGCATTTCCAATTTTTCCCTCCTGTCCCTTATGACATTGTTGTCATTCATTTCACTTGTCCATATGCTATAATCACCCAATGCATTATTAAAATTAAATAGTTATTAAACAGGTATCTTTTAGGTCAATTAGGAATAAGAAAAGTACAGGATTTTATGTTGCCTTCATTTTCAAAATTCTTCCTTTCTTTATGTAGATTTGAGTTTCTAACATATCATTTTCCTTACCTCCAAATAATTTATTTTAATGTTCTTGTAGGGCAGGTCTGCTGGTGAGGAACTCCTTCAGTTTCGGTTCTTCTAAGAAAATGTTTATTTCTCTTTCATTTTTTAAGGACAAGAAAGATACAGAATCCTAAATTGATGGATTTTTTTTTCTTTCAACATTTTATTTCACTCCACTCTCTTCTTACTTGCATGGCTTCTGATCTAAGTCTATTGTAATTCTTTTCTTTGTTTCTCTATAGGTAGGGTGTTCTTTTTCCTCTGGCTGCTTTCAAAGTTTTCTCTTTGTCTTTGATTTTCTGCAATTTGAATATGATCTGCCTAAGAGTAGGGGTTTTTTTTGTTTGTTTGTTTTTTGGGTTTTGTTTGTTTTTTTTTTTTTTTTTGCCCTTTATCCTGCTTGGCTAATTAGATCTCTAATAGATGTATGCAGTATCTTTCTATCAATAAAAAACTTGAAAACCTACAGAAATTAACATCTTGAAATGACATTGTGACTTCCAAAATTTGTTGAACTTAATCCAACATCTTTCTGTTCTGCATCTTTTGACCAAATAGTAAGTAATTTTTTTTCATTGAATCTCTGCAATTGTGTTTCTGAGTGTGTACTCCAGAACCAGTGGCATAACCAAATGGGACATCTGGTACCTAGGCACATGAATCAGAATCTCTGGGAGAATCTATGTGTTTTTTTTTTAAATGTTTAATTATTTTTGAAAGAGAGAGAGAGAAAGAGCACAAGTTGGGGAGGGGCATAGAGAGAGGGAGACACAGAATCCAAAGCAGGCTCCAGGCTCTAAGCTGTTGGCATAGAGCCTGACGTGTGGGGCTCGAACTCAGGGACCATGCAATCATGACCTGATCCAAAGTCGGACACTTAACCAACTGAGCCACCCAGGTGCCCCAGGAATCTTTGTTTTAAAAACACTGTGGTGGGTGGGAGGGAGGGGTGGGTGGGTGATGGTTATTGAGGAGGGCACCTTTTGGGATGAGCACTGGGTGTTGTACGGAAACCAATTTGACAATAAATTTCATATATTGAAAAAAAACCCACTGTGGGTAATGACTTTGAATACTACAATCACTTTATACCTTTGATTCCTAAAGTATGCTCCTGAACCAGCTTTTTCTAATAAGTCCCTCATGTGATTTTTATACATACTAAACTTTCAGAACCATTGCTCTGCACTATGGAAATAATAATAATAAAAAATATTTCCTTTGCTTTTACAAAGGTGACCTCAATTTCCCAAAGAATCTTGAAGTTATGATGGATCTTGCTGACTATTTTTCTACAAACCATTTCAAATTATCAGAGTGGTAATTAAATAAATTTGAGATGAATAATCAATAATGCATTTCATTTGCTGAATTACTTTCTTGCTCCCACCAAAATGACTCTCTGTATAAGGTGATATCTCCTTTCTTTACATTCTCTATATTTTTTAAAGACTTCATTTTTAAGTAATCTTTATACCCACTGTGGGGCTCAAAGTCATGGCCCTAAGATCAAGAGTTGCATGCTCTTCTGACTGAGCCAGCCAGGTGCCCCTATGCTGTATATTTTAATATATTATTTACCTTCAATTTAAAGAAATGTTAACTATTTGACAACACAGGCAAATAAGGGTTTCTCAAATATATTCTGTGTAAATTTTATTCAGTGGAGGAAAGTCCAGATTGAAATAAGTGAGTATTCATTTTTTTCAGTCTCTTAGTTATTCTGAAATATGAATTTCAGTATCTTCCAGTTTTTTAAATATTCAAGAAAATATTATGCATTGCAAAAAAATTATTTCCCCATATCTCACCTTGCTTTTATCTCAGTGTATTTATATCTATATAATATCAATATCCACAAATCTTTAAAAGGGCAAAGTACTTCTTTAGGTATTATAAATATTGAAGCTATTAACCATTTAATAAGTAGTCTCCATACAAATAAAGTAACTAATGACGTAATAAATGAGTTTAAATGAACTATAAAAATGTATGTGACATGATGGTTTTTACTAACTTTATTAAATCAGAAGGTTTTTTAATTAGTGAATGAGGAAATCATTTAATTGAGGTAGTATAGCACTATTCAAACATAAAAAACCACAGAAGTTATGATTGATTTCTTTTTGGTAGTGTTCTCATTCAAAATTGATATGTGAGTTTGATGTATTATTCTCTGAACTATTAAATAGTTTGTGTGAAAGAGTCCTCCCTAACCTAGGTTCAAAGATAAAGAGACCATTATAAAATTGTAACTATCTTATTGGGTAACTTTTTGAAAAAACACTATATTTTATTACCTTATTTATTCATCTAGTAATGATGTACATTTTTGAAAGAAAAAACTGAATAAACTGTGAGCTTACATCTTTACTATTTCAATGTATTTTACAGATCAAGGGCCATTTACTAAGCATATCACAAACAAACTCAAAACTAAAGTTGCCCATTAAATAGGTTTGATATACAAGAACTAAATTTTAAAATTTAAACTGTAAGCTGACAGAGAGTTAACATTCAAGGGTGTCTATCTACCTTTTGGGAGAGTAAAAAAATCTCTAAAATAAACTTAAATTACAACGTTTTAACAGCACAAAAAAACACAAGGAAAAACTGAGTTATATTAATGTAACAAAAACAATATGAATTTTTCTTTTAGGTTTTGAAATATATCAAAACTTTAGGGTGAAGTTTGTGTATTTTAATTGTATCAAATAACATAAGCCCGTTGTATTTCTAATTTGAATTTCTCAATTACCATCTACTTGTTCTATTGCAATATATAAAACGCACCCAGGGTAGCCTGCAATATAAACAAGGAGACATAAAAGTTCATACTATACACAGTAACGTTGCACTTACTTCTCTAGAGGAATTTGTCTGACTTCTATAAATATTTTAGAGTCAAAAGTCCAATACTATAAAGAGGGCAAGAGATCTATGTTCTAGAAGGAATTAGTACATTTCTAGATGGCAGTTTTATATAATAAAGTCTTATGCAAGTTTTTAAATAATATATTAAAAGTTGACACTGATATTTTATTTCTCAAAGCATGTGCAAAATCTATCTTTAGATTATTTTGTGGAGGCAGGAGGAGTTGATATTTTTAATATTCATCCTAAATTCTAAACAAAAAATCTTATACCTTTCCATTTAAGTATTTTGGTATTAGAACAAGATACAAGGACATATTATGGTTTCAGTGTTCTTTTCTCTTTTCTCCCCACTACCTCCAATTAAAGAGATCGTATGCGGGGCGCCTGGGTGGCGCAGTCGGTTAAGCGTCCGACTTCAGCCAGGTCACGATCTCTCAGTCCGTGAGTTCGAGCCCCGCGTCAGGCTCTGGGCTGATGGCTCGGAGCCTGGAGCCTGTTTCCGATTCTGTGTCTCCCTCTCTCTCTGCCCCTCCCCCGTTCATGCTCTGTCTCTCTCTGTCTGTCCCAAAAATAAATAAAAAACGTTGAAAAAAAAAAAATTAAAAAAAAAAAAAAAGAGATTGTATGCTAAAAAAGAGATGATTTCTGTTGCAGAGGCAGAAACCAAGGCCAAAAAACCCTGAACAAGTTAGATAAATCCCTTGAGGATTATCGTTCACCTAGGAAGCTTGTAGAAAAAAAAAGAGAAATTTTTAAAAATAGATAAAAGTTACTGGGGATGAGATTTTTTTTTAAAAGTCTAGTTTCTGCAATACAATAGATATTTTTCATTTTGCTTACAAACAAATCATGCATTTGGCAGTCAAATTTGAATGAAAGGCATACTCAGCTTTTTTTAAAAAAGTAGATTTTCCATTTCGCATATTTTAAACCAAACTACTCAAGCTGAATAAAAATTAGGAGTGAGCCATATTTTATTAACGTGAAATCATATCTATTAAATATCCTTCCATGAAAGTTACAGATATATATTCAATTTCTACTTCCTGTTTTATTAATCATATTACAATTTCCATATTGTCAAGATTTAGAATATTTATGTTTTTGTTATGACCATAATTTCCACAGTTATATATATTTAAATGATATAATTTTACTACCATTGTCTTTCTTTATATTCTTAAATTCATCCCCTGGTAAGCCAGATTTCTTTTGTTTGTTTGTTTTTTGTTTTGTTTGTTGTTCTTACATTTTGAAAATGGTTGTCTGTCATTTGAGCTCTGAAAAACTACTTCATTGAATAAAAAGTTCTTAGAGCACTTTCTTTTCCTAAGGATCTTGCAGCCAATGCTCTGTTGATGGGATATATAAAGTACACAGCCAGCTTGATTTATTTTTGCTAGCAATGGTAACTAATTATCTTCCCCAAATGTCTATGGTGTTTTTTCTCTATATTTAACACCCAGTAACTTTACCAAGACATGTCTCAGTGTAGAAAATCTTTAGTCAACTGATAAAATTCCAGATAAATTACTATCTGGATAAAACTGCATATCACCAACTTAATTTTTTTTAATGAGTTAATGCTAGATAGTGGGCAAAATGCTATATGAGGTCTCACAGGTAAGTTACATCATCTTGGTATTTTAGGGCTGACAAATTCTTCTATTCTCATCAATTTAACAGATTGTATATGATCTTATGGTTTTATTCAGCTTCCCATAATACAGTAGCTCTTCTCACTGGATTAATTATCTATTTTTTAGAGTCCAGTTAATATGGTTCAGTCACAAGATGGAAACAAGAAAAAGGTTAGGCTTTAACTGCTATAAAGAAAAAAAAAAAGAGGGATTGATACTTTCAATCTGAAATTTTTCCTGTTTTCCAAAGTTTCTGTACCTCCCAAAACACTCAATCAAAAATCAGGTTTACCTCCATATGTCTTTGGCATTGTACTAAATATTCTGTAAGGTAACTTAAACAAACTCAGGCTGTGCCCATAGTATATGCACATCTAATCACAGTGATGAAAGATGTGAGGTGCCTAAAGTCTTATTTTCTAATTTTGGTGCATTTCTGTTTATCGCTAGTTGTTTGCTTTCACCGTCCTCTTTCCTATCACACTGACTTCCTACAGAAAGCATAAAAGAACCTTTCAAAGAACCACCACTTTCTTTCCTACTTACATTAATCACACCAAGGAGGGCTTGCAAACTCACCAAAGAATTTTAACCACATTAAATTTTATTTAAAGCAAGCATAAAATCATACACTAATTGTAGTAAATTCTAGGTGATTCAAATAGTGTCACCTTCTAAAGCTATTGTGTGATGCTGACACTGAAAGAATGCCTAAGTACAGGGAGCATACAGAGTGTGCATGTAATTTTATATGGACATAACGATACATTTTAAAAGTAGCTTGATGCCTTTTCTCATACTTTTTTTCCATATAAGGTTATGTATGTTCTGTAGCCCTGTACTATATAATGGAGAAAGAGAACAAAGAGTTTCAGCAAGTTGTCCATATATCACTCTAGTTTATTTTGAGGAATAAATATTTTAGAAATCTTTTTGCAGATTTATCCCCCTCTGAATCTTGCTTGCTACTTTTTACTCAAGAGGTAATGGCATAGTCAAATCTCATTTGCTGGGATCTGAGTAGTGTTTCTCAAATAGGAAAAGCATACATAGAAAAAAAGTATGCATAGACAAAATATGAAGAAAAAACATTATATAAACTCAAAAGTATTTTCACACAGTCCCTAGAATGGCTTCCAAAGAAACATTGGTTCTTTCTCAAAGTTAGTCTGAAAACAAGACAAAGAGATTTCTCTTAAGCTGTGAATAAACAGACCACCACCTGAAGGAGCTATTTTTTTCCTGGAATAAAATTGTTAAGCTCTCAGTCACTTTATACATGCAATCTTTGTCAACTCCTTGGAGTTAGTTTTGTTACCCACAACAGGCTTTTAGCAAGCACAATTTGAAAAAATACTTGGAAATTGTAAAAAATGAAATGCAGAACTTTTTATATTAGAACCATGGGAAATAGGTTCAGGGAAAAGAAAAAAGCCACAGTTGCAGGAAAATATGAATGGTAACAAATAGCCTTGGTGTATTCAAAAAATAGATTTTCTATTTTGACATTGACACTAAATTGTGAAACAGGTTTTGTTCTCAAGAAAATGCCATAAAGCCTCATTCGAGTAGAGAATAAGGGATGAGAAGAGAGACAACAGAGACTGAGTTGAAGTTCAATGAAAAAGGAGCTTCATGCACCTTTGTTTTTCATGTATCACCTTATAATATCTGTTTTTTGGAATTTAAACTCTCATATTACACTGTGTTTTAATACAATGTCTTCTGGGTTTTCTGGATTAATGTGCTTACAGAAAGCAGTGAGAACCCAACTGTGTTAACTAAATACATTTAGCACATTTCTCTTGGCCTGAAACAAACTCAGCTAGCACAAAAGAGATAACTCAACACTTAGTCACCATTTGGTAACTCAACATGTCCAGTTAAATGGATTACCACTTAAGTACAGCAGCTAAGCATCTCCTTTAACTAGCATTAAGGGAGTTCCTATTCCATAGGATGCTCTGGGGCATTCTGTCCTTGTGGGAAAAACAACCACAAATTTTGTAGACCTAGCTGCCTTCTGAATTTTGCAGTTAACAGGCTAATGTGTATTTCATCCTTCTCTTAGAAGTTTTCCTGGAAGTTACTCACTTTATCTTCCCCAAATTCTGGTAAAATTATTATGGAATGTTTTCTGCTACCCAGTTGCCTAGGTGTGCTGTGTTTCATACAGTTTAGCATGGAGTTTAGTTGGTGTCAGGTTATTGCTAAAAATATAAAATATCAAAAAATATCCAATCATATATAATTCATACTGGTTAAATAGTAATTTTAAGAAAAAAAAATGACCAAAGGGGAAACCATAAATATGTATCGGAATTAAATATTCTGCTTTTTATATATTTCAACTGTTATCTATCACTACTTAATTTAGATCAGATAACCTCTTCATCAAGTGTAAAATGAAAATTCACCCCAAATCTTTAGTTGGACTCCAACATTTCTAAGCTCTATGGTTTCTGCCTGCCCTGCATCTCTAAGTGCAAAAGTATAACACCTCAATAGTCCATTTTATTTGTTCTCCCTAATTGAATTGCTGATGGAGGTTTATCTAAAGTAAGGCGTTAATCTGTAGCCTTATTGTTTCTATTTAGTTATAAAGTGCTTTAGACTTTTTTTGCCCTTTTGATGAAGCGTAGCTATTTCTCTCCTTTACACAGCTCCTATTACTACAAAACACAAGAAGGCAGAGACGCTTAACAAATTGCATTTAATCTAAGGTCAGATTTATTCCCTCAGCCATCTTGTAGTCATTCACACCCCCCTCATTTGGAGCTCATTGTTCATAGCTTTCACTAATTACTTTGTACAAAATCACTGAAGATCATAACTTAAGGAACCCAGCAATTCTTAGCTGCTTAAAGGAGCTTTGCTCTTCTCTTTTTGCAAATATCTGAATAAAATAGTTGAGAAGAATTTAAATAAAATCATAAAATAATTTAGCTTTGCTTAATTTGTCAAATTAAAAATCTACTGAGGGCATTCCAACTGCATAAAAAAGAATTCATCTTTTCATATATTTGCATTTTTTATAGGCAACAGGAAGTAAGCGATACTTTTTTTTTTAATTGGGAGCAGAAACTCAGTCTTTCAAGTAGCCTCTCTTCCATCCCCAAGTGCTATTAATTTTCTCTCCTCTGGGCACCAGCACATCCAAGTCTACAGCTCTCACTCCCGTCGTAGGCTCACTCCGGCACCAGATGCTATTGTGCATGTTGAATGACAGATGAGGTCAAGGCAATACTTTATATCTGGGAGTTCTACTTCTTCCTAGTAAAATGCACAGCATTCTCACAGTCCTTTATACCAGAAAGGATCCAGAAGATGTAGGTGACCTTTCCTGTTTGCATGGACCCTGCTCTCACCTGAGCAGCAGATCATGCTCCCATACTCTGCCCAGAATCGCTCCCACTAGACCAAGGACAGTAGTCGTCGCCTTCCAAAGAGAGTACCCACCATGCAGAAATTGGAAAAACTCTTGCGAAAACCACAATCTCTCAAATATGAGATGAAGATCATATCCCATAATGTCCTCAAAGATACCTGCTAGGTTTGATTCATCTTTATGTTTCTTTCCCATTGCATCTAATGTAATAATTAACACGTGAAAGACGGAAAATGCATGCGAAACATAAAGCTTGAATAATTGAAGAATCATAGTAAACGATTTGGTACTTAGAGGCAACAAAAATGATACCTTCCATGCTTTAAAAAAAACATTTTAAAAACAATAAAAGAGGACAATTCAGTAAGTGAAAAATGTACTTATTTTAATTGAAAAAGTGTGAAAGCAAAATATATTCATTGCATTAATTTTATAGTTTGTTGTTATTTTCAAAACACAAACTCACACAGAGAAAATCAGTAGCATTCAGGAAAAAGAAGTTTTGTGCAGTAGTTCTATTGAATTGTGTGTCCTGATTGTTCTTGAAAAAAATGCACACACAGACACACATGCATACACACATATACACACACTCATAAGTTAAATCCATAGATCACAAATGCCATTGAGGTCACCATAGATTAAAGATGCAGCCAGAATCTCTGGCTCCTTTGCTGCCTTTTCATGAAGAAAAATAGTGTTTTTAAATTTTCTTAATCAAGTTACATTTATCATTTTCCTGCTCCCTTTCCTTTCTGTTCTCAATACAATCCTGTCATCTTTAGAGTTGATGTCAATGAACTTGAATTTTTCTTAAGTCAGACTCCCAACTAAGTGAGATAAATGAAATCAATATTCTTCCCTTTACAGGTGAAATGAGTTTAGTAACATATGTAGTAGTGCACCCTCCTCTCCTTTTCTCTCCTTTGTACTGTAATTCATCAATGTATCGCTCTTGGCACCTGAATGAACACATCTTAATATGAGATTTCAAGCAACAATTCTTTCTAAATATAATGAAATATTTCAGTCTTTGTTCTTAAAAACCCACTAGATCTATGTTCTTTGCTCCTCCATAAGAATTTATTTCTATTATTCTTACAGGATTCTTAGTATTCACAAGTGATTAGTCAGGTTCTTGAGTTCATGAAATATCTGATTTCTACACGCAAAAATCTAAATGCTATGCAATTCTGAGGGCTGACTGAAAAAATAGGACTTTCAGAAAGGGGATTTCATATTCAAGGCCACCATGCTTCATGGTTTTGTTCTGTATCATGAAGCACCTGTTTGCCATTATTCATGAGGCTTCTATTAATTCAAAAATTCCCTCTGCAGTAGTCCTTCTTATAAGAAAAAAGTAACTTTATCAGATTGCTTGGTGATGCATTTTTGAATTGTAAAATGCTATGTGATTTTTTTAACCTTTTAAATTCTGTGAATCATTATTATGGACCTATTCCAATTTCACATCCTAATTACATCGTATGTTACAACATATGCTGATTCAAACAGGTGACAAAAAGAAGAATTCAGTTAGGAAAATGTTAATCATGCTGATTAAGGGAAAAATCATTTTTACTTCCATATATATTCATATTTTTCACATTTCTGAATAATGATAAGAATCAGTTTATATGTTTTAGTGTTTGCCGTAGGAAAATATGGAAGATTTAAAGGCCAGAAATGCACTACACAATAAATATATGTGTTGGGACTAAGGACTGAAAATATTCTTCATGTTAAATTAGTGAATTGGAGGAGACATTAAGAAAATCAAATTAGATGAGGAGATAGCGAGCACAAAGTCTGTAAATTATTGTTACTATGTGGGTGCAGAAGCCAAGAACACAGGTGAGTTTCAGCCAAATGGAGAAGAGGTCCTGATCAAGACGGAACTTAGCTGGCACCAATACTGCTACAATTCATTTCCCAACCTCATGCTCACTCCAACCTTCTAATAATCATATTACATGTGAAAGGCAACAAGCAAAGAAAGTAAGTAGTAATTAGTAAGAAGCTTGTGAAATCCATGCTCTAACTGGCTTGGAGGGAAGTCTGGGGAGTTGCTTGTGAGGGGTTTGTACCCTGGACAAAGATGCCATCAAAACCATACAGATGTGTGAACACCAGACGATTTTTATCAACCTGATTAAATTAGCGAATTCTTTTTTTCTTAATTTTTTTTATGTTTATTTATTATTGAGAGACAGAGCATGAGCATGGGAAGGGCAGAGAGAGGAGGAGACACAGAATCCAAAGCAGACTCCAGGCTCTGAGCTGTCAGCATAGAGCCCAATGCGGGGCTCGAACTCACAAACTGAGAAATCATGACTTGAGTCAAAGTCAGACGCTTAACCGACTGAGACACCCAGGCACCCCAAATTAGTGAATTCTTGAGTAGCTCAGACCTGTGTTTATCTCTCAATGTTATCAATGGACATAAATCTTTACATACATAGGTTGGTTCATCTGTTTTCAATTACTGGTCAGACGAGAGAAAAAGGACTATGAGATAGCAGAATCCAGCAAACTGACCCTGACCAAGGAGCTGAGGACAGAGATTGCCTGTCGTGTGGATTATTTTCTCTGACACTCATGCCACCCATAAAGTTTGCACCCAAGGTGACAGAATAGTATAATAGGACAACAATAATGAGATCACAAGACCTCTCAAAAAATAAAAAGGATCAAAAGTAACCACCAGCAATAAAACAGTAAAGCAAAAGCAAACTAAGAACTCTGCTATTAAGGAAAAGGCACAATTTTTTGATCATAAACTTTGAAAATTGCAATATAGAAAAGAGAGACAGGAGACTCAAGGAATTCTATGCAAATATGTTTTAAAACCTGGTGTAAATGGATTACATTTTTTTAAGTTTATATATTTTGAGAGAGAGTGAGTGAGCAGGGGAAGGGCACAGAGAGAGAGAGAGAGAGAGAGAGAGAGAGAGAGAGAGAGAATCCCAGGCAGGCTCCACGCTGTCAGTGCCGAGTTCACCAGAGGGCTTCATCTCATAGACTGTGAGATCATGACCTGAGCCAAAATCAAGGGTTAGTTGCTTAACTGACTGAACCACCCAGGCACCCCTAAATGGATTACTTTTGAAAATGATATAAATTTTGCCAACTGCTTATAAACATTAGTGTTTACAGATTGTGCTTGCTGGTTGTAACAGCAACATCTCCCTCCTGCCTTCTGCGTCTCTTGCAGGCATATCAATTTTCCAGAAAATAATTTAAATCCAGAGTCCTAGCTACAAGGGAGTCAAGAAAATAAAACTGGAGGCTTTCCAATCTTTTCATCTTGAAGAAAAGAGGAAGCCCATTAGTGTGGTGCTAGAGCCCAAGTTCTGCGGCATCTGCTGCTTTGGAACTGCTATTAGCTTGTCAAGAAAACAGTTCTTTTTACTTTTCACCAGTAGCCACATATACCTAGTGTCAACTATCTAAATCAAAAATGAGATATTTTACCAAAAATAGGAATTTTCAAATATCTGAGAATTAGGGAAGAAACACAAAAATATAAGAAGTACTTATTCAATTTTCTCGGGTATATTAATGGTAGACATAGGCATGTAGTAAATATTCTAGACAATTAATTATGTGATATCACTCCATTGTCTTTCTCTGGAAAAAATAAGCTCAGAGATTCCTAAAGTCTGAAGCTAGAGAGAGATGTTGCTGGGAAACAACAGATTCACTCTATCCTGTGGTAGATACTGGAATTTTGTCAATAATTTCTTGCATCTTGTAAGGTACTAGGCACAGAACCAGATCTCTGAAACAACTGAGTGGCTCAGGTGGTACCACAGGACTCTAGAGAAGGGTACAAACCCTTTTGAAAGTGCTGGGAGGCTTTCCCCGGTAGAATCCCTACTCTGGGCATTGGTATCACCTCACCAAATATCCCCATGTGGAAGCTGGGGAGACCTGAAAACTCAAAGCTCTCTGCCATGGTCTTTCCCACTTCTTGCTTTATTATACAGCTTCGTGAGTTCTAGTCTCTCGTCAGTGAAAAAAAACCTCACAATCTTTCACTATGATTATTGGTATCTTTCGGTCATTCATCCATTTTATTTGGGAAAATGATGCAATCTGCAAAGGAAGAAATGAGACCTCCTCAGACAGTGAACATATCCAGAATAAAATTGGGTTGAATTTTAATTCAGTTTTCATGGGATTTAAAAACAATACTTTCAAACTAATGACATTATTATGAAGAAAATCCTACTTTTATTAAAGTAGTAAAGACTCATGAATTAATTTCACAACCCATTTCGAGTCATTTGAAATACTTTACAATACTTAACTTATTGCTCTTCCCAGTATAACTTCGTCCTTTTTTTTTTTTTTTTGCTTCTTTCTCAACTCCAGCCCAACTTTCTAATTTCTAATAAGATATAAACTTGATTCCAATTCTTGTTCTTTTTTCCTTCTATAGCCCTGATAAAATGAGGGCCTGTGTGGGCTGGATCTAGTTATGCATGATCTCACAGCAATTGTTAAATGAAGTCTATCTCTCTTTGGGGAACTTAATAATTTAACAGTTATTTCTCCAGATTACCAACCCGAGGGTACCAACAGATTGTATGAAGGAAAAAAAAAAACTGCATTAATTCTCTGAAATAAGCCTTCCAGCTTCTCCAGGATCGAAATGGAAAGAAAATAACCTGAATTTTCTTCCACTACCAACTTCATCCTGTTGCTGTATGACAGTAAAGTTTCTCGTTGGCTGACTGCCCACATCTCCCCCAAAGAATTCTTACTATATTTCAGCAGCTTGTTCACTATTTCTGCTGCTACCAAACAATTATAACTGTAGTCACTTAGGTTTATTCAACCTAAAGATCTTTTCCATCCTGAATAGAAAGCTGGGTGCCAAGTAATCGCTGAGAACAGCAGATGAATCCTTAGGGCAGGTACAGAATGGGAGGCACATCGTTTCTCTTGGTCTATTGCTTCTCCAGATGCCAAGAGAACGGGTTGGAAAATAAAGATCTTCCTTGATGCTAGAAAATCAAAATAATTACCCTTCCTATTTACATGAATAAAGAGAGCACTCAATCCTCGTACAGTGTTGATTCTTTTCCCAAAATGAGGTATAAATAAGAATTTTTAGCCTTTTAGGGAGAATAAATGCATTGTGTTATGGATCATTTATTATGTAGCATCCCTTGACCTCGGTATCATTAGATATTTACAAAGAATATAGAATGGCTTTCTTCAGAACAATCATACCACACACACACACACACACACACACAAATAACCAATCATATGTCAGTAATGCCAAAATCATAAATTGGGCCCATAATTTTTATAATCAGCTTTCAGAACTCTGTAACTAAGCTATTAATAGTTGATGTGGTACCTTATGGACAACATAGATTCTCTAACAAATCCTTTCCATTTTAGGATACCACCCATTTCTTGCTTTTTTACTCTGAACGCTTTTCTCTAAAAGAGTACTGGCTGTCTCTTTTTCCTGAGCGTCCATCTACTCACTGCTCAGCACATACCAATCTGCTTTCTGCCTCCATTATTCAACCACTGACCTCCACATCACTCACTCTACCAGGTATATTTTAGTCCTCATCTTATTTGGCTGTTCATTAGCATTTAGCACCCCTTCCTCCTTCTTAAGCACTATTTTCTTTGCATACATGCCACTGCACTCTCGCTTTCTCTCCTTTCTATTTTACCTCAGTCCCCATTATCAATCACGTCTTCGTCTGCTACATGAACTCTAAATCCAAAATTGTTTTTGAGACTCTTCTCTCATTTTGCATTATTTCCCTAGCAGACCTCATCTACCCCTTTTCCTTAAACTTCTATTACCTTCTAAAATACTACAACCAGCTAATAAATATCTCCTACTCTAAATCTCCTCTGAATTCCTGCTCCATATTTACAACCGCCTACTTGACACTTTGCCTGGATGTCTCAAAGGCTCAGCAGATCATTAGCAGAGGACTGGTGTTGGCCTGTGTCTCTGAAACCTATCTCAGAGGTGGACTGTCTGTATGACTGACCTCCTGCAGCTCTGACCCTGAGGAAGTGTCAGAGTTAACCCTTTCAGAGAACGTTTTTTTCTCACCAAGGGCTTAACCACTAATCTTTATTTTCTCCTAACCACCAAGGTCTTGGCTCGTTCTCTTGATCTTTTCTTTCAGTCTTCTCTATAAGGCCAGTGTTGATGCTGGGTTTGAAAAATGAATGCAATTTTGATCTCTACTTCCAACTTTTACATATGCTTCCTTTCTATCATGCTCATTCCTTAGAATTACTCTGGCTTCCCCTTCACTCTTGCCCTTGAGAAAATAGTTCCTAACCTCATTGCAATGTTCACTAAAAAAATTTTACCAAAACGTTTGAGCTCAAGTATAATGGTGGCATTAAAACATTCTGTCAGATATACTACAATTGCCAAGTTTCTCATGGCATAATGATATTTAAACTTTTTGACCATGACTATAAGGAAAAGTTTGCTTCTGACAGTATTCCCTCAATATTTATATGTTTATACTTGGCGGTTAATTATATCCATGCACTAATGTACTGTAGATTAAAAACACAAAAATACACATTTTTAATGAGTTAGAATAAATAACAGTATTTTAAAATAATTTTATGTTTTTAGTATTCCCTAACAATACAGTAAGAATTTTGCCCTCAACAGAATATTTTATTGCTAATTTTCACTGAAGCGATGCTATTGACCCTGCTTAATTATTTTTAGAAAATTTTGTTTTACCATTTAATGACAGAACAACATGAATGACTGTCCCTATACTCATGTTATTTCAATACCTGACTTTAACAACTTCCACAGATGAAAACTATATTTTCACAAATACACAAAAAAAATCAAGTGAAAGAAGCTCTTCATGTGCTGAACTTACTCAGTCATGACACTTATTTTTTAATCCTATCCACAAATTATGTAATAGCTTTAATTGTCTAATATGTATCCTATATTAACAACAACAAGACAAAACCCTACAGCAAAACATTACTTCCCTTTGAGATAGGAAACAAAGCGAAGACACCTATCTCCAATCTTTTTCAACATTGTATTAACAATTTAATCAGTATAATAATACAAGAACAGCCAACAACAGCAAGGAGACATGATGAATGGAAAGAAGAGACAATTGGCCCTATTCACAACTGATATGATTATATATACACAAAATGTAATAGATTCTATCTTCAGTGTCTATCACCTTACTTTTTTTTCTCCCTTCCCTCCCTATATCAGGGAAGGGGAAAAAATATTCTGTATAAGAAGGAAGGGAAAAAAAGGAAACTACTGTATCATTTGAGAGTCTCCACATAAACAAAACCAACTGAAACCAACAGCTCAAAAAATCTGGGGAGCTGGCATGTTGGAACGTGTACGCAGGCCAAAGACTGGAAGTTCAGGCAAGAGCCGTCATAGTCTTATAGCAGAATTCCATTTTTTCCTGAAACTTCAGATTTTGTTTTTAAGGCCTTCAAGTGATTGGATGGGGTCCGTCCACATTATTGCTGGCACTCTCCTTTAGTTAAAGTCAACTGATTGTAAATGTTAATTACATCTACAAGATTACTTCACAGCAACATCTAAGCTAGTGTTTGACCAAACAATTAGGCATCATAGCCATGTATGATTAAAAATCACATTTACCAAATGTTTTTTTACAAAGTCAGCATGACGCTGATACTGAAATCAGACCAAGGTGTCATGATAAAAACAAGACCATTATTGTAAATATGTTGCAAAAATCCTGAAAAGACATTGGGCCAATGGGATCAAGCAATCCATCAGAAGAACAACACATGACCACAAGTGGAGTTAATCCCAAAATACAGACAGTCCCCAACTTACAACGGTTCAAGTTATAGCTTTTCCACTTTACAGTGATGCAAAGGTGATACCAATTTAGTAGAAACTGTACTTTGAATTTTGAATTTGATCTTTTCCCCAGGCTAGCAATATGTGGTAAGATACTCTCTCATGACGGTGAGCAGCAGCAAGGCACTGCAGCTCTCAGTCAGCCCTGCTGATACAAATGATGCACCTATAGCCTCTGTACTCATACAGCCACTCTGTTTTCACTTTCAGTACAGTATTCAATAAATTATATGAGATATTCACACTTTATTACAAAACAGGCTTTATGTTAGATGATATTGCCCAACTGTAGGCCAATGTAAATGTTTTGAGCACATGTAAGGTGGGCTAGGCTAAGCTATGATATTCAGTAAGTTATGTGTAATAACTGCATTTTTGACTTAATGGTATCTTCAACTTACAATGGATTTATCAGGAGGTAACCATATCATGAGTCTAGGAAGATCTATATATGGATGGTTTAACAATGGAATATGTGCTAATATAATTGATAATAACTGGTTACATCATAATATTTACCACTGCTCTAAACTAACCAATGCAATTAGACAATAGTAAGGATTAAGAGATCTAAAAATTTAGAGGTAGAAACAGACATTAGTAGTAGATGGTATATGTTTAGAATACCAAGAGAATCAAATCTTATAAAGTATTAGAATGCAAAAAATGTACTGTGGCTGATAACAAAAATCAACGTGCCGAAAGAAATAATGTACAGAGCGACAAAAAGGAAATACTTGGAAGTAAATTAAAAATGGAAAAAATCTAGATAAAATTTAAATTCTACTGAAGAATTGAGTAAGTGAAATAAAAATTGTTATATTTGTTTTCATACAAGATCTCTTCCTTCCTGCTCCACCCAAAATTATCCAAAATTGACCCTGTATTCATGGGCAAGAATTAGAAATGGGAAGGCCATGTTCTGAGGAGGGAGGTGTATAGGTGGTAACACAAATGAACATAAAAATGCCATGAGAAAGATTTGAGCTTCACAGTTTATAATCAGTCTTCTTAACAAAAATACAAAATATTGTCAGAATTTGAATTCAAGTTGTTTTCTGAACCTTTTAAATTGAAATCTATTATCACAATTCATGACCCAAAAGCACTGGGCTTACTTTTTTAAACATTATTTTAAGCCTAATGTTATAAACTTTAAAATAACCCTGGAAACAGAGTTGCTTGGTATTACTAGGAAGATCAAAGAACATAATGAAAAGATGGATTGCAGCTGCAAAGTCTTAAGATATAGCAAACATAACCAGTGTGAGAAAGGTTAAGTGGTCATGCAAAAAATGTTAGATAAAAAAACTTTGGACAAATGAAGGAGGTTAGATTTCCTATCCATTCTAGAAAAGAGAAAGCGAAATTTAATTTGGGAAAATGAGATATGTGGCTCTCCTTCCTGACCCTAGGTATAATGAAAATCTATTCATATTATATAAGAAATACATATGAAAGATTCTGGAAGGAATTTTTTAAAAACTAACTAGTTAGCCTTAGGAGATGAGATTATAGGTAACATTACAGGTAATATTATTTTCCTCTTTGAGCTCTTCATTTCTTTCAAGATTTCTACTGTAAGTAAATTATCTTTTTGAGATTAACCAATATATCATTCAGTGCACAATTCCTAAGCAGCAATTCTAAGGTTTGTGTTAAAGCTCACTGTAAAATTTCTAGCATACAGAATTGAAATTTTCATTATAGCTGCCCTCCAACATAGTATGTCAACAATGCTAAGATTTATTCAATTACAGCTAATGAGACAAAGTCTGATGGTAAAGTTCATGCATGTTTACTTCTTTATGAGAAGAGATTATTAAGCCACAGCATTCAATTTTAGCCTGAACAGATGGGACTGGGCTATATGGGAGGTTTTTTTTTTTCTCTAAATACTCTACCTACATTATGAGGGACACCTTGTGTCATTTTCTTGAGAAATTTTTTTCTTAACTGGCAAGAGAAATGGTATTGAAGAAGAATTCCATCAGTGTGATGATTGTCACAAATAGACAACACAATATGGGAAAGAGTGATTCATGGTTTTCCTTCAATAGAGAACATTCTTCTGAGACATTTTTCTCCTTTTTCATATGACTCCACATAATCCCCACACTAGCTTTCACAGTTATAACTAAACTCCTGATAGCAAAATATATAATATAAAGTCAAACTCACCCAACAGTCACAAGACCTATTAATGTGGGTATAAAGGGGGTCTCAACTATTCTCTTGCTAAATATTAAAATGAAAAAAAAATCTGAGAAAGTACTGAAAAGGCTTATTGAAGCTCTGTAAATTTCAAGTGTGTCTTACCACAAGATATATTATTAAATTTATCATCTTCAGCAGTGTTTTGTGAATTATTTTTAATAAATATTCACAGTACATAAATTGGAGAATGGTGATATGAATGCATATTTAAAAGTTCCAGAAAATCTCAGGGAATGTTAAAAAGCATTCATCTCTGAAGCATTTATTATGATAAATTATGGGCCAAGATAAACTGGGAAACTTTCCTTTCATTTTCCAGTCAAATGACAATCCTAGATTTTCTGAGGTTTTACTATCTACTTTATCTACAGCAAATGACCTCATAAAAAAAGTCAATTCACACATGATCCAGTTCTTCCTGAGAGTATAGTAAGCAAGTTCTCAGAATGCCAAGCCATTAACAAAGTCTGATTTAAAAAATATATATATATGAGTGTGGACACAGGGTTTGAGTCAAGAAGAAAACTTGTAGGCTGAAACTAAAGACAGAGAGCGATGCTACACAGCTAGAGATATATAGTTAGAGGAGAAACTTGCCATATTTCAGATAGAAGATGGCAAGGGCAGAAATCAAAGTAGAAAAGAACAAGCTTTGAAGATTTTGTGGAAAAAAATAATGGCAAGATTTTAGAAGGGATGGGACTGAGTAAAAACATGCTTTCTTTATGGGCTGCTGAAATGGTAGTAGGGCCCACTAGACAATGACGTTTGGAGAAGGATGATAGAGAATATACATTTTATTTCATTGACAAAGAAAGATTGCCTATGATAGCCAGGATGATAAAAAAATTTATCAAAGATATATTACAGGGGCGCCTGGGTGGCTTAGTCGGTTGAGCGGCCGACTTCGGCTCAGGTCCTGATTTCACAGCCCGTGAGTTCGAGCCCCTCATCGGGCTCTGTGCTGACAGCTCGGAGCCTGGAGCCTGCTTCAGATTCTGTGTCTCCCTCTCTCTCTGTCCCTAACCCACTCACATTCTGTCTCTGTCTCTCTCAAAAATAAGTTTAAAAAAATTAAAAAAAGATATATTACATATTAACAGATCAGGTAAAAACATCATCGTCAACAGGGATAGTAAGCCTTGTATTTCACACATAAAGAAACAGGCATTTCATCTGGTTTAGTCAGATATGACGAAGAATTATGATTAACCAATTTATTCTAAATGATGTATTGAGCCCCTTTCGGTCACTTTCCTGGGAACTTGGATCACAATGAGAAATATGATCGTTACTACTCATGTAGATGGGGATATGGAGACTGGCAAGTAGATGGACAATTGCTGTACAGTGGGGTGAATGCCAGGCATGAGTAAGCACAGTAGGACATCAGACACCAAGCAAGGAGCCAGACACATGCTGGAGATGTCAGGAAAGTCAGAATGAAAAACCAGTAAGACACAGCAAAGACAAAGAAAGAAGGAGAAGTACTGCAAATGGAGGGAAAAGATGCACAAAGAACAAGAAGGAAAAGAGAACAATTTGGTTCGCATGATTAAAATACACAGTCTGCATGAAGGAACTGAAGACTTGCCAAGGACGAAGACAGAGAGGCAGGGAAAGAAACAGAGAGGGTAGAGCTTGTATGCTTAGAGGAGTGTGGGTATTATTTGAACTTATGAAAAAATATCAGAGAGGAATATGGTGCCAGTATTAAGAAAAAGGACACAGCAAAGGACATTGAAAGACACTGAAAGAGAACTAGGGATCATGGAATCCAGGAGAAAAGAATTTTTTTAGAAGGAGGAGTGATAAATATTAACAAATGCAAACATAAGGTAAAGACGACACAGACACAGATGTGTCTATTGTGTTCAGCAACATATGGCATTAGCAGAAGTGGACTCATCAAAATGGATAGGACAGAAGTAAAATTCAAAAGTTTAGGTATAAACGGGAAATGAAGAAGTGGAGAAAAGGGAGTGAATGCAGACTGAAGGAAGGAGACATAGTGGACACAGAATTGGGCATGAGGTAAAGACAAGGGTTTATAGGCAAAGGGCACTTAAGTATACTTCAAATGGGAAGAGGCTAGTAAAGAGGAAAACTTGAAGCCATGTTCTGAAAGGGGGATGGAATAGTGTAACACAATAATGGTGGTTTTTAAAAATTGCTGCAGAAAACAGACAAACAGAATGTCTAGAAAAATAGAAAATAACTTCTAAGTAGCCCAAAGTCAATGCACAGTTAACGCCGGAGTGTATAGGTTTATTGTGATGGAAATTTGCACTATTGTGTCACTTTTGCAGTGGTCATTAGGAAGCCATAATTAGAACCAGAAAAGGTAGATAATTGGTTGAGATGGGATTTCATTCTGTCTGGAGGATGGGAGAAAGAGACTAGAAGGGAAGGATGTTGTTGGCATTGGCAAGAGAATCACCGAAGTAATGGGCCATAGGATCTGTGCTAAAGAAGGGAGAAGCGGGGTCTCTGGGCTGATGGCTCAGAGCCTGGAGCCTGTTTCAGAGTCTGTGTCTCCCTCTCTCTCTGCCCCTCCCCTGTTCATGCTCTGTCTCTCTCTGTCCCAAAAATAAATAAACGTTAAAAAAAAAAATTTTTTTTTAATTAAAAAAAAAAAAAAAAGGGAGAAGCAAGCACAGTGCTGACAGGAGACGTGGGGGGGCCTAACATCTCAAATAGTTGAGCAACCTTTGTAGTGGAAATAATAGTTACACATTTATTGGTCACCTAGTATATTCTAGGGACTTTGCACCTGACGATCAATTATCTAGTTCTTACAATAATTCTGCCAGTGCTGAGTCTATACTGACCAAAAGAGGAAAAGACAGTACCTTGGCTCCTTCAGCCTTTTATGAATACACAGGATATTTCAATTTCCTACCATGTCTTGGGTATCACACATACGTGGAGTTGTATTGCATGTGCTCCAGCTACGAGCCTCCTGTCTTTTTCTTCGGAATCCAAGGAATGATGGAAAGAACAAGAAAGTGAGCTTCAATGTTTAATCTAAAACAGGTGGGAATATGTGCTCCTTTGTATTAGATGCAATAAGAGGCTAGGGAATTTGATGCAAGCGTGCATCTTATGTTTAAAGCTTGATTGGCAACTATTACTTGGAAAACTAAAGCCCAATTTGATTAAGTAAGCGACCAAGGATCACACAGTTAAAAAATCCAAAACTGAAATCCAAACCCAAGTCTGACTGATTTAAAAGTTTGTATTTTTCTAATATGATATATTCTCTTTTGATGTGAGAGAGTTAAAAGTATAGTTGCTTATAAATATAAAATGGACTATTTTAAAGTAAGAACTTAGAATTGGCATAATTATGGGTAAGGAAAATGTCCAATATGGATCAGAGAGAAAAAAGAAATGAGACAAGCTAGGTTATGAGGGTGGTGAGGACGCTAACCCACTCCCAATGTTGAGGTATTTGGCTTACAGGGTAATGAGTAATATCAGTCAAAAGATATTCAAAAAATGCAGTCTTTTGGAGCTATATAAGATTCAGTTAAGGTAGGAAGTTTAGAGAAGAATATAAAATTTTGCCCTACAGAATGAGCATTTCAAGAGACAAAAGAAAATGGTTTTAGAGGAAAGAGAGCTATAGAAGTTGGCTCATGAAAAAATAAAGTTAAATAATGCCAGGGTCAGTAAATTATAAATATTTGTACCCAAAGAGTAAAAATGATCTTAATATTCCATTAAATAATATCTTTAATTAATATTACCATTCTTGCTATATTAAATGAGATACATATATGATATGTTTAGCCCTTTTGTGAAAGGTATTTAACTCCTATCACCAAATAAAGCCAAAATGCCTCATCAAAGATGTTTTAACAAATTCTCTCACTTCCTGGAGGGACACAAAGATCATCTACACACTATTCTAGAAGTCACATAGTGAATGCCAATTTAAATTAAGAATAACACACATTTATGTACTATTTTAAAAGTATAAAAAATACTGATGAAAAATAATTAACATTATAAATGTATTTTAATTAACTCTATTTTTAACATGGAACAAAATTTTTTAAAGTTTATTTTATGCTCTAATGAGCACAATTTTACATCCTGCTCTTTGAAGAATGATCTCACTCCATCCCAGATAAGTATATTCATTGCACCCTTACCTAAAAATGAGAGACATAAATGCCTTTCTCCCACTCTTTAGAAATGAAGAAAACAGAGATCCCTGCCATAATCAAGTCCCCAACCAGATGTTACCAGACAGGTTCCCGGCCATCATGGCAGACCAAATAGTTATCTCACACTCTCCTTTCACCTCTTCTTAGGTACAGGGCCATCCCAGGGTAAAGACTTCCGTTTTCAGCTGGGTGTGGCTACCTGATTAAATTCTGTCCAATAGACTATGAAAGGAAATGATACAAACAAGGTCCAATGTGTGCTGAAAGGAAGAAAGGATGGATGACGCTTTTATCTTCCTTCTTGTAACTTGCTACTTTAAACTTGGACATAGTGGAGAGTCACGTTGGGACATGAAAATAAGGGTTCTCAGGATTGCAGAGCAACAACTAGAAGAAGCCTGGGTCCTTGATTCATGGAACAGATAGGCCATATCTGGACCTTTACTTATGGACTGTTGTGTGAATGAAACAAACCTTCATACTGAAGTTGAAACTATATCCTAACAAAAATTGCCAGCACATTCTCTAAATTCACTGTAGCATGACATTGGTAACCTATGTATTTGGCATGGATGATTTCAGAAGGAGAGCTCTTTCTTTTCTCTGCAGTTACAGATGGCATGAAAAAAAGTGTTGTTGTTTTGTTTTGTTTTTTTTTTTTCTGAATCAGTAAGAGAAAAGTGATGTATTATGGGAAACAGAACACCACAATGACCATAGGTGCATATTCATTCAGGCTCCAAGATCTCTGAGAAAACTCAAGATCATAAGGTTAAAAATAACCTTATTTAACCTCAGGTTAAAAAGGACCTGAGTGAATTGCCCTTGGAAAATGTGGTCTGCTCTTTAGTACGCAGATAGGGATGTTTTGCTTAAAGGAAGCCAGCTGTATATAGCACACTGCATTCCCTCCCTTCTTTGTCTTTGCTTCTGTCATAAAGATTCTTATCGGAACATATGTATCTGCAAAACTGCTCTCCTACAAGATACGTACGATAGCTGAATCACATGTTCATTGTTGACATGCTTTGCTAAGCTTCTGTTGTTAATCATTGCTGATCTGTTTTTCCTGAAAACGTGTATGAGAAGGTGTACAATGAACCTCGGGGCCTCAGGCTGTTGGCTAGGGGTCCCCTGTGCATCGCTTTACTGTCGTCTCTTCCTCAGTTCCTTCACTGCCCCAGGTCCACAGCCCACTGAGGTCAACAAGTGGTGCCCAAACAGGGACCTGAAGCCCCCACTGAGGAGAGATCGACAAGCATTTGGAACCCTAAAGAAGGTGGTAAGTAGGAAACTTAATTACAGGGTAATGGGGCAATCACAGTCAAAATCTTCCAGTTTTGCTGCTCTAATATATCATTTTCTGAAAGAATATGGAGCAAAGGTCTCTAAGCAGCGTATTGAAAAATGTTTAGAGACTGTGATAAAATACAATCCTTGGTTCCCCGAAGAGGGTTCTTTGGATGAAGCCACATGGCTTCGGGTTAACAATAATGTTATAAAAGCCATGCAGCAAGGAGAGACTATCCCCCTTGACTTCTGGCCTATATGGGCTCTTATAAGAGTTGTTATTAATACTAAGGAGACTGGGGATAAACCATCTCCTGCTGAGATTGCTAAAACAAAACAAAACAAAACAAAACAAAAAAACGGCCGCCTCTCTCCATGCTTATGAATTGGATGATGAAACATTATAAAAGTTAAAACTGAAAGTAAAGAATTTTCACAGTGGCACAATCCAGGCCATTACCTACTGCCCTGCCACCATGGTTGGATGAATTAAAGGAGGATGCTTCTCCTTCTCAGATACCAGAGCCTCTCCCTAGACATTCACAACTCCCTCAGAAAAGGAACTTAGACGTCAAGGAGGGAGCGATTTACTTATGGCCTTTCCTATGGAAGGAAACCAAACTGCCGGGCCAATTTATGAGGGCTTGGATTTGAATACTTTAAGAGAATTAAAAAAGGCTTGTCATTTGTATGGACCTAATGCTCCTTATATGATAGAAATCCTGAAGGCATGGGTGGCTTCCGGAGAATGGATACCTTACAATTGGTACATGGTGGCACAAGCATGTCTTAAACCCCAAGATCTTTTACAATGGAAAAATGTGGCTGTCAGATGCAGCATACTCAAAGGCTTGAGCTAAAAGAGCCAATCCCCCTACGCCCCTATGCAACATATTTCTTTTGAAATGCTCACGGGATCTGGTGTTTTCTCAGATATACGAGAACAATTGTTGAAAACACTGCTGGCCGCTACTGCTCAAATTTCTGAAATCGCTTTAGCTGCTTGGGAAAAATTAACCCCTTCAGGAGAAGTAGGACAAAGCTATATAAAAATTATACAGGGACCCACAGAGCCTTACACTAAATTTATTTCTAGGCTTAAACAGGCTATTGAATGACAGGTAGGCAGTAAGACTGCTAGAGAACATTTATTGAGACAGTTTATCCTGTACGGACCCCTCAATGGTCCCTTTGATCGGAAAAATTGCAGGCCTTAGAACAAAGAATTCAAGAACAGTTATTGGCAGGACATATGGAGCCTTCCCAATCCCCTTGGAATTCTCCTGTATCTGTCATTAAGAAAAAAAATCAGGAAAATGGAGGCTTCTCATAGATCTCAGAAGTGTTAACGCCATCATAAAACTTGTAGGTACCTTGCATCCAGGCTTGCCAACACCCACAGTGACTCCAAAACAATGGTCTCTAATAATTATTAACTTAAAGGACCGTTTTTATACTATTGCAATACATCCTGATGACAAAGAGAAATTTACGTTCTCCCAGTACCCAGCCCAAACAATTAGGAATATATGAGACGATATCATTGGACATTGCTCCTCAAGGTATGACTAATTCTCCTACTATGTGTCAATACTTTATTGGCCACGTTGGGCAACCAGTGAGATTAGCATACCCTCAGGCTTACATAATTCATTATATGGATGATATATTAATAGCCACACAAACTGAAGAGGAATTACAAAGGCTTTATAATGATACCTCTTCTCACCTCATTGCTGCTGGGCTTATTATTGCCCCAGAAAAAATTCAAACCACCATCCCCATCTAGGTACCATAGCGGACCGGACCACTGTGAAGCCACAAACTATGCAGATCCCCAGAGATAATCTTAACGGACTTAATGACTTTCAAAAACTCCTCTGGGATATCAATTGGATATGCCCTTTGTTAGGCATTCCCACCCACCAATTACAAAATTTATTTAATACCCTACAAGGTGATCCTGTTATGGACAGTCCACGTCACTTGTCACCAGAAGCAGAAAATGAACTCCAGTTCGTTGAAGAATGCCTACAAACCTCTTTCACTTACAGACATGATCCTTCACTGCCTGTAATCCTCCTCATTGTCCCCACCCCTCACTCTCCTACAGGAATTTTGGCACAAGAAGATAGACCCTTGGAATGGGTGACTCTTGCACTGTAACCCTCTGTCTTTCTCTTATAACCTCACTTATCATTCAAGGACAAAAAAGAGCTATTCAAATCCTGGGATTCAATCCAGCTTTCATTGGTTTACCACTTGCCTCAACTACCTTTAAGGACATTTTCCCTCTCTCTGACACTTTACAGTTTGCCTTTGCTGATTACACAGGACGCATTGGATGTCATTATCCCTCAGGAAAACTGTGGGACTTTTTGAAATGAATCCCCTGGGTCATCAACCGTGTCGTTTGTGAATCCCCTATCCCTTCAGCACCTACATATTTTATTGATGACTCCTCTTCTGGTATAGCCAGCATTTGGGCCCTTCCTTGTGTAAATCTGTGCAAACATCATATACTTCTGCCCGACAGGTTGAATTAGCCACTCTTCTCTATCTCTTACAATCTATCCCAGGACCTCTTAATGTGGTTTCTGACTCTGCTTATGTAGTAGGTCTGGTGAAACCCTTGGAGACTGCTCTTATCTCCACTACCCATGCTATCATTAACCCTCTACTTCAAGACTTACAGCTTGAGATTCAGTCTCGGACGCATCCCCTATACGTAACTCACATCCACTCTCACTCAAATCTCCCTGGACCTTTGGCTTTAGGAAACCAATCCGCTGATTTACTTACCACGCCTATTTTTCTCACTCCACATGAGGAACACTCACATTTACATACCAATGCTAATTGCCTTCATGTACATTATAAGATTCCCCAGCACCTTGCCAGACAGATAGTTTCCTCTTGTCCCATTGACCTCTGCATTTAACTGAACACCCATCAGGGGTTAACCCTCAAGGTACTGCTCCAAATTGTATTTGGCAGATGGATGTTACACATTTTCCAGCTTTGGGGCGCCTCTCTTATGTTCTTGTTACTATTGATACCTTTTCTGGATTTCTCTTTGCCTCCCCCCTCTTGGGGGTAAAAAACAGGACATGTTATTTCACACGTACTTGCCTATTTTTTGGTCATGGGATGGCCCACTAGCATTAAAACCAATAATGGAACCGCTTATGTAAATAAACGTCTACATGACTTTCTACTGGATTGGCAGATCCAACATGTCACAGGTATTCCTTATAACCCTCAAGGATAGGCTCTAGTAGAACGCGCACATGCAACCCTTAAAAGACAATTATTCAAACTTCTAACTAAAAAGAAAGGGGGAGTCTCTCCCTGAGATATTATGGCCCAAGCACTATTTACCTTAATTTTTTTTTTAATTTACTGCAGGGTGAGCCATACAACCATGTGGGTAAGTACTTTACTCCAATAGATTCCCACACTCTAAAACCCCTCTTTGGCTAAAAAATGAAGATAATCACTGGAAGCCCAGGAATCTTACTACCTGAGGCCCTGGTTATGCTTGTGTCATTCCAGATGGATCCAGTCGACCAATATGGACACCTTTTCGGAAAGTCCAGCCCAAGACTAGATATCAGCAAGATAAAGAAGACTCCTCAGCCACCACAAGGCCTGAGGACCCAATCCCCAGTGAACAAGATGGCAGCATTGACCCTGAAGAGACCCCGAAAATGGAAGATGGCTCCAATCCCTCTTCCCACATGGTGACAACTAAAGAATCTCATACAACATACAGAATGAGTCTTGAAAGCAACTAAATCCAATATATGATTTACAAAATATTCAGGGAAATTCCTCTTTAGACATTCAAGCACTTCAACAGGAAATTTTCCATACGTTTGAGGATTCTCTTCCCCAAACCTGATATGGGCAACTAGCTTCTGATATTGCTCACACCCTAGAAGGACTGGATCCCTTGATGGTGGTGGCAAAGCATTACACATGGCCTTGGTGACTCCTTTTTAGCTGTTTTAATATGTTGTCTTGTCTTCCTCATAGGATACCACACCCTCAGAAGGCGAATGAATGCACAGAGCTTTCATCATAAGATGCTAACTGCAGCTGCAGCTTTGAAAAAAGAAAGGGGAAACTGTGGGAAACAGAACACCACAATAACCATTGGCGCATATTTATTCAGGCTCCAAGATCTCTGAGACAACTCAAGATCATAAGGTTAAAAATAAACTGAAAGGACCTGAGTGAATTGCTCTTGGAAAATGTGGTCTGTTCTTTAGTACGCAGATAGGGATGTTTTGCTTAAAGGAAGCCAGCTGTATATAGCACACTGCATTCCCTCCCTTCTTTGTCTTTGCTTCTGTCATAAAGATTCTTATCGGAACATATGTATCTGCAAAACTGCTCTCCTACAAGATACGTATGATAGCTGAATCAGATGTTCATTGTTGACATGCTTTGCTAAGTTTCTGTTGTTAATCATTGCTGATCTGTTTTTCCTGAAAACGTATATGAGAAGACGTACAATGAACCTCGGGGCCTCAGGCTGTTGGCCTGGGGTCCCCTGTGCCTCGCTATACTGTCATCTCATCTTCAATTCCTTCGCCGCCCCAGGACCACAGCCCTTTGAGGCCAACAATGTATAAAGTATCCCTTACCTCTATACGGTGCAACCCTAAAATAGCGCGTATAATAACCCAGTCTCTAAATTTGGAAGAATGTTACATAAATCTTACCTCCCCAATAAATGCATTTCTTGGTGAAAACAAGTTCTTTCAGGCACTAAAAAGTATCATCTAATAAATCAGGCAGTGTGTTAGAGACTATTAACAGTAAACATCTATGTGGTCCTCTGTTTCCTAGCCACCCCTGCAGTTAGGTTACACCCATGAACTGGTGTCAAACAATGAAAGGTGGGCTCCTTTGTCCACTCCCATGCTAGGTTTGGAGAGTACAAGTTATCAATAGTCCATCTGTAAAACAGAGGAAGCCAATCATAGTGGATGTTGTGGTGTCACATCAAGATTCCCTTGTCAGTGGTGGTGAAAGCTCTCAGCTGAGTTGTTCTCTAGAAATTTTCCTCAGCCCAAGAGAGCTTCTTTGCCAAGTCTATTATCCCTCTCTAAGGGTAGCACATGTATAATAACTGGTCAATATAGAGGTATAATAGATTGGCTCCCTTCCCCATGTGAGACAACTCTAAAAGAAATATCCCAGGGCTCCTGGGTGGCTCAGTCAGTTAAGCATCTGACTCTTGATTTCAGCTCAGGTCATGATCTCACGGTTTGTGAGATCGAGCCCTGCGTCATCAAGCTCGGCTCTGTCAGCATGGAGCCTTGGGATTCTCTCTCTCCTCTCTCTTTCTGCCCCTCCTCCCACTCGCACTCTCTCTCAAATAAATAAATATTAAAAAATAAAAAATAAAGATATAAATGAATAAAATCCAAACATACCACACCACACAGAAAAAAAAAAAAAAAAAAGACTTAATTCTTTACTTGTGTCATAATGAAAATTCCAACCAGTCCCAACTGTATCCTTGACTTTGTACCAAATTAACACTGCAGACTTCAAATGTATCAAAGCCACTAAGGTTAGGTAAGGGAATTATTTTTTAAAAAGACAGAACAGCTGCCCCATACCCCTTGCAATCTCTCTTTGCCCCCATAAATACATACACACATACATACATACATACATATGTATGCACATACATACATATATACACACATCATACATACATATATAAGTACGTATGTAAAAGTACATAAGTATACAAAATTTAAAACTCCAGTTTTCTATGTTGAATATAGATATATATATTTATGTATTTGTCAGCAGGCAGTTAGATAATTTTCTTGGGCCTGAAATGTCAAGTTTTCCCTGCATATACTTAAATACGAAGAAGTTGAAACGGAGATTGAAAAGAGAGGGAGAGAACAGAGAGCAGGATATAAAGAAAATGTTAAAAGATACAGAGACATGTCAAAAGCAGATTCTCAATTAAGGAAACTTCAAAAGGGGTTGTCAACTAGGTAAATACACTTCTGTAAGAACTTTTCCTTTGTTAAATCACAATAATTAGAAATGATTGGCATTAAACATCAATCAGGATTATAGTGGACATCAGTTATAATTGATGGCTGCCAGAAATCAACATAATCATTGGCACTATAAAAAGTCCTCTTTGTTATTTGCTTTCAGAATATCTCACAAGTCTTTCCTCAGCTGAAACTTATGCATTTATACAAAAATAGCGAAGGTGACTTCAAATTATTTTTATAATATCTCTATTCTTATTTTATGGTTCTTGCTTAAAATCTTTATTTCACATTTCTTCAAAGATGGAAAAACAATTATGAAAGGCAACCAGTGAACTTTAAGATAATATAGGCTCTTGCTGTACATGACAGTGTCATTTTGTGCAGGGTGATAGTGTGTGAATTCTACATTATTCCTCTTTTGCATCACAAGTTTGTAATTGTTTCATCTGAAAATAGCAGAATCCATTTTTTCATACTAATGCTGTGAATATGTGGAATAACTGAAATGAAAGGTTTGGTAAAAAAATTTGTGGCATCCATGTACTCAAGCAATGTTAAAACAATGTGAGGGGTAAATAAAGGATCCTGTGGATAGACGCTTTTATACACTGTACACGTTTGATTCCAGGCTTCTGGCATACAGGGCTCTGAGAGAGCTTTAAGTCCCAGGGGAGCAACAGGAGTTGTTTAGGCTGGGTGTTTAAACTTCACTGATGTATTTATGACCATATAATTTGCTTTTATAAGGAGCAACTCCAGGGGGGCTTACTCAAAGGAATCATATTTCACAAGAGACAGTATAAAGTGCTGTAAAGGAGTTTGGAACAAAAGCTGAGCCAGGGGAAGTTTTCCTGAATAATCAGTTGACAAAGCAGAATAGAAAACTAAGGGGGCGAGAGTAAGAATTAAATAAAAATGAAGAAAAAAAAAAAAAGAGAAAAGACCCTATATCAAATAGGAGCTCAACAGGTGGAGGGTTAATTAAGATGGACTGAGAAATGAGGCATTTGAGTAAATCACATATTTTGACTGATGAAGCATTACCACGTACACATTACACGCTCACCAGTTTTCAAAGAATGACAATGATATACATTTAATACTCAAAGCCTAATGAAGTAAATTCTATGCTAGTTTAGTAATAAAGTATCACATCCTGAGTACAGATCACATATAATAGTCATTCCATGAAAGAGGTAGTCATAACTTTCCATTTTTTGAATCAAGTTAGTGTCATTTACTAAAAATTAGTAATGGATAGGGTTTAAGTAAACCGGCTTTTACTATCACCATGGGAACAGTGAATAGGACTAATTTTGTTAAATAGATATGTTTAATTGTATAAGCTGAAGGAAAATAACTTAGGGGGAAAATAACTTGTCAAGGTTCTACCGATTTGTGCTGATCTTATAGACAACTCCACAACAGAGGCTTTTGTCCCTCTTGCTTACTGCTGAGAACAGTACCGGATACACAGAAGGTGCTTAATAATTACTTATTGAAGAAATGATTAATGGAGTATACTATCGTCTGAGCATATATCCATACCTTTATCTCATCTTCTATAGGAATAACCTCTGCCAAAAATACATTTCATTTAGTCTTGGTTGGTGGCATACTTGTCAATGAATGAAAACATTATGCATTTTCCAGCATGTGTTATATTTATGTATGTTTACATAAGCTACAATACTTATTATCTCAAATTAGTGATTGTTTCACAGTCTGTAGCAGTATGAAATGGAAGATGATCTCTTTTGTAAATTTCTGGCTGTGTTCCAAGAAAACGCTTAGAAAATTACAGCAAATTAACAAGCTCATAATGGGAGGTAATTCTGATCATCTTCATCATATTCCTCTTTATCATAACAGAATGGAAATGAAATACCTACAATCTTGAAAACAGACAGCTTAGGGAGATTGCCATCTTGAGTTAATTAGAAGAATCCACTTCTTCAACATCTCACATTGACAAGAAGCCTCAGGCCTTGCTTTTGAAGCCTAGGACTGCAGAGAAATGTTATTGAGGAACATCCTGTACCCCAATTAGACAACCGCTTCTTAGTCCTTCATCTGAAAGGTTTAGGTCTGGACTATTTCGTTTCATAAGATGCATTATTTATATACAATGCCACAACTCCAAAAGGTTGATATTCTTATCTCCATTTGGGGTATAAAGAAACTGAGTCTCAGAGAAAGAAAATAAATTCCCTAAGACAACACAGCTAGTAAGTGGTAGGTCTGGAATTTAAAACAGATCTGCTGCCTCTAAAGTCCATGCACCTAACTTTATGTTATTCAACCTCCTACTTCAGAATTCAATAAAATACAACTTCGCTTTTCTATATTCTGATTACATGTTCCAACCCACCATATCTGAGTGCTTCCCATGCATATTTCCATGAAGCAGTGGGAATCCCCACTCCCCTCAGGAAAATAGAGCCTCCATCCCAACACACTTCCCAAAAACTCACCTAATTAGCAAGCTTGTGAGGAATAGCTGAGCAGACCTGGTCAGCCTTGGTCTCTCATTTGGGCCACCCTGCCCTCAACATGCTTGTATTCTATATTTGCCTGTGTGCAATGGTTTTGGGAATAGGTTAAACCTCTGGGAACAAGGCTGTGTCTGTCCAACTTGGCCAGTGTCAATGTGGGTAAGTTCAATTTACAAGATACGCTCTAGTGTGCAGATTCCTAGAAAGCTAATTTTGATGAGCTATCAAGCTAAGTTTTCTAATTCTGCTTCCTTCTTATTGTTAAAACTACCTGATTTCTGACACAGCACAGTGATTAACAACACTGGCTCTGAAGCCATACTGTATAGGGACAAATTTATACATAGAAAAGTTATTTAACATTTCTGTGTCCTCATTTCCTCATCTGAAAAATGGAGACAGTAATACCCACAACACATTTACTAATTGTGTAGGGCAGGCATGTTTAAACTACTCCATCGAGCTGCTAAGCCCCAACTGCTCTATTTTGTTCTACAAAGACTGTTCCTCACTCCTTCCAGCCTCTGACTTATTTGATCTACAGGCACGCTATAATGATCTCCTCCATAAAGCCCAGCTCCAAATTCTGTGGGAAGAGACACATGCTTGTTATGCAGATTCTTTGGCCTAATGTTTTTCCTCCCTTCTATTTTTGTTCTCTAACATGGTACTTTAGTTTTCACTTTCTTCTTCCTCCACAAGATCCTGCAACTTATGATTTCCATCTTAAATCATGTTTTCTAAATCTCTCTAGGATCCTCTGCTTTAACTTTGGATATGGAAAGGCATCACCGGCCTGGAAAAAGATACCTTCAGTTTCACAGGTGCACAGGTTGCATGCTGGGTCAAGGAGGACAGTCTTCCTTGATAGAGGAGGGATGTTCTTTGGTCACAGATATGTGAGTAGCTGCATTCTAGACAAGCTTATGTTTGCACAATTAGTAGCTGGTTTCTACAAATTCCTGGAACAGTGCCCATAAATTTCATTCCTCCTTGTATGTGAGATTTAGGATTAAGGCTTAAGAGTAAGGTCTTTTGCCTTCGCTGTACAAGTTCCCTTGATTAGCCCTTTCTGCAAATATCTGCAGGAACATAACTGTGCTATCAACTGTCCTTTACCGCTGGCCATAGCACCATACTTGTAAGCAATTCTAGTCCCACAATCTTTCAAAGGCTCCAGGACTCTCCCTATAGTATCCATTTATGAGCAAAAAGCACTACAACTTGTCTAGGTACGCTAATGCCAGTTACCTGCTATTTAAGAATTGAAAATATCCAGAGAGGGTCACCTAGGTGGCTCAGTCAGTTAAGCATCTGACTTTGGCTCAGGTCATGATCTCACAGTTCAGTTCATGGGTTTGAGCCCTGCATCATCGGGCTCTGTGCTGACAGCTCGGAGACTGGAGCCTGCTTCAGATTCTGTCTCCCTCTCTCTCTGCCTCTACCCTGCTTGTGCCCTTTCTCTATTCCAAAAATTTAAAAAACAGTGAGTGAATGAATGAATGAATACATTAAAAAAAAAGAAGAAAATATCCAGAGCACCATTTGACATTTTCAAAACCCAACCACCATCTTTCCTAGACAAATACAAACAAGTTGTTTATTCAATAACTATTATGTATGATATTGGACATTTTTCTGGGTACTGAAAATGCATAGATAAAAGACACCTTTCCTGTGATCTCAAGACAGAGATGGCTAAATAATGTAGTAACTCTAAAAAAATTCTGGTAAGGTTAGAAATAGTGGTTTGTGCCAAGTGCAATGGGAATACAAAAAAAGAAAATCGTGTCAGGGCAGTGAGACTAAATGATTTCACTTGAGTCTTGGATAAACAGGAGTTTGCCAGGGAGGCTAGGAGACAGGAGGCATTTCAGACAGAGGAAAAAGCAAGATCCTGTCCTTCCCTACCTTCTTTTTCCGTCCATTTTTCTGCAGGATTTCCGCTGCTTGAGCCCTCTTTGGGCTTCCCACAGTTTCATCTTTGCCTTGCAGATTAGCCTCCTTATCTCAGCTCTCATCTCTACCATCATTTACAACTAAATCCAAACTATTAACACAAGGGACTTCCCAGTTAACCAATGCTTCACATTTAACTAATCTTAAAGAGCTCACCTTGATTAAATGTTGCCTGCCATAGCTACTTCCCTAAATGGCTTTGCCTCCCGCCCCACCCCCACCCCCCAACAACAACAACAAAAAAACCCACAACTGTTACTTTTAAAAAATTATGTTCATGTATTCCTTATTTTCAAACACAGCAAACACAGAGATGTACCAAATCAAATGTTTCAAGGATCTAAACCATCTTTTCATTCTTCTCAAAATCTTCATTGTTTCCCTATACAGGGATGTCAAAAGCACATTTTGTCCAAAAATAAGTTGCTGGTTTCAAAGTGTCCCAGCCTCACTAACCAACAAAGCAGAAATACTATTAGTAATGAATGTGACAGTCTCCATTACAAAGCCAAAATTGAGGGTTTACAATAGCTGTTCAGCTAGAACAGGCTGACTTGGTAGCAATTTGTCTGCCAGGAGTAATAAAAGGTACAGAATAATTAGCTTGAGCCCCTAATTAATCTGTGAATGATTTTTGTTTTTAAATTATTTAGCATTAAACATATTTTATTAGATTTCAGAACCTGCAGCCTCAGGCATACATGTATAATTTTAAAAGTATCATTTGTCTGAAGTCCTAAAAAGGGCTTAATACTAAATAAATTAAACGGTAATATTTCCAGTAATTTTTAAAGAAGATATTATATCTAAATGTAGAAAGCATCTTCAAGTACTGAAGGCCATCCTTCTAAATGTTCTATCATAATTTGGAATTGGACAGTTAATATAAGAGATCTAGATCATGTTTAAACAATACCCAAAATCATAGATAATAAGTGTTATCACTTTATTGTATATATGTTTTCACTACATAAAGCTAGGAGACAGTGTTTTAATTAATCTTTGTTTCCCTAGAGGACCCTGACAGTGTTATCAATAAATGTCTATCACATGGATGGTTTTACTGATATTTATGAAATGGAATCAATTAAATATATCAAGAATGCAACATGTGTCCCATAGTCTTATGTTACCATTTTTTTCCTAACATTTTAGTCAGTGGATCTCCTATAAATTAGACATAAAATAAATTGGCCAAAATTGAAATCCTTTTCAGTTTGAAAGTTATTTACAAAATATATTACTAAATTCAAAGAGAAGGTTTTGTGCTCCATTAGCACAAATTAGTACTGGAGAACTAATTTATATTGGTTAAAAATCAAGTTCGGATCTACCGATAAAAATACATGTCCTAGGATCACACAACTCACCATGAAACAGTTTCTCAGAAATGAAATCAAAGTACAATTGTCTTTACAACACTGATAAATGATCTTGTCATTTATGGTTCTGTTCATCTTTTAAAATATTTCACTATTTTTCATTGTGATCAAAGTTCAATATTATGTCAGTAAATTAATACTGCATGATATAATAGACTGATAGAAAGTATTTTCATGTTGTTACTCATATCAATACAGGTGTTAAGATAAATATAATAGATAGATACAGTTAGATATAAATAACGATAACTAAGACAAATATAAAATAATACAATGAAATTATAACAAGTGAATTAGATCAAATGTAGAAAAATATACATAATTGTGATAATTTCATCTTTATTATCAAAATTTGGCCATCTCATTTATCTTTGAAAAAATACATATATACACTAATATACAAGATGATTTTCAATGATTACCTCATCAGATCCAAGAAAATGTGAAGCATTAGTGCACACTATTTTTAGTCCAAATTTACCAAAAATGTCCTTTAAATCTTACCTTTTTTATTTCCTATTAAAGGAAATATAGTTTCTAATAAACTAATAATAAAAGGGAGAAGAACTTTCATTGCCCTGCCATCGGTGGTTCCTGTGGATTAAAATACTACATTTGTAGTGGGATCTCAAAGGATTTGGGTTTGGTGAAGTCCTTAATAAAGAACTCTGAATAGGTTAGGATAGGGTGAAATGTCAGAGAGAGGATAATGACACTGAAAGAAGTAAGGACACAAACAAAATGAGTAAGTTCCCTTTACAATTCTTTCTGAGAACAACCCTAGCAAGAAGACTATGAAATCTGAACCTATAGCTTCTGCCTTGCTCACTATATCCTACTTCTCAAAGGATATATCTCAACTGGAAATCCTTTAAAAGGTACAAATAGTACTTTTAAAAGAAATAACTGTTGGGGCACATGGCTGGCTCACTTAGTAGAGCATGTGACTCTTGATCTCAGAGTCATGAGTTTAAGCCCCACAGTGGGCCTAGGGCTTACCTTAAAAAAAAAAATTTTAAAAAGAAAAGAAAAGAAAAGAAAGAAAGAAAGAAAGAAAGAAAGAAAGAAAGAAAGAAAGAAAGAAAGAACTGTTTTCCTCTATCTTGAATAAACCTTCTAATTTAACCAAGCTCAAAATTTTAGGAAATTTCTATAGCTGGTTTTGTGCAAGGAAAGTAAAATCTGGCCTGCCAGCCAGATCAACGGAATAAACTCTAGAAAACAACAAGATGGCAAACACAAGATGGCAAACTAAGGAAAAGAAGAAACACTGCACCTGTACACATGTCACACTCATTCCTCCAAACCAGGGCAAAGAGCCCATGCCCACACCACAGAATTTTCCCCTCTCCCAATTACACACGGCTAGCACATTCTCAGGAGGATGACATTCTCAGGAAGAGTGAACTGACACATCCACAAAACCAAAGACATCTCTGGTATTTAGCATTATGAAATATGAGCAATAAGCAGAACTATACCAAAAGAAGCAGGGCTAATGAAACAGAAAGATCCAGAATTTAAGGCAAAATTGTTATCCTATGAGAGAAAATAGAGAATCTTATAAACACGAAGCAAGGGCATGTGGTTTTAATGAAAACATATGAGAGGATAGCAGACTTGAATGATATATCAGATGAAATACAGACTCATTGGATGGGTCGGCCAGCAGAATGAAAACAGACACAAGCGCCTCATCACACTGAAAGCCCTCTTGGATACCCCACCAGTATCTGGAATATAATTTTTCTAGAACTGATATTATCTCACACCTCCCAAAAAGGAATGTCTTTCCAGTTTCTGTGTTACGAATCAGTCCAGTAACCTTCTTAAGTCCACAAAATTTGCCACCTAAAAGTTACTCAAACCATTTCATGGTTTGAATTATACTGAACACTCTTTAGGCAACTCTTCCATTTTACTTCTTCAACAGTTTCTCTACTTTCCAGCAGCATATAGTACATACTCTATAAGTACTTTTGCACTTCACTGTAATTATATCTCATATTGAGGCATATTAAACAAAATTTCAGAATTGGAACATCTTTTAGAACCAAGAAACAATTTTTTTAGAAATTAAAAATGACAACTTGCCAATAGTTTCAATGGGAAATGACTCACCCTCTTAAACTTTTTCGGAGTAAAAAAGTGTTAAGTAGTATCTACATCAAATTTTACTACAAAGCTAGATTTGTTTTTAAAGAAACTAATTTGTATATTTTGGCACATATTCATCCTACTGTTCAATGCTAATACTGATATTGCAATACAGGGTGATCTTAAAGAATAAACTAGGCTTTGACAATTAATTATTAAGGGCATATGCCAAATAATTCTCAATGCTCAAGTTTCCTTACCAACAAAAATGTGATTTTTGGTTATTAAATTTCCTTTGTGTCCTAAATGTTAGTGTCAGTTCAGAATGCATAAAAGAAAACCCACAGAGAATTAATCCATCCACTGTTATTATTGAAATAGAACTGCAGCTGTTTTGCACCTGTTGCTAAAATCTTTTTAGACATTCTCAATTGAGACCCTAATAGTTCTGCAGATACGCAGTCCTGGATCCCTGTGTGAACACAACTATGTAAATATTATGCACAGTTGTAAAAAAAAAAAAACAGCTTTCTGAGTTTTTTTTTTTCAATATAGAAGTTTACATTGAACTTCTTTTAGTAAAATTAAATATTATACTGGGGCACCTGGGTGGCTCAGTTGGTTGGGCGTCTGACTTTGGCTCAGGTCATGATCTCACTGCTTGTGAATTCTAGCCCCATATGGGACTCTGTGATGACAGCTCAGAGCCTGGAGCCTGCTTCAGATTGTCTCCATCTCTCTGCCCCTCCCCTGCCCTCTCTCTCTCTCTCTCAAATATAAAACATAAAAAAAAATTTTTTTAAATATTCTACTTTTCTTCAATGGCTTATGTGGCCAATAACAAAAACATTTGGAAGTGAGTTAGAAAATTAGCTGTTTCTATCCCTGCCATAATGGGTAAGGAAATGTTACCTTTGATTTTAATAAGAATCACTAATATTAATGAATAATTGAGCACATAGTTATCAGGAATCTCATTTTACAAAAAGATAAACTGAGGTTTTAGAAAACTCAAGTCATTTGAAGGTCATGGAGCTAAAAAGTGACCTACCCTAAATCTCATGTTTTTAATCATTATGCAAACTTCTTCCACTTTGGGAAAGTAGCAATTGATTACCACCACCCTATTTTATACAAGAGACATGCGTGTGAATGTTCTGCTAAGATGTAAAGCATAAATTTACGTAAGCCTATTACATCTTTCATAAGCAACAGCCCATAATTCAGAATAATCCATTTTGATATCACAATGGATACTGTTCTATTTTTAGGAAAATGATATATATTTATATAAATATCCTTTACAATCACCTCTATGTATTGCCCAGCATTTTTCAATCCAGCAATTTCTTGGTTAATATGTTTATCATCTTCAAAAGACATTTTAAAAGGCATACAACAAAAGAGCTTAACGGAACTAAATCCTATTTGGGACTAAATTCAATGAGACACTACTTCAGGAAGTTGTGTCTTCTAGTCGCTTTCGAGTCCTGACAGAAATGTCAATTTGATCATCTTAGAAAAAAATAGTTGTGTAAGGGAATATTTAAATATCCTTAAAATATCATTCTATGAATGATCTGTTACAGATGTAAGCCTGTAATTTCACCAGTTAGATCTCCTGAAAAATGCTTGATTGTCTTTAAAGCATGTCATCCTATTTTAGAAATAATTTAGATGACTTTTTTATTTACTCAACTTATTTTATTTATTTATATTGCAAACACATTACCATTAATAAACTGTTCCTTAGTAATGAGTATTTCATGTAGAATGGCCTATTTCCTTCATCAGATGTTGTTAAAGCACTGTTCAAGCATTCCTAAATGATCTAATGTATTCAATCATTGTAATTTGGATTTAAAATACAGCATAGCTATTAAACATTGACTCAGAAACCTTGTAACCTCACCAAGATTGTTAATAAACAGTAAAACACTGTCAGCTGTTATTTTTTGAGGTCATTTTGCTATTTTTTAGATATTTGAGTCATTCAACATAAATAAAAACTCTAATATTCTTGCCATTTTGATCTTACCATACTAAGTCATCCTTAGTTATAGCACACATCACTGACCTAAATTTTCTATCTATGAACAATATGGCATTAGGGGGAAAAGAATGTGTTTCAGCGTAGAGAAACCTAGACTGTCATATATTATTAGTTAACCTAATCTATTTCATGTTCCTATTTCCTCTAGTATAATAAAATGAGAGAATATGAAAATCTCACAAATCTTTTGGGAGGATTTCATATATATAAATATGAATATATGTATATTGTTCTAATTATATAATAGATGTATATTCAATATATTTAATTATGTTCAATACTGTATATTTATATATTGAATATACATATATACATGTATTTATACTGCATATAATTGTTCCATTGTGGATCCTCCATAAACAAATAATGAATAAAAAGAAATGAATATATTGAATATGTAAAACTCTTCAAAAAAGTGCTTTCTTTCCTTTTGTGCACCCAATCATGAATCAATATTCTACAAAGGAAAACCTTACTGATTGAAAGTGATTTGGGCAAAAAAAGAACCACCCAAATTAGTGAAAGATTTCAGACTATAATATTTTAAAATTTTTTTAAGAGAGAGAACACATGTGAGTGGGGGGGGGGGGTGGGGAGAGAGAGAGAGAGAGAGAGAGAGAGAGAGAGAGAGAGAGAGAATCTTAAGCAGGCTCCACATTCAGTATGCAGTCCAACATGGGACTCCACCCTACCACTGTGAGATCATGACCTGAGCTGAAATCAAGAGTCAGATGCTCAACAGACTGAGCCACTCAAGTGCCCTCAGACTATAATTTTTTTTAATTTTATCCAAATTGTTATTTCTCAAAAGTTACCAAGTAGAGAGCACTACTTAAAAAAATAAATTCATCTAAAATAAATGCTATCTACTTACACATAAACCATAAATGATATCAAATAGAACAGAGTGCTATGTGCCAGGTGCTATTCTACATTCTTTACACATATTTAAAAAAAAACACAAAACCTGGAATCCTCTCAGGTAGCTACTTTTTACTGATGAGGAAACAAAGACTTTCCCAAGTGACCTGCTCAAAGGCACAACATATCCTAAATGGCAGAGCAGTCTAACTATAGGGTTCATATTCCTTCCTACCCACTACTCCTCTATAATAAATGTGAAACACAAATTTTCTCTTAAATAGATAAAAACACATCATCTTACAATGTTGATTATGCTATGTTGTTTAGTCAAAATTATTTCTTTATAAAATACACCTGTGCCACTTGTAATTAGCCAACTGTAAATTACTATAGTCCAAATAGATTCATCTCTGTTGATCATTTTAAACAAACTTGGAAACAAATTTTATCAACTGAATTTGAATTTTTCAATGAATATTTTTATATCAGAGTAATCATTATCTATACTTCAAACTATATATTCGTTCTGAAACTTGTTTAATAAGGTATAATTGTGATAACCAACTTTTGTCTCTCTTTTCATTCACATTTGAAAGAAGTCAAAAGAAGTAAAAATACAATATTCAACTTCTTTGGGAGAAACGTAATAACAAAAATTTATTTTAGGGGTGCTTGGGTGGCTCGGTCAGTTAAGCGTCAGACTCTTAATATTGGCTCAGGTCATGATCTCATGGTCATGTGATTGAGCCCCACGTCAGATTCCATACTGAGGGTGGAGCCTGCTTGGGATTCTCTCCCTCTCTCTCTGCCCCTTCCCCACTCATGTGTCTGTCTCTGTCTCTCTCCCCAAATACATAAGCATTAAAAAATAAAAAAATAAAATAAAAATTTATTTTAATTCAACAAGACAGAGAATAAAATAAATCTTCAGTTACACCTTTCCTTTTCAAATTTCTCAATAATCCCAATGGGGGCTTCATATTTAATTAGCTCGTCTTTCATATTTTTTTGATGATCTCAAAAGTAAATTTAGAAAGTAGCAAATGAGAATTGATCTACATTATAGCAGAAATAAATTCTATTCCTGAGTGTACAGCTTGTGAAAAAAGAAAAAAAACTTATTTTAAAAGGCTGTATCATTTTGATCTGATTTTAAGATTTTTACTGAAACATGCTTACAATACCTCTGTACTGTTTTGCCTTGCTTAGAAGCAGGGGACAGAACTGAATGAACTCCAGTTCCCTTTCTAATGTTTAAGTCTGTGAATCTTTAACTCAGTATATGACAGGATATCGGAGATGCAAGAATTATACAATTCAGCCTTTATGACTCATTTTATATTTCTCAGTCAAGACCCATGTGAGAATCTTTAATGTGAGTGGTAAAATTAAGAAATATTATTATTTTGTAGCAAAAATAGACAAAATTGGGGGGAAGAAAACTGTAGATACTAGGCTGTAATGAGTGAAAATAAATCTCAAAGTTTCTAGCAACAAATGATTTCTATGGACATGCTTGATCTTCAAAGATAGTTCACATTATTTTAATTTTGATCAAACCAATTAAAATCTTTATAAATGTTTCTGTTGAGTTCATTAGATATAAAAATAATTCGTAGCCCAATGACAAATTTTAAAATAAGGAAAATTAGGCCTCTAAAACTGTCAACGCTTCAGTAGCATTTTCAAATATTTCAAGAGAGCAAAAATCCAATGTTACATTACAAAATTAATTTGAACTGATTGGAAAAATACTAAGATTAATAGCGTTAGCTGCTTAGGATACAAGGTGATATGAAATTTTTTGTATGTTTGTGAAAATAAAATGATTACATTGTTTCCTTTTGAGTCAAACTGCCTTTATGTAAGAACTCTTAACCCTTTCATTGAATTCAGAAAATATCATGTATTTGATGCTGTGTTACACAGGGTTAATCCATTCTCCACAGTGAAGTGCACAAATTTCAGCAATAACATATTCTGTTCCACTGTCATCCGTATAAAATATTGTTTACACTCCAGGACTATCGCTTCGGGAAATTATTGATGAGAGCAGCTGCTCCTTCAGAATAAAAGTAAAAAAGTCCTTTCTGTCCAACCAGGGGCACTTCAGTCCCTTGCTTTATCTCTATGGCACAGAAGCAAGCAAGATTGGATTTTAGAATTGGTTAAAAAAATTATAAAATGAAATAAAAATCTTTAGAAAGAAACTCTTTAAAACTTCACTTGGGAACTTTTGTCAAGCTCTGAACCATCTCCCTTGACTCAAAATCCTTTGTTAAAAATGAAATGAAAAACAGAACCTAAACTATACACTGTAATCGGCAACCAACTTCAGACGCAACTCATTGCTACTGAACTGAACATTGTAATTGCAATTATAACTCTACACTGGTTCATGCATAAATTATTCAAATTCGGGCAATAGATTATTCAAACATTATCTCGAAGAAACACTTCTGAAAGCTCACTAACAATTATGCTTCAACCCTTTACTAACAAATGCCATGCAATTAAAAGCGTAATGTATTTTTTAGACCCTCAAATGGTCAATAAAAATTGTTTTAACACAAATGTATTTTTAACTATAATTCACTATTAAAAATTTCTTTCTTGTCAAATCTCAAAAAATTTCAACACTCTCTCTGAAAAGAAAAGGTTGAGAATTCATCCACATTGTTCAAATTGAGTGTACATACTTCAATAGACTAACTTCTTTTATAAAAAGATGGAAGTCTGAATATTAAATTTAAAAAGGAGATTCTCAATTTCTGTTAAAAAGCCAGTAAAATGTCAGTTGCATATGACCTGACTTTCCCTACCAAGTTGTATTTTCACATAAAAAGTTGAAACAATATTAGAATAAGTTTCATCTAAGTTCTAAAGTTAATCAAGGGGCGCCTGGGTGGCGCAGTCGGTTAAGCATCCGACTTCAGCCAGGTCACGATCTCGCGGTCCGTGAGTTCGAGCCCCGCGTCGGGCTCTGGGCTGATGGCTCAGAGCCTGGAGCCTGTTTCCGAATCTGTGTCTCCCTCTCTCTCTGCCCCTCCCCCGTTCAAACGTTGAAAAAAAAAATTTAATCATTTGGACCTCACTTTTGTGGAAGTCATAAAATTCACAAATCCTGGGTCATGTTGTTGTTCATCCTATAGACTATGTAAACTGCCTCTTTAAAGATTATATAATCTGGGGCACCAGGGTGGCTCAGTTGGTTAAGTGTCCACCTCTTCATTTTGTCTCAGGTCATGATCTCACGGTTTGGGATTGAGCCCCACATTTGGCTCTGTACTGACATCGCGAAGCCTGCTTGGAGTTCTCTCTCTCCCTCTCTGCTCCTCCCCCCCTCACTCTCCCCTCACTCTCTCTCTTTTTCTCTCAAAAATAAATAAATAAACTTAAAAAAAGTAAAGATTATATGATCTGTGACTTACACGGACACACCTGAGGCCCCTGATTACTTTCCCCAAGTATTGCATCAAGTGGGTAGTGGAGAATGCTTTACTCAATTATTATCCAAGCCATCGTAGGTATCACAATGACCCTGATTTAGTGCATTTTTTAAAACAGAGGGTCAATAAATGTCCACTACTTAAACTTTGGACAAAGAAATTATTACTCATTTTACTGACTAAGTACAAAGGCAGGTCTTGCTTCTGCCAATACTGGGATCTCTTACACAAACTGATTCTCATTGGTTCTGAATAGGTCATGTATCTCTTCCTGAGCCACGCACTGGGGCACCTGAAATGTAATTCTCGAACTGACCAGGCTTGAGTCACATGACCAGGAATCATTTATGTAAGTGTTACAATCACACTATCATCTCTTCTTGTAATTTGTATGTTTAAAATATAAATCCTTCCTTGTCTTGGCTATACACAGATGGCAAAATATCAGGGAGTAGTTTTGTTATTCATTATCTGTGTTATTTTACCTTTAGATGAACTTTTTCTCTTCCACACCTAAATAATACATATTCTCTATATGTGAAAATTAGAGGACTTTGTTTTGTCTTCCTCTGACCTCACAGTTTCCTCCAACTGAAGGGAAAAATTTACAAACTGGCCCTAACATCTATCATTCTGCCAGCATAGCAGAGGTGCACAGGACACACAACATATGAACTTCTGTCTATATGTTTACATTTATACTCCACATCTTTCCATAAAAGATTTCAACATGGCTTATAGGAAAATATGCTACAGGACAAGATGAAACTAAATGAATTTTGGCATCATAGCTAAAGAAAAACAAAAGCAGCGAAACAGCAGGAATAAGATTTGAGAAAAAGAATAATCATAATAACTGTCATTAATTTGTATACAATTAGCAGAGAAATTGCTTTTAAGTCTCAGACCAAGAGAACCAAGGTGAACATAATCAGCTTTCTAAACAGAGTATCTAGAAGACCTTAAACACACACACACACACACACACACACACACACACACACACACACACATTGTTTTATAAAGTTAAAAATCATCAACATCTGATTTTTCTTCCTCACAGAAGGGAACCAAGGACACAAAAATGTTGCACTGGCCAGAAGGTAACCTTGGAGAAAGTGCCCTGAGGTGGTAGTCATATTTCTGCAGTAATAAGGAGAGACCTGCAGCCTGATTTTTATTCTGTTTATGAAGCTCTGTGGCAGGGAAGGAAGAGAGATGCAGGTTAAAGATATGCCATAAACTATTCAATGTACAAGTGTGGAATGGATATGAAACTATTAGCAGAATTTTTGCTGCCAGCAAAGAGAAATTCACATATACAGGAGATGCAGTTTATCTTCTGGGACTTTCTGAAAAGTAAAAGAAACCAGCAAAATCCTGTCTTCATCTTTCCTTTGTTATTCAAAAAATTAAACTGCTATAGAAACCCTGCATATCAAAATTATATTTATCATTATTCAAACACATTAAAAGTAGAAGAACTAGAGACTGTATTTTAAAAAAAAATAAATACCATTAATTTTCTTCTTTCAACTTTGCTGGAGAATAAAGTGATTAGATTTTGGATTTGCATTAATGAATAATTTAGGAGTTATGAAAAAGACACTAATTGTTGATGGAGCAACCTTTGCTGAAGAACACTCTTTTTAAATAAGCAGAGTGCCTCAGGGTTTTTTTTGTCAGTCTAAGGAGAGCCATTTTATTTCACTCTAGGAACTTCTACAGTTCAATGTTGCATTAACTGAGAGAAATAGTTTTTTTTTTAACTTTTTTTAATGTTTATTTATTTTTGAGAGAGAGACAGAATGCGAGTGGGTTGGGGCAGAGAGAGAGGGAGGCACAGAATCTGAAGCAGGCTCCAGGGCTCCGAGCTGTCAGCACAGAGCCTGACACGGGGCTCAAACTCACGAGCTGTGAGATCATGACCTGAGCCGAAGTCGGACGCTCAACCGACTGAGCCACCCAGGCGCCCCATGAGAAATAGTTTTAAGCACCACAGTTGTTTATGCATACCAATGGAAAAAATCAATAGAAATATTCTTTCTGAGTTTTTGATGAGGAATAAAAGAGTAACAGACCACGTGGAACACAGTCATAAATAAAAATGGGGGAATTCATAAAGAATTTCATAAAACAGCTATGGCCACAACAGTATTCCATACTCAGCTGATCTGTATTACAGTCTGTAGTACATCAATTGGTAATGAACTCATGGCCCATGAAAGACACCAACAATCACTCTACCTATATCCCAACAAGGAGACGCAGTCAATTCATATTTAGTGAGTGCCACTGTATATGAGCTGTTTATCTAGACACAGAAGTCAGAAAAACCTCTAGGTATTTATAAATCATAAAAGCTTACAAATGTTACATATGCTATAAGAAGTGAATATCAAAGCAAAGAGAGGGAAACATGGCTATGGATTTAGGTTTTTTAATGTTGCCTTTTTAATACACAAAAATAGATGGGTTGTTATAACAAAACAAGCCTGTATATATATTAACTATACAAAAACCATATTATAGGGGCGCCTGGGTGGCTCAGTCGGTTAAGCGGCCGACTTCGGCTCAGGTCATGATCTCACGGTCCGTGGATTCGAGCCCCGCATCGGGCTCTGTGTTGACAGCTCAGAGCCTGGAGCCTGCTTCAGATTCTGTGTCTCCCTCTCTCTCTGACCCTCCCCTGTTCATGCTCTGTCTCTCTCTGTCTCAAAAATAAATAAATTTAAAAAAAACCATATTATATAACTATATAACTGTAACAATTACTGAAGCAGATTTATTTGCATAGAGGGTTTGAATCTGGAATGAGGAATGAGGGAAAATGGAGGTTGGTAAAGGACCAGTCTGCTATGAAGCCAAACTCATTCCTTGCATTATGTGAACTAGAGCTTAAACAAAGTAGAAAAATGAAATTTGATGGGTTTAGTCTATTATCCAGTTCTGATCAGATCAATAATCTTTGTACACTGAAAATGGACCGTAAGAAATACAACAAAGTATGTGGATCATGAGATAATGTTATTTGCATCTTATACACTACTTTTCCAATTTTTCTGCAACGTATACTAATTAATTCTAAAACCAGAAAAAAATCAAAACATTGTATTTTTTAAATTAACTATAATAAATGTTAAAACTAGTAATAAAATAAATCTGTATTTGCTTTCACATGTTTCAAAGTACACTTAAGTGATATTTCGTTTATGTAAATATGCCTACACTTGAATGAACACTTATATATATAAATCGCCCATATATTACACCCTCAGCACAGAGTTATTGGTTTTCACTTCACTGTGCAAGTCAAGGTTCCATTAGCATGGTATCATGCTGTGAAAACTACCAACTGTTAAGAATGAAGACATCAATTTTCACATCTCTGGTCAACATTGTAGAATGCTTAAAATAATCATATATTTCCAAATGTAATGCTGAAATATACATTCAAAGGTCTCATTAAATGTGAAAGTTTGTGTATTTTCAATATATAGCTATGGAGACAGGTTAATACGCTTGCCTTAGTCATTAAATGCTAAATAAAAATCTCTGTTAATTTTGTATTTTAAAGAAGCTTCAATTTATTTTTATACATTGAAAAAATTCCAAGTACCTGTAGGTTTTCAACTCAGTAGGATTTCTGAGGGAAAACGTGCTGTGCACTAAAAAATAATGGTCTAGAGTAAGAGTGCAGGTCTAGGGAAGACATAAGGTAGTTTCCTCCATTTAGAATAAAAAGGACCTATGTGTCCAACTAAGTATAAGGATTCCATAGCTATCTACTATTCTTTAACAAGTATGGTACCCTAAAGTGGATGGAAGAATGTATAAGTCCTCATTCAATTCAATCAATAGTTCTATTTAATTGAGAAATATTTATTGAGTACATGTTGCCAGTCACACACACAAAGAGTCAGAACTCATAATCAAATGAGCTATATGTATAAGGAATAGCTATTAGTTAACCTTTGTTTTTCTATTATAGCCATACTTCTACTCTGAATAGATTCTCATTCTACAGTGACGAATAGATAATTCGACCTCCCATCTCTCTACCTCTTGTATCACACACACAGACACACACTCATGTGTATACACATTCACACACACAATGTGTTGTGTTTGCATGGTAAGTTGAAGAAAATATAAGTACAGCAAAGGTGTCAAGAACAGGAAATGCCTATCTGGTCCTTGATCATCATCCATCCTTGGAGACCTCAAATCACACCTCATGTGGCACTTGTTCCTCAGTGCATTCCTGTTGCTGCTACCTCGTTCCTCTTTGCAACTCAGAACTCCCTTCCAGGCCTTGGATCCTCATGGTTAATTCCCTGCCTCTCTGAAGTATATAGGAATATATTCTCATACTTCAAACCAAGCTGAGTTGCGGGTAACTAGATAAGATTGTCTAAGACCTTTATCTTCACAGACACACCACATAGTTATTTATTCTTTAGAACCCTCCCTGCTGGAAGATCCCTTCCAAGGAGGTAAGCCACAGGTACTTTCTACTCTTACATTCCAGAAATCAGGTTAGGGTATGTTACTACTATGAAAAGAACTTGGCTCAAGAAAATGAATGGCCACACAGCCCCTTCTACAGGGTAATTCAATGAAGTTATTTTTACTTTCCCTCCAAATTTTTCCTTCTTCATAGCCCAAGTAACCTTGTAGTATCTTGAGAAAACTGGCTTTTTTCTAGTATGCATTCTTCTTAATTTTGTGTGTGTGTGTGTGTGTGTGTGTGTGTATGTGTGTGTTTGTGTGTGGTATGTGATCCGTATTAAAAACCTTATACTTCCAATTGCTCCTGGAGTATCTTACCAGATTCTTTTGCTTTGACCTAATCCTCAAGGATATTCAACAGCTTCTCATTGCCACTTAAAAGGAATTTGCCTATCTGATCTTGCTATGCAGGCCTTCTGAGAAATTTGAATTCTTCCTAACTTTTCTCCCACTACCGTCTACAGAAGACCTGCAACTCTAGTGAGACTGGTCTCACCATTGCTCCCAACATACATCCCCCCAGCTGCAATCCTGTTACTGTTGCTTACTGTGCTTTACATGTACTGTATTCCAATCCAAAGCTGGAAACTTTCAGATTCTGATCTAGATATCTCTCTTCCATAAAGGTTTCCCAAATACTTTCCCATCTGATCACCCTTTGGTCAGGTAACTGTTACCAATGTATACATCACCTTGTGTCATTTGCAGCTGTTTCTAATGTTTTTAGACTCTATCTTACATACTCACGTATTATTGGATTGGAAGTGTCTCACAAATACAGTTCATGACAGGTAGTACATAGCTGGACAAAATGCAATAAACAAATACTTAGAAAAATGAATTATATGTGCACATGGGGTCCGAGAGAGAGAGAGAGAGAGAGAGAGAAAGACAGAGAGAGAGGGAGGAGAGAGAATGCAAGTCAATTTCAGACATTTATTATCCAAGTAAATATAAACTACACCAGTAAATAAATATTGAATTTTCTGCCATGTAGCCATTCTAGAGAAACTTAATATTACAAAAACTCAATTTTTAATATAAAACTAATGTTTTGCCTATATTACTTGATTTTTAATGTTTTAATAATTCTTTATCCATCTGTCCTCATTGGTACAATGCTCTAATCCAATTTCTTAAGAAGATATGTTTACTCCTCAGTCTTTTAGAAATAAAAATCTGTTTGCCTTGCCTGTTTCTTCATAAATGCTTTCCACTCTAATGCATTATTTAAAGTAAAAACATGTGTATGAGCCTATTTCTATCAGATATTTGATGTTCGTTTGTTTGCAGAGATAGAAAGACAAGAATACAAGCAACACCTTTGTATATTTAAATAATTCACATTGCCTGAGGTCCTTTATACTTACTAAAACTGGGGTGGCTTTGAATAATCTGTGAGAGATTATATTAAAGGATGGATCTCTAGATACAATTTCCTTCCTCAATTCTATTATACTTTCCTTTCTGATATTAGATATCTAAGGCATTGGTGACAATGAAACTTCAGTGTTGTGTTATTTTATGGGGAAGTTTTTATTTCCCAGGGGGTAATATCCTTTCTGGAAGCACATTCAAGATCATTTCTGAGGGCTGTTTTCATTCTTTACCTGGGGAGATCTCAACTAGCAAATAAGCCCCAGGGACATTTTCCCTTTTACTGCAGCTGAATCTATAGCACCTGGAAGACTCCCTGGCATTTAATAAATACTTGTTAAAGACGTAAAGGACTAAATCAGAAAAAAACGATCATTTTCTCTAAGTATTTTTTTTCTTTCTTATGCCTTTCTTTAAAGTACCTATCTCCCTCCTCCTTATTTTTCCCCTGGCTGCACATCCCACTGAAACCTTCAAAAACCAATTGACAGAAACAGTGTTAAACTGTACTTAGTAATAACAGAATACTAGTGGATTTGCACAGGGCAAATATTTATAGATATCATATAAATACTTACAGGTATTATGTAAGCTTGTTTCCCCTCCCCTAAAAATTATCCTTTGATTTTTCTCAAGGTTAGCAAGTTTGCATAAGCAAAATAGAAATTAGGTCTTTAAAGATACTTTCCTATAGGAACCTAGGAAGGAAATAAAAGCTACCTGTCCTCAGTTTATGTGCACACAACTTTTGATGGTAGAATGAAAAAAAAAATAAGCAAAAAGAAGGGATGAAGGGAAGATGGGAGGGAGGGAGGAAGGAAGGAAGGAGGGAAGAGTGGTGGGGGTAGGGAGCGAAGGAAGGAGAGCAAAAAAAGAGGAAAGGGTAGGAAGGAAGGCAGAGAGAAAGAAAGCAAGCTTAATAACCACTGCATCGAAATATACAATTTATTGAAAAAAAATTTAGCTGTTTTAGATCACATAAATTTAAAAACTAATTAGCTTGCAGGTATAAATATTTTCACTTTAAAGAGAATTTCACTGTCAATATAAACACTTGTTCATAAGGACTGTTATCACGTAAAGATGATAGCATCTGAGTAAATCTCCAAGAATATCTTGAGCTCTTAGAAGCTCTGACTTCTTTAATTATAGTATGCATTACTAAGTTCCTTTTACATATGAATGAATTATTAATACTTAAGAAGAAAAGACAATTCATATATAACTCTTGTTGCAGGAGTTCACGATGTGGAAGTAATTCTTTCACAAGAACAAGGAAACCATGCACCTCCAGCTGTGACAGAAACAGGGTTGGAGAAGAGTTCCCCACCAGCTCACCTTTTCATTGTTACATGTCACTTACTATAATAAATCATTAAGAGGCGTGTCTACAGTATTGCTTCTGCTCGCTTCACTTGGTTTACATAAATGTAGATATGTCGAGATATACTTTGCATTTCTGTAGAAAGCTTCATGGAAAGTTAAACTTGCTTTTTAATGCTGAATCACAGAACTTACATTCTGTCTTGAAGTATTAAATTTGTTCATATTTTGAATCTTGGGAAATGGCGACATAAAGAGTAATATAAATAGTTTTATAATTGTACTATCATTCCAGAGTCCAAGGCCCTTTGGGTTTTGTTTTGTTTTCTTTTCTATTACTTTTTAATGTCATTTATGCACAAGTATACAGTTACCAGATATATTAAAAGCTACCATATATTTTCATATAAAACAGCTGAATTTTGTATCCACATGGAAAGAAAGCATTATATTTGGATACATAAGAAAGAAAAAATATTTAGAGTAAATAGGTATTTCAAATTATTTTTCATTGAATATTAAGAAGATATATAAGATATAGGACATAATATGTGCACATAACCATACACAAATTTTGCTGTAACTTTTATGTTAATTGAGGTTGCTTCCATAACCTTTTTACACTTCGTTTTTCCCACTCCAAAACACATCATGGAAATCCCTCCAGGCTAATTAGTGGAGAACTAGTTCATTGTTTTTAATGACAGCATAATATTCCATGGTGTAGATACCCCACCATGTTCAAAGCCATGCCCCTATTGACAGGAATTCTCTTTATTTCCACTATTTTTCTTTCCTTTTATTCTACTCAAAATATTTTCACACATTTTATTAAGTCATTGTGCTCTTATTTACCTGTATTATAGATTCAATGCAATTGAAATTGTTAAAAGTATGTGTAGCTTTGTTTTCATAGATACTTTTTCAAACCACAGTGCAACACTCACTTTTCCTAGTGTGTGCAAGAGTTAACTCTTTTACAGATCATCACCAGTGATAGGAAATACAGTTCTTTTTATTTTTTGACAAGTCTATGAATATATTGGTGTATGTTTTTTTCTGTGCTTGCTTGTGTGTCTCTGCACGTGTGCATCTAACAAATTTGAACATTTTTTTTCTTACATTTAGCCAAGATCTTTGCTATTTATCTAGAGACTTAATATTTTTCTTGTCACTCTAAAAGCTCTCTGGTAACATATACAACATGCTGCACAAGATATTAGCAAGTACAATCCAGAAACAAATCAAAATGAAAATATATGACTAAAGGTTTATTACAGGAATGGAAGAGGATGCATTATCAAGAAGCCTATCAGGAAATCCATTACTTCTACATATTAATAGAATAAAAATAAATAACCATATCAATAGACGATCAAAAGACATTTGATAAAAATCAGCGGTCATTTCCAGTAAAAGCACAAAATAAAATATTAACAAAAACAAAATACATAGATACAATAAAGACCATCTTACCACAACCCAATATTATATTAAATAAAGAAACACTAAAATCCTTCCAGTTAAAGACAGAGATGAATATTTTCACTATTAATATTAAATACTGCCTTGAAAGATTTAACAAAAGCTAAAGAAAACATCCAAGAAATTTAGATAACTAGCATAAGTACTGGAAAAGATGAAATGATCCTAATTAAAGGATAAAAAATCTAAGATAAAAAATTTTCAAAAACAAAATAAATAAAAGACTTTGCTAAGGTAGAAAAACCTGACATAAATATACAACACCCAATAGCTTTCTCTATTCAAGCAATCACTACCAATAAAAAAAAATACGAAGAAAATCTCTTTTCGATAGTGACAAAACCCAAAAGATATTTAGTAATAAGTATATTGAGAACAATATTTTTCAGTGACGAAATGTTAACTAAAATAAGTATTCTAAGATCTGACCAAATGGAAAGTCTTACCATGTTCCTGATGAGCAAGAGAAAAACAATCCTGGACACCTGGGAGTAGACCTGGCGATCACATGTTCTCCTGTAGAAGATACACAATTTCACAGAATAAAACCATCAGACAAGGCTACTCGATCACCATGGTGAACAAATAAAATAAATAAATAAATAAGACAAATGACCACTATCCCCTAATCATTTTTGAACACAGATAAACATGAATATTGTCCAAACAACAAAACTAATTAAATTCCTCTCTCCTGGTTAATATGAGCGCCTGCTTTTTGTTTACTAATTAGTTCTAGACTCACTTCATTCCTCCTTCCTTATAGATGAGATCTATTATTACCCCCTCCCCAATTGTAGAATTGCCACTCCTTCTTTACAGTATCCAATCCAAGGCAAAGCCTTATTTCCTTTAATCCTCTTCAAAATTACTAACACAATCCTAAATCCTAGAATAGACTATTTTTAACAATCTGAGACACCCCATTTTCCCCCATGTGTGTTCTCCTTTGCTACCAAGAACAATAAACTCAACTTGCTCAACTTTAGGTTGTTCCTGGTGGTCTGTGTGTGGTGGGCATTGACACTGGATGGAAAGATTAAGAAGGCAGACCTATCAATTCTCCTATAATTAATATTTTAATGTTTAAAGCAATTACAACCAGAGTTCCCACTTTGTCTGTTGTGGGTTGGGATTTGTTCAAAATAATCTTCAAACTTCATTAGAAATATAAATGCCTGAGTGTGTGTGTGTGTGTGTGTGTGTGTGTATATATATATATATACATATATATATACGTATATATATATATACATATATATATCCGTATATATATATGTGTATATATATATATATATATATATATATATGGAGAGAGAGAGAGAGAGAGAGAGAGAGAGAGAGAGAGAGGGAGAGAGAAAGAGCACAACTGGAGGGAGATGGGTGTATTGACAAAAAAAGCTGCATGAGGGGTCCTTGTGGAGATGGAACCTTTCAGTATTTTTACTGTGGTGGTGGATACACAAAACTACACATGTGATAAAATTGTTTAGAACTAAATACACACACACACACATGAGTGCAAATAAAACTAGGGAAATCTGAATAAGATTGATAAATTATATCTATGTCAATATCCTAGTATGATATACTATAATTTTGCAAAATGCTACCATTGGGAAAGTATACAATGGATCGCCCTATATTCTTTTAAATACATGTGAATCAAAAATTACCTCAATTTTTTTCAATTAAAACAAGAATAGCAATGTTTATGGAGAAGGGAATGTGCATTATCAGAATTCGTATTTTACTCTAAAATCAGTGAACACAAACGATAGGTATTGGTAAAAATAGTGGACTAAAGTATAAAATCTAGAAATATACTCACATATTCATTATATTGATTTCCAAATCAAGTATTGTTTACATCAGACAAAAAGTGTTTCAAACATCTGGGAACTAATATACAGCACTATGTTAAGTTATAACCAATTATTCAATGAACAGGAAACAATACTGCTGTTCTATCAGAATGTAAATTCTATTTTTTATAATTTTTGTTAACGTTTATTTATTTTTGAGATAGAGACAGAGCATGAACAGGGGAGGGTCAGAGAGAGAGAGAGACACAGAATCTGAAACAGGCTCCAGGCTCTGAGCTGTCAGCACAGAGCCTGAAGCGGAGCTCAAACTCACAGATGGTGATATCATGACCTGAGCCGAAGTCGTACACTTAACCGACTAAGCCACCCAGGCACCCCTAAATTCTATTTTTTAAAGTTGCATACTTTTTAAAAATGTTTATATATTTATTTTTGAGAGAGAGAGAGTGTAAGCGAGGGAGGGCAAGGGGGAGAAAGAATCCCCAGGAGGCTCTGTGCTGTCAGCACAGAGCCCTGTGTAGGGCTTGATCTCATGAACTGTGGGTTCATGACCTGAGCTGAAATCAAGAGTTGGATATTTAACTGACTGAGCCACTCAGGCGCCCCTAAAATTGCATATTATATTTAAATTATGTTTTGCATAAAAAATTACAATTCAGATATATTTAGTAGAATGCTATCAACATTTTTTTTTTTTTTAGTTAAACACTGGGAAATAATGTCTAGCATGAAAATGTATATTAACTGTTATTGTGTGAAGCAAAAGAGAACTTCTCAATCCAGGTAACATATAAACCTCCCAAGAAAGACTTCATCTATGGAGGTTTCTGTATAAGGCCAAAGTGTCATTCTTCTAATTTCCATTACAGATTTTCAGATAAATTTAATACCTAATGCCTCTTTCTTAAAACTGCCTTATCCCCAGGAAGTACATTTCTTGTTCCTGCCCTGTTATAATTTATCTTGATTTTTTTTTAATTCTTTTGCAGCTGGTCTCCTTAATCCTCTTAATTATAGCTTCTTCAAACCTCACCCTTATGTACTCCACTTGCACTATTATCAGATCATTTCATTATCAATTATCTGTAAAATTAGTTCTTAAATTATTCTTGGTTTTTAATAACTTATTGTTCTCACCCATCAACCTTTCCAATTCTAAGGTAGTATTTTTAGATATGTTTCTCATTCTCTTTCTCAGAGCCATTAATCAAAGACCACACTTTGATTACTTTCTTTTTTTCACAAATATTGTGAAGTACCCTACCTCTTCTTAAGGTCCAAGGCTAAAACAGTATTTCTCAAAGTGGGCTTAAAAATCACCTGTAGTGCACGTCAGAGATATAAGTTTCTGCTACCATTTCCATAAATTCTACCTAGAAGGTCTGTGGTGGGACCCCCAAATCTGTTATTTTATTTTTTTCTGAAACATATTTTTTTCTTTACTTTTTTTCCCAGTTTCACTGAGATATAATTGACATAAAATAAGGATTCCAATATGGGACATGTAAGGACAATTCTTTTTTTTTAATTATTTTAATGTTTACTTATTTGAGACAGAGAGAGAGAGAGAGAGAGAGAGAGAGAGAAAGCAGGGGAGGGGCAAACACAGAGGGAGAGATGGAATCCTAAGCAGGCTCCTTAGTGTCAGCACTGAGCCCAACACAGAGCTCAATCTCATAAACTGTGAGATCATGACCTTAGCCACTATCAAGAGTGGATCACTCAACTGACTGAGCTACCCAGGTGCCCCTGTAAGGACAATTCTTAAGAAACCCAAAAGGAAGTATAAATGGTACTCATATAAAAGTCCTCCTCAAGTTCATCTTGTGATAGACTCTAAAACATCAACACTGGAAGTATCTCAGTGTTTTGGCCAATAGTTGGAAGAATCTAGAGCTGCTTCTGTTAAATCCCCTGGTAAATCATGGATAGGGTTTTAGCCTACAAGCTTAAATATCAGCAAGTCATTGAGTCAGTACACTTAGTGATACGGAGAGGTGGAGGCCAAATAAGCTCAAACAATTACTTCCATGTCACTGAGCCTCAGTTTCTTCCTCTGTAATCTAAGGATAACATCTACCTCTATAGGGTAATGTGAGGATTAAATGAGATCAAGTGTTAAGTGTTCAGTTCAGACTCAAACACAGGGCAAGTGATAAGTGTATATTAGCTCATATTTTTCCTCTGGGAAGTTTTCACACTTTTCTCAGATGTTTTCATTCCTAATAACTGTTTACATTTCTAGAAGAACATGGGCTGAGTAAAACATGTTGCATTGTGTTGGGATCCTGCAGGTGCTTAAATGATTGTTAGATCAGAAACCCGACAACAACAAAAAAATACTTTGTTTTCCTCATGTGTTTAATTTCCTTTGTTTGAGGTGATGAAAATTCTCAGAAAGTGGAGAGGAAAATATAAGCATAGTGTCTTTTGAGAAAGGCTACCCCTCCCTCATGTCACATATTATATTGCCCTTCTCTCATGTCCTAATACAGTGCCCCAAAGTCCCAGAGAAAAACACTTTCCTCTGTTGGAAACATAATAGCATCACAAATTATAGCCATGGATGTTTGCTCTGTGAGTAATATAAACATTTCACATTTTCCATCAAGTCTGAAAAGGGAAACAAAAAAGAGCTATGAATGTTATCTTAATGGAGAGTCTTATCAGAGAAGACTATCCTGTACTCCAAACAAAAATCACTGGTCACTTGTGCCCTCAAAAAGAAAAGGAAAGGCAGGCCACCCTCTTGGTTGCAATTAGTGTCCTACCAAAAGGATTTTATAAATCACTTTCTAATTAGGAAGCAATGAGTGTTTAGAGAGCACAGACCTTTATAAATCCTAAAATATTTCCTCTCCAGGATCAGGAAACCTTGTGCTGCTTATTTCTTCAATAACAAGCAAGTGCCAGGTACCATGCCCACTACTATCAAAGAGTTCCTGGTCTGATAACAAGAGGTCTTTGACCAACACCTCCACCTCCTCCTGGGTTGGAGATTTCCCATTGGGCATCTGTATCTTTATGCCAGAGTATTTCTCCTAGAACCATGCTTCCTTGTGCATTCTTTTTTTTTCCCTTTTCCTTTATCAAAACTGCCCTAATAGCTCATGTGCCTGAGAATATATTATGATTAACTTCTCCTGTTTAAGATGATATTACATGGACCAAATATACTTACCTTGATCCTAGAAAAATGTTTTCATCTTAGTAAGTACCTCTCTGAAAGGGAGGGATGTTTTAGGGCAGGCAATGCTATCAGGGTCTTTAAATCATGTTGCATAATGTACCCATCTACAAAACGAAACTCAAATACCTAATAAGTGCAAGGCACCCTTGCAGATTCTCAGCACTTTAAAGTTTAGCTAGAGGCGCCTGGGTGGCTCAGTGTGTTAAGTGTCCGACTTCGGCTAGGGTCATTATCTCATGGTTTGTGAGTTCAAGCCCCACATCGGACTCTGTGCTGATGGCTCAGAGCCTGGAGCCTGCTTAGGATTCTGTGTCTGCCTCTTTCTCTGCTCCTACCCTGCTTGTGCTCTGTCTCTCTCTCTCAAAAATAAATAAATATTAAAAAAAAGCAAAGTGTAGCTAACACAGTTGAATGTTTATACCATGCAAAAAAATAAAAACACTATTAGTTTTACAAAGACTAACTCACAATAACTCTATGAGTAGGGAACTATTATCTCCATTTTATATACAAGAAAATTAGTAAGAAACAGAGATGTGATACATTTGCCAAGGTCACACAGCAAGTAGGTATTAGTCATGGCTGAACCCTAGGAAGCTCAGCATCAGAGCACAAAGGTTTAAGTATTATAAGCTTTACCACTATGAAAATCCTTCCATGAGATTGAGAGCTCTCAGTCTTATGGGGCAAAGCTATGGAAAGAAATAACAATAATAAAACATATGAGCTACATAATGGATGCTGTATCCTGAATGATGTATGCTTCCAACTGTTGGAATTCGTCAACCACCAATCCTCATTATAATTGCTCTAGATGAAAATCATCACCTGGCCCAGGGTCAGCCCCATTTCCAGGCAACTCACATCCCAGAGCTACTCAACATGGAGGACCACTGTGAGAACCATTCAAGCTTCCCATTTTTACGTGGGGCTCTTTGGAGTCTTCTTTGAAACTGCAGCACAGCCAAGAAGCTCTCTCTGCTCAATCCTGCTTCCTTCTCCTTCTTTCCAGCACTATTAATACTCATCTCCACCTCAGAAAGGAAAGTCTGGTCTCTATCCTGCATGCTCCTCCCCATCTCAGAATCTCAGAACCACAGAGTCCGATTCCTGGGAATCCTGACCTAAGACATGCTACAATATAAACAACTCTGGAGGAAGGAGAAGTGACAAAGGAATTCATTAACTTCTAGGGGAAGTTCTATTGGTAGTGGATAGAGTTGAGGCAAGAGAATCTATTCTAGTTCTTATTTATAAACAAGAAAATCCAATATGGCTAGTTTCCATTAAAAAAAAAAAAAACAACCTATGAAATGACATTAGGTGGCTCATAGACTCTCTGAGAGGGGTGGTGAACATAGCTCTGAAATTACATGACATACCATGTCCATACACATTTACAACATCTCTGCCTGGAATATCCTCAGTATACAACCGTCCCATCTGGGATTGGACTTCAAAACATATGCCTTCAATCAAAACATACCTTCAATCATGATGTTTGCCACCTGCTCAGGCAAAGCCACCTCCTAACGTTGCTAATCTCTAAGTACACATCTGATTTGTAAAACACTGGTCAGCAGCCTATATCCTTATAGCAATGGTATCTGAGGATGTGCATTTTCAGAGAGTGGAGGCTAAGACAGAAACTAGCCACATCATCCACTATAGGATTACCTGGATTTTCCTCTTTACATAACAGGGGTTCTGTGTAATCTTTCTGGGCTATGTAGTATTCCACAGAAATTAGAATAGGAAATTAATAGTGAATCTCCCTTTCTTAACCAAATGTTTACTGCTTTTTCTCCTCTCTATGCCCACAGAAGTAGTATCAATTAATTATGTGTATTTATCCTGTTTTGAAAGCATTTTGTCATTCCCTCTTAACTTTTTCTTCATTCATTTTCAATGATTTCAATTAATCTTTACACCTTAAGTTCACTGTATATTTTATATTGGACAACATGGACCAAAAGCAATTGCTGAATAAAATATGGTATTCCTGGAAGTGACCGTCTAAATGGTTTCAGCTCACTGAAAAGAACTGTGAAATTGCAGTATGTATTTCTATATTTTACTCATAATCACAATAATTCTATTCTTCATCCAGAAGATTAGGTCTGTTCTGCATCATTTCTGATTTAAATCAAACTAAGTCACGTTTGCGATAATTATTATTAGAGTTAGTTTATAATAAACCAATCTCTGCTGCCATTTTATATGGCAAATTATAATTTAGTTTGATAGTCAAATTACTCTTCCGAACTTACTAGTTAAAACATTCAAATTTTAACATTCTCCCAATATTACTGTGGTTCAGACAAATACAGGAGTTATTTATAAGGCTATGATCTCAGCTACGGGATCAGTAATGGGAGTTAACATCCCACCAAGTCAATTTGATGTCCTGTACCTTTCATCTATGAACTGTTGGCAGATAAACAGGAGTAAAAAAAGCCAGGGAATCTGGCTTAATCATGGTTTTGGCTAAAAATTTTTCCATACCAAGGCAACACACACACACACACACACACACACACACACACACGTTAATTTTAAAGTTCTTTTGCTGGAGTATTTTATTGGACTGTTGGTTGTTAAAAGCCATCATAAATTAGGTTTGCACCAATGCTTAGCATCTCTTTGCCAACTTTTTCTAGGCTCTACTCAAAAGCAAAATTACATATGTGATAGCAATAGCATTCATAGTATTTATCCTAATGGGAATTAAAAAAAGAAAATTCCATGACTTTCCAAAATCCTACTTATAAAATAATTTTAATGTGTAGGGTGTGTGCCTAAATACATGAGATAAAATCTTTGTAGCTGTCTTCTGAGTCAGAACTTTTCTTTAGATGTCAAATACTGATGTGCTTGTTAGGACTCAAAGGGATTAAATGTAATTTGCATCTAATAGCTGCTTTATTTCTCAGGGTAATTATGCATCTAGAAAAATGAAACAAAGCAGTTTCTGACAAACTAGGTATTGGTTTCAAAAAAGAATCATCTTTTAATTAATAAGTGATATGAAAAGGAAAACAATATTTGACTATTGCACTGCCAATACAAAGAAAAACCAACGCATAGATTAATTAAAAAAGTTATTCCAAACAGTTTGGGGACCTAGTTTGAGGTAACAAAAGAAAGACATGATTGACATTTAAGCTTTTAGTTAATTGCTTTGGCACTGTATTCACACAAACATGGCTTCACTGTTTTTCTGCCACTCGAGAAATTCTCCACCACCATGTTACCCAGGTGGAAAACACTGTAAAATAAACTAAGAAATAATGAAAAATATTTTCTTATCATTATAATAAAGGTATAGGGATACTTGACATCAGGATTGTTTATATGCTGATTTCTTCAAACATTGCTGAGCAATAGAAAATTACAATCAAGTAGATAAACTGAAAAACTTAAACCTTAGTGGAAATACAGCTAGACAGAAACAAGATCGGATGACAACAAAGATTAAGTACAAAGCAAAGACCTGTGTCTTTGCTGTCTTACAGAAGAGATTAACAGCTAAAGCTTTATTTGGAATAAGATGCAAGAAGACTTCGGCCAAAAAATCAAATCCTAATTATCAGTCAACAACATGGTGTAGAATTAGTCAGACCAAAGCAACAACCCCATCCCTGCCACTTCTCAGCTAAGTAACTTTGAGGAAGATGTACTCACTGAGCTTCAGTTTCTTCATCAACAAAACGAGGCAAATGCTAACATCTACCTCAAAGATAGGTGTAAGGATTAAATTTCCTTCAATAGAAACACCCAATAATGTTTCCCCCATCAAGTGTTATTCACCCTAATACTGAATTCATGGCAAAGACAATAAAAATGAAGACAAAGAGTCAAAGAGTCGGTAGGCCAATTAATAAGACAGAATGTGTATTTATTCTCTGATATATATAAATCTCTGATTTTTTTTTTTACCCTGGTCATGCCACTATCTAATGTAACTGTCAACCCATATCCACAAATCCAAGTAACTTAAAGTGGTTTCCAACTCTGTTTTTTGAAGAGAACAAAGGCTTTTGTTTTTACTTTTTAAAGAATAAAAAAAAAGTAACAAATAGATACATGTTATTGTATAGTGATTATAGAAGGTCTACAAAACTATGAAGACATGCTTGTTCAAAACTGCAATTCATTATTTTACAAATACTTCTCTCTCAATATTAAATGGATGGTCATATTCTGTAGATGTTTCTTCCACAGTATCTTTGACATACATTCCCTTTTCCCCTTCTTAACATACTCTTGAAATTATCTTGTACCTTAGATTATAGCAAAATCTTTAAAAAGCCCTTGCTTTTTCCTCCTCTTTCTAATCTATTTTGAACACAATGTCCCATTTACATTCCAAAGGATGATGTCATGTCCCTCACTCTAATCAAAAACTTTTCCTATCTTCCTGTTGCCAATTAGATCAAGTTCAAATGCCTTGCTTAACCTGTTCATCACAACCCTCTATCATCAAACCAAACCCATTTTCTAGCCTTTTAAATTTATACATCACGTCAACCTATCAGAATGCTTTACTGGACTGCATTTCACTGCTTTAGCTGTCTGAACGTTGATGAGGATATTACTTAGACCTTTTGTATAAAGCTACATATAAAAATTTTAGACTATTAAAGTATTACTTCTGTAATTTTCCTTTGTTTTTTTTTTTAACATTTACTTATTTTTGAGAGACAGAGACAGAGCATGAGCTGGGGAGGGGCAGAGAGAGAGGGAGACACAGAATCTGAAGCAGACTCCAGGGTCTGAGCTGTCAGCACAGAGCCAGACGTGGGGCTCAAACCCACAAACTGTGAGATCATGACCTGAGCCAAAGTTGGATGCTTAACCCGACTGAGCCACCCAGGTGCCCCAGTTTTCCTGTGTTTTTAACAGAACAATCATATAAATCATTATATCCATTTTAATTAATATGACTACTATGCTGTTCAGAAAACTTATAGCTAAATTATATCAATTTCTCTATGTTCTAAATATTTTTTTCCTGATCATTTTTACAATTTCTATGTACACTTTCTATGGTACTCTTTATTATCTCTAATCTATCATTTGCTTATTCTGTGGAAGTCCCTTAAAAGATACTTTTCAAAAGAAGCAGGGCAAACTTCTCCTCTTATAAACCCTATATAATATTCCTTCCAAATTAACTTATTTTGTGGGCCACTTAGAATGCATGTTGTTATGCTTTTGGTTACACAGTTTATGCCTGTCCTAGCTCAGCATCTTTAAACAGCCCTGACCTGTGTTAACATTCCACCATGACATCTACAAATTCTTACCTCTTGTCCTTGCCTTTCTCAAGGATCAGGGGGCCATCTCTTTGAAATGTAAACATCAAGGGGGATAGTGCTCCTATCGCCCAGTTTCTGTGGAAGGGTAGAAGCCTAACTTCAGTGGCTTTGCTCCAAGTTGCAAAATTCTCTGTCATAAGAAATAAGTTTGTTTTTCCTCTCAACAAAACAAATTAGCTAACAGATGATTACCCCAACTACCAGGCAAAGTTGGATGAACCATGTAATAAATGGTACCAAGAAATCCTCTTATATGAAGACTAGTTATTATTTATCTCTAGAAGATGTGTGTAACTGTACTTACTTGACTATATGAAAAGATAAGATTCTTTTTTTTTGTCTTAGCCAACTGTCTGTGATGGGTGTCACATTCTGGTTTAATGCTTATTCAATAATAAAAGTGGTTTCTTTCTTTACTAACTTTGTGGAAGGGATTTCTGGGAAGGGAGAAGATTTTGTTTTTAGTTATAGTTCCTCAACTCTCTACACCATAGATATTTTGGGTGTTCCATTCTTCTTACAAACTTCTCTAATAGGTTTGAATCACTCTATCACACTAGATGTTCACATAATGTCATATTACAAACTAACCTACAATAATTACATGGTGTTATAATTTTTAAGTTGATAGGTATCAATATAGTCTCTGACAGAATAGTTGAGGACACATGTACATGCACACACATGCGCACACACACACACACCCCTTGCTACCAGGCCACGTGTTGTAAAGAAAACCAGTATCTGACTACATTCTGCCACTGATACAATTATTTATCAAGCAAACAGAGAATGTGATATAATATATTCAATAACTCATGTTTTTAAAATCATCTGTATGAAAATTCAGTCATGGCACTTACAACAATTGTAGCAGCAAGATTCAGGTAAACTACCAATGAAGTGTCAAATGACAGAATTCTCCCTAGATCTTTGAACACAGATTATATGGAAATCTTAAGCCTAGGGTACATTTCTGAAGGGGATAGGCTATTGGGACTCATTAGAATAGATTTTTCTGATTCTCAAAGAGTGGGGTTGTTTTTATATTTCTAGTGAATGCACATACCTTGAACAGTACCCATTTCACTAGCAAAGCTTCAGTAATGGAAAACCTCAGTTTTCCATTAGCTATGTGGAACACCCTGCGATGCTGATGGAAAATTCAGACAGCTGAATCACTGCTATGGGGCAAGCTTTTCATGAGTCTTTCAAATGCTGATTGCTCCTATAGTGTATATTCCTGATCACTGTAGTTCAAAAGTGACTGGCCATCTTTAGATCAAAACTAAACAACAGAGGCATATTTTATCATGTTTCTGCTAACATTTTAAATTACAGGCATAATCACAGTTCTGCTTCTATATTTAATTAGATCTGCCTCACATGGACCAGTAGCAGAGGAGTCTCTTCCTTTGGACTATGTAAGAATTTTGTATCTTAACATCACAGCACTCCAGAGCCCAGATCTACATGTTTTTCTTTGTAATCTATACTTTCTCCCTTGGTGAGCTCATCAAGTCTCAAGGCTTTAAATGTCCTCTGTGAGCCAACGCTCTTAAATTTATGTCTCCAGTGTAGACCCCTCTTGCAACCTCTGGGCTTGTTCATCTAACTGCTCACTTGACATCTTCCATCTCTGCTTCGGTGTTTTATGACATCTTAAAACTTATTATGTCAATAATTGCGCCTATGTGTTATTTGTCTTTTTTTATTCCAGGAGTGTTTAGCTTAATGTCTAACAGAGTAAATGGTCACTTAATGTTTTTTACTGATGGAAGTCGCAAATTTCCGACCTTCTATGAAACCAAGCATTCCAGAAAAATAATTTTATCCCAATTGCATTTAGTGTCATGTGTACACAATAACGTTTTCTGGAGCTCTAAATATTACAGTTAAAAACTCCACTGAAAATTTTGGCTTAAGCTCATTTTATCTCTGACAAAAGGAAAAAAAAAATGAAGCCAGTGTACAAAGCTACCCAACATTTATTTCACTAACAATACATTGCCACAGGTCAGGGGAAACTATCTGTCAACAACACCAAAAACATCATTATACTATCACAAACCATGTAATTACCTCTAGTCACAGGAAAATATTGTGGAATTCGTTAAGTCTATTGTGAAGATATATTTAGCAAAGTTTAAAAACGCAGTTTAATTCAACAAACATTTGCTGAGCACCTACAGCACAGCAGAAGCTGTTGCTGGCGCTCCCAGAAGCCCGGTGGTGGTGCTGTTTTTTCTCTCTTGCATCCCATAGAGATCAGAAGACGAGTCACAAGACTATCAGCTGTGGAGACAGCAAGTCGCTGTAATGAATCTGGGTGTTTTCTTGCAGGCTTCCGAAAGGTGCTGTTTGTGAATTTGGGGCAGGAGGAGCTAAATAACAAAATGCATCTCAACAATAATGACTCTAGTGTGGGAGAAAATGACACACGGAGCGAGGAGTTACTGTAACTAAGAAGATCTGAGGATGTGAACAAAGAGGTATCATATCACATCTCCTAAATCTGGGGAAAGAACGCAGATTCTAGGACTGTGACGGAGGCAGTGAGGAGCAGGATAAGAACAGTGCTTACTATTACGATCCCAGGCATTGTAAATGATAGACACTGTTCAAAGTTCAAATACGTTAATTCCATTATCACCAGAACTCTGAGTACAGTTAATATATACTAAGTAAATATTATAATGGATATAAGATTGATACTATTATCATCCAATTTTACAGACAAATTAAGCCAGGGAGAGGTTAAGCAACTTGGCCAAGGTTCAAATTCTTTATCTATAGATGCCAATTATTATCTGCACAACTCCCATTTTCAGAAATATCAATGGCAGGCTTATACTGACAGAAGAAAAAGCAGATACAAAGTTTATTACATAAAGATGCAGAAATAAGCCACCTGGGGTGCCTGGGTGGCTCAGGCAGTCAAGCGTCTGACTCTTGATTTTGGCTCAGGTCATGATCTCACCAGTTCGTGAGTTCAAGCCCCACCTTGGGCTCTGTGCTGACCGGTTAGATTCTGTCTCCCCCTCTGCCCCTCCCCTGCTTGCTCTCTATCTCTCTCTCAAAATATATTAAAATAAACTTAGAAAAAAGGAAGAAGTCACCTAGTTAGGATATAAAATAAGAAATCAGCCACATTTTTCAAGAAAGGCAGAGATGCAAGCATTTGCCCCAAAATGTTCGCCACAAAACACACAGCTGAGGAGGAAGTCCATGAGTAAGTGAGTGAGACTTGTATCAGAGTTCAACATAAATGGATAGTGCAGCTCAGCAGGACAGTCCTGGTTTACAACTGTATCCCTGCACAATTGTTACTGGTGTTTCTCTTGTCTCTCAAAGGTGTCCTGCTTGACAGTGATCTCTCTACAAAGCAGCCTTCTGTAAACTGTTTCCCTGAGTTGCATGCACAATACATATAATGAGATCCAATGCATGTAGGCTCTCTGGGCATGTGTGAGGGTCAAGGGGGATACCTCTCCTGGGCCAGGTGATCCTCACAAATCTTGGGATTATATGCGAGCATGACACCCAAGAACAGAGAATTATAGGGCACTCAGAAATAAGCATGTGCTTCCATTAGATTTTCTCTGCTAACAATACTTGGCCTTGGGATCTTTCTGCATTTGGTGAGGAGATGGAAAACAAAGGTCTGTTACCCACACATCTCTGAGACCAGGCAGAGAATCCTTAGTCAGTTATAGGGAATATCCTGCGATATTACTTGTATGTTCCTTTGTTAATTACCTTCTTAACATGGCTTTCTGCCATAGTCATTTTTAAAGATGGCCCTTGGAGGAAAAGTGAAAATAAAAAACAAAATACACATGTATACACATGCGCACAGACACATACACACACACACACACACACACACACACACACACAAGCATATAGGTATTGCTGAGAGGAACATGCACTAATCAAAGAAATAACCCTTACAACTCCTAATCAAGACATTATGGAGCAATGATAAGTAATAAAGAAGCTGTGTGTCTGCTAGATCTGGAATTGCCTTCTGGAAGCTCCAAAGCTAAGGCAAGTAATACATTGGTTTATAAAGTTCTTACTACAGAGAAATAGTGTAGAAGTGTAAGATATGCAAATAAATATTATATTTGAGTAAACAGATGCATGCTTCAGGAAGTGAGTAATGGAATCATGGCAGCAGTTACATGTTTTGAAAAGCATAGCTCAACTAGGTCTCCCTCTTAGATTTATGCATTCCAGGACAAATTCAATCCACCGAACCAGTAACTGAACTGTGGACAATACGCAGACCCCAAAAGAAAGCCAATTTAAAATATTTTTCTAAAGCCTATGTGCTTAATGTATTATTTTGATGGTGTCAGATTCAATTGTAAACATCTTAATTGGATTTTTTTCATATTTCAGTTTTCTTTTGTAAAATGTCATGTTGTTTACTGTTACAAATAAATGCACTGCTTTGAGAGAAGCAAAGATAAAGAGGTTTTGAAAGGGGAAAAACGAGGATTGTGTGAACCCATGCTTTGCACTTCCAAATCTCTCACTCTGTGCCACAATACTCCTCCATGTTCTATATCTGCTCATCTTTCTGGCCCAACGTTGCCTTCCAGCTACCACCATCATCCTCGGGAACTAAACCTTCCCTGACCTTTAACCCTGCTCCCCAAAGTACCTTGACAAAATCTCTAAACATTTATACAAAACATACTCATAAACAACTGGAAAACAGAGAATCTGCTACTTTATCTCTCCTCAGCACACAGCAAATTACCAAGCACACAGCAGTTGTTTAATAAATATCTGTAGTGTGAATAAGTGAAAGTTATGCTGTTTTCATTTAAAGTGCACAACTTCATAATCTCTTAGTAAGAGAGGCCATTCCTCATTTTCCAAAACTATCTTTTGAATTTTTTAACAAGGGTTGCAACAAACACAGGCACTTGCACAAGCCTGTGCATGCATGGACACACACACACACACACACACACACACACACACACACACACAAACACACACACAGAGGTACACTTACATTTTTCCTTTTCTCCCCTTCTTCTCCCCCTACAGAGCAAGATGTGGCTATTAGTCAGTCAATCAGTCAACCTGTGAAATGCAAACAGCAGCTCGCCATGATTTTTCCAGGCCTCCTAGTTCAGGCAGCAAAAATGAACTATATTTCTCCAAGAAAGTCAAATGAACCTCATGTGAATGAATTGTTTTCTTTACCGTTTTTATTTTCTTAAAAAAGCAGAAATGCTTTTACCTGGGAAGTACTTTCTTTGACTAAGTTAGTATCATGCCGACTGACCTTTACTTTCTTGCTGCACCAACTCTCTGGCATTTTAATGTTTTGGTCTGTAATAATAGTCCTGAAGAATGAAATGGGCTTTTGGAAGCAATTTTCTCCCTAAGGATTTAAAAATCAGTCTTATTTTTCACATATTCAAAACAAAGCAGTCTTAAAAAATGAAAATGCAGTTAAGGCAGATGTGGGCTCATTTATGCTCTAATATCTTTAAATGCTGGATGAAAAAATACTGCATGTAGATATTTTTAAATGCCTTTTTAAGCCTGAGTGATTTCTGGGTTTGGGATCAAATGCAATAAATTATACGACTCTGATCTTTCCTGTGCAGAGCTTCCTGGGATAAAGAATCCTTGGACAGCCCAATGAGAGGTCAGAATTTTCTGTCTGTGCACACACTTTGCTCTGCTGGAAATGTCCTTGTGCCTGGCTCCAACCTGGTTGTGTTTCTAGTCTATCTTTAAAAACCTGACTTTCTCTGGTTCCACCATTTCTGCTAGTATAGCCTTTCAGCTGTTTCGCAAATAAAAAAACGAATAAAAAAAGAGAATCAAAAGCTTTTCAAGTTGCAAAACAACCTTCCCCTGCTGAGCTAACAGATTTCTCTCCCTTTTGTCTCAGAGAGGAAACAGAATATACTCTTAAAACCTCCCTCCATCCCCTAACATCTGCAGCTGTTTCCTTCTCAAAGATTCATGACTATCATAACCAAAAAACAAAACAAAACAAAACAAAACAAAAAAACTAATCAAAATTTTGGTGGCAATTCACACAAAATGTACAAATGTGAAATTTAAAACTTTCTTTTTTGGCCAATTCTTTTAATTCACCAAGATGTACCAATTAACAAATTACCTGAGAAAGATTTTAATTAGCATCACTGACACAAAATGATTTAAATTTGTCAAACAAAAGAGATGACAGTACTCTTCAGTAAATATTTTGCTATAAATATATTTTCTAAATAATCAAGAAAGCACTACTCAAAGATAGGACTATTTAAGAATATGATCTTTAATGTACTGGCCAACAAATATTTAAAGAAAATCAGCACAGGGATAAAGACACTGTCCTAGGCATGTACTTAGAGTTTAAAACATCATAATATTCGGGACACATGGGTGGCTCAGTCAGTTAAGTGTCCAACTTCGGCTCAGGTCATAATCTCACAGTTCATGGGTTCAAGCCCAGCGTCAGACTCTGTGCTGACAGCTCAGAGCCTGGAGCCTTCTTCTGATTCTGTGTCTCCCTCTCTCTCTTCCCCTTCCCCACTCATACTCTGACTCTCTCTCTCTCAAAACATTAAAAAAGTTATTTTAAAAATCATAATATTCAAAATCCCCACCCAAACATCAGTCTATTTGTAAGATGAAATAATAAGCATACATGAAAGAAGCATTGAATGAGTAGTTCATGCAGCAGCTAGCTACATAAAGGAATTGTGTAGCAATAAATGTCAGTAAAAAAGAATGAAGAGCTGATTGTGAGTTGGTGGCGAAAAAGAAGTTTCATCACGAATCCCTCAGATCTTGTCAAATTCTTCTCTCCACTTGTGTTTGTTGACAGGCTTCCAGACTATAGTAGCTCAATTTTTCTCATGTTGGCTTTTCATCATCAAAAACTAATACTTTCCTGGAATGGTCAACATCTTCATGTTTTGCCCATTCAACACCTAAACACATCATCTCACCATTTTTTAACCATTTAAAACTACAACTCTTCACCTTAGTTTCTACCACGTCCCCTGGTGTCCAGTCTAGAATTTCTCATTACCCAGAACTGCTTCCTGATACATGTGTAAATCTAGAGTAAAATCCCTCTCTGCTACCACTGTCTTCCATGTTAATACAACTTTGTTCCTATGGAAAGTATCCAGACCAATTCCTCACTCCAGCCCTCTCACACAACCTAACTTCTTCAATTTTTTCAGTGTCTCCCATTCTCACTTCTTTCCCTAGCCAGGCTGAACCCCACTGCTGATGAGGTAAAATGCTTTTCCACCAGTGCCTTCAACTCTCCACAGGCTCATCCTTTCTTCATACTTACAAATGGTCATCTCTTTATTCACCAGCCCACTGTTTAGATACCCAAAATGTTGTGTATTCATGATATTAAAAATGTTGCTTTATGAAAGAAGATACACTATGAAGAAAAATACAGTAAGACACTTGTTCATTCAAGGTGTTGAGTGAAGTGTCATGAGATTGATGCGCTAGTTAAAAATCACAGACCAAAACTCAATCATGCGCTTTGGTGAAACATATTCAGTAGAATAATTGTTGCCAAATTGGGGCAGATAAGGGGATGAATTTGAGGTGCAAATAGGTGGCTATGAACACAGTATACCTTTTCAAGAAGACTGGCATTAGAGGAAATGAAAGATAAAATGATAGCTAAAAGAGAGATGGAGGGGCGTGTGGGTGGCTCAGTCAGTTGAGCATCCAACTTCAGCTCAGGTCATGGTCTCAGAGTTCATGGGTTCGAGCCTCACATAGAGCTCTCTGCTGACAGTTCAGAATCTGGAGTCTGCTTTGGATTCTCTGTCTCCCTCTGTCTCTGCCCCTCCCCTGCTCATGCTGTGTCTCTCTCAAAAATGAATAAATGTTAAAAAAATTAAAAATAAATTAAAAATAAAAATAAAAAATAAAGAGCGAGGTTGGGTCTGTGAAATCCTTTTTAATAAGGCTGATATTTAAACATATTTATAGGCTAGTGATAAGATAATACCAAGGTAAATGCTAACAATAAAGGAGAGAAAAATCGTCAACTGGTAGATCAAAGTATCAGAGAAGGTGATAAGAAATGAGATCAGGGGCGCCTGGGTGGCTCAGTGGGTTGAGCGTCCGACTTCAGCTCATGTCACGATCTCGCGTCCATGAGTCCAGCCCCACGTCGGACTCTGGGCTGATGGCTCAGAGCCTGGAGCCTGCTTCCGATTCTGTGTCTCCCTCTCTCTCTGCGCCTCCCCCGTTCATGCTCTGTCTCTGTCTCAAAAATAAATAAAAACGTTAAAAAAAAATTAAAAAAAAAAAAAGAAATGAGATCAGAGGTGCCAGTCGAGGAAAAGTATCTCTTACAGGTGAGAGAAAAAGACAATATAAGAAAAAATTAAATAAGCTTTTAGGTAAGACAGTTGAATAAATTCTAAGCTGAGAGTCTGCTTTCTGTGCATGTAGAGTTTGGGGAAAATCATCCCCTGATAAAAAGACTGAAGATCAATGATGAAGTAGGGGGTTTAAAGAGAATGGTAAAGTTTTAGAATAGTCTTTCCAGTAGCTGTCCAAGAAAGACATGAAAGGATTGTTAAACACATTTCAGGGTCCACGTAAGTTCAAAACTCACACACATTTATGGTATCAAGAATACACATAATTTTTCTATAGTAGCTTTCTATGATGCACCAGTTTCTATGTTCAGATCACTTTACTTAAACCTGTCTATACTCTTTTTTTTATAATGAAGGCATTTGGGGTTTTTTTAATGTATATTTTTGAGAGAGAGAAACAGAGCATGCATGGGGGTGGGGCAGAGAGAGGAGACACAGAATCCAAAGCAGGCTCCAGGCTCTGAGCTATCAGCACAGAGCGTGATGTGGGGCTCCAACTCATAAGCTGTGAGATCATGACCTGAGCTGAAGTCAGATGCTTAACTGACTGAGCCACCCAGTCACCCCATCCTGTGTATACTCTCCAATCCCTATTCTCTCTGTTCCTGCCTTGTTTCCTGTGAAAAGATTCACAAGTTCCCCTCCATCTAATGACTTTGTACCATTCCTATAATCATGACTGCAGGCTCCATTTATGTGCACCCTTTGATCGCCTTACTCAGTCTTGTTAACTCACCACCAGTACCAGCTCAATTCTTTGAATCTGATGTGACATGAGCTCACCAGATTCTCTGTATCCCTATGAACAGAAAACAGATGAGCAGTAAACACTCCGCAGGCTTTGATTTGACTGTAAGAGCATGTGATGCTCTTATAGATTCTATCTATAGGTTTTGTTCATCTATCTATAGTGTCTCCTAATGCCAGTGGGTGATTCCCAAGATTTCGTCCTCATTACTGGAGACTTGGACAGAAAGAAATCAGATGGGTAGCCTTGGAAGTTGTCACCCAAGATGAGCAGAAAAGCTTGATTTGTCTCCCTTCAGTAATAAAACAAAAAAAAAAAAAAAAAACACATAACATTAGTAAGATTAAGAAAATTTGGAAAGGAAGTTGATTTGGGAAAAATAATGAGTTGGGTTTTAGATTTCAGGCTGATTGTTTTCTATTCAGGCTTCCATACCTACTCCCTGCTTTCCACTGGCCTGGTCTGTCCTCCAGGAGGATATATGATGAGATATATACATCACTTATGATCCTGTGTCCTCTGAATTCCTATTAGATTAAGCCAGTGAGAGGGCTGGGAAAGGAGCAGGTGGGAGAAAATAGAGGCCAGGTACTGCTCCCCCCAAGGGGGTTGCATACATCTCCCTGGCTACAGTATTTCTCAGGACATGCGTCTTTCTTAGCTTCAGTTCCCTCCAGGTTCTAGTAACCGCTATCTTTCCTGGACATTCAGTGGTGAATTTCTCGATATTTCCAGTCCCTGGATGTATCAACATGCCTTTTTTTTTTTAATATTCCCTTAATCCTGCCCACACCACTGTAAATAATTGAAGTGATTAAGTGAATAAACTACCTCTTTGAGCATGCCACCTGTTTCCTGCCTGGACCCTTACTGATACTCAAGTGTTTTATTAGAAATGATGGCAGAACATCCCAAGAGTGAGATGGCAGCATTTAAGTAGAGATACTGCACAGAAACAAAGGAGTAAATTCAGAACTAAAAATGTATACTTGGAAAAAGTTTCTGCACAAATATGATAATTAAATCCATAGCAGAGGATGAAATCTCTGAAGACTGTCATGGCCAGGAAGTACAAAATAAAGTACTAAATATAAATAATAGGATACACTCATATTTAGAATAAACGGGAAAGAAAGAAAGGAAAAGCAAAAGGTAGAAAAAAATTTAAAGTATCAAATATATCATAAGATTTGCTGAAGCCCAGATTTTATTTAACATTTTTATTTTATAATAACATAATAAATTTTAGGAAATTTGGGGACTCTGGCTTCCCCAAATTATTAAATTTTGTTATTCTATCATCTAAGTGTAGACTGTTGATATTTTAGTATGTATTGCTGTGTGTGTATTATCTTTTCTAAAAATCTTTCAAATTATTTGTTTCTGTCTTCATGGACTTGCTGTCCTTACAGGTGTATCAATAAAACATTACATGGTTTAGTATGTTCTTTAACATAAATGGTCCCATATAACACAAAATAACTTACCTAAGTGTGGAAATTTATGAAACTACCCATGATCAACTCTAGATTTAGGTGTGTGCATGTTTTATAATTTTTTGTTTTGTTTTGAACAGAAGCAGGTCCTGATATGCAAATAACCTTTACCAGTTTAAAGAAGCTATTGTGTTGGGGTGCCTGGGCGGCTCAGTCGGTTAAGCATCTGACTTCCGCTCAGGTCGTGATCTCACAGTTTATGAGTTCAAGCCCCATGTCAGGCTCTGTGCTGCCTGCTTGGGATTCTGTGTCTCCTCCTCTCTCTGCCTCTCCCATGCTCATGCTCTCTCAATAATAAGTAAATGTTTAAAAAAATAATGATAAAGAAGCTATTGTGGTGTGGGAGGTAGTCAGAGCAGCGTTAAATCTTGTTCTGTTCTGTTTTTCAGCCAGGGACCAGAGTTAAAGATGGAGGACATATCTGTGGAAGGGGATAGAGAACAAATTCACAAGCCAACATCTGATAGCACTTGTTCTGTAGTTTCAAACTTTGCCTGTCCAATCAAGTAGAAACTGATCACTGTGCATGAGGATGCAGTCCAAATACAGAAAAGAGCCAAGTTCAGCATGTGAGAAGAACTTTGGAGTACTCTCATCTCAACTATCCCTGTGCTAAAACTTCAATAGCACTCGCTAACAGCCCTGGGTCTGTTTGCCTTTGGATGCATTCCTGGCCCTTCTCTTGCTCCCTCCAAGTCCTAATGAGAGACGATCCTTGCAGTGTGCATTCACCATGCTTTCTATCAAAGACCCTCTGCTGGGTTTGACCAGTTGAAAGCAATGGTGAGAGACTGGAACTCTGAAGGAAGAGAAAAGCCAGATGTCTGCCCTCTCCTTCTATGCTGCTGGTGTCTGTGACAGCCGCTCTGTCCTTTCTTGGCTTTAGCACTTGCCAGACTAGCTCTCCAGGATTTTATCTTCCACTTGGTGACCCAATGATCTGAGTGTCAGTAACACTGCCTCTTTTGTCTCTCCAGCTAAGGGCTGGTAGCACCTTTTGTTCTTCCCAATCGCTGGGTTGTTTCACTGTCCTCATTTTCATTAATTGGGTAACCAATGCCTTGCATTAAATTCCATGTCTTCAATATGTTGACTGCTTTCTATTTTCCTCATTGGTCCCTGACTAATTAATGTTCTATATTCTGCTGTTATGCTTATTTGCACATTTGTTTCATTCTCTCCATTACGCTTTGAGATTAGTGCCTGTAACATCTGGCACAGTTCCTAGCACCAAGTAAATGTTTCACGAATATGTAGAATCCCATTTCTAAAGGCAGTTTTGTGAGGTTTAATATTTAATGGGAAATTAGAATGGAATCAAGAATCTTAATTAGGGACATAGTCATTCACAGTAACCTTAAAAGCAGCTATTAAAACTATCCAATAATGACTTATCTCATTGTGACACTGATTGAGGGGAAGACCACAGCATTCCTGACCTACTCTCACACAAGCTACCAAAAATCCTCTTAGAATTAATAGCAGTCATAACCCTTTTCATAGGTGAAAATGCAGCACTCTTACCAGAACAGTAACATCACAATTGTAATGGCCTGTAATTTATACCATGATTGGTAAAACGCAGGCATTCTGTGATGGTTTCCATGGCTACGTGCATAGAGAGAGGAGTGAGATTACAGATGAAAATAAGCTATGACTGAAATGTAAAAAGTATAAAGAGTAACTCGGAGAATGAGGGGGAAGTGTTTTTTTTTTTTTTAAATGAAGTGTTACGACTGAAACCACATTATAAAATATGTGGTTGTTATTACAACCTGACAGTGATGTGATTAACTGAGAAATGCTATCAAAGTGAAAAGAAATGAGTTACTCTAATGCAAGTGAAAGATAACTCTACACAGAAAGCCACTAGAGTCAGATACTCGGTAGCACCCCCAGGTGGAAAGACAAGCTTCCCGGCTCACAAGACCCTGCAAACACACTCAGATACTGATAGTACTGCTCCTCTCAACTATTCTGGAGACTGGATTCAGCAAATAACAACCCCAGAACATTCTGTGGTGATTGTTTGGAGCCCAGGAGAGCTAAAGGTTAATTTCATTGGGTCAACTTTACAAGATTTCTTTTTACCACACACTGTCTTCCTTCTAATAAGCCTAGACTTCAGGGTCTTCTTGCCTGACTTCTCCTACTGAGTAAAGCACAAATTTAGAAAATAAAATTATTATATAAATGAAATCACACTTTATTTTTTTTACAGTTTGTTTACTTGCTTTAGTACACTACTACTAAAGCCAGCTTAACAGACGACAATGACCGCATTAAATGAACATCTATAAATCAGAATTAAGAATAAGAACAGGAAATGGACACGGTTACTCTCATTTTAGGTTCGGTTATTGATATCGAGCTACCTAAAATTGAACTCCTCATCACAAAACATTAATCTCTATTTTTCAATAGATTTCACCTAATCATAAAAAAAATTGAGACTGCGACAAGAGAATCTAAATGTGTTCCAAATGTATGAAATATCTCCCTGAAGGGGGAGTGGAGGAAAAAGTTGCTGACCTACATAACTTTGGGAAGGAGTGGTCTGTAAGAGAAAAGCAAAGGAAACTGCATATAAACACCAAATTCTGCTTAATAAAGCTCTTTCCCATGGGAATACAGGTTAACACTCTCAACACTACTATACACATGTATTGAAACTGAATAATACACATATAGATGGTGAATGGTGTGAGCCAGTTTGTCACTATCAGAGTGGAAATTTACAGATACAAGTGGAGGAGACTAGAATGATCCATGTGGTAATTAATGTGCTGGAGTCAGAAACATCAGTACGAAGTCATGTTTCACTTAATATAGATAGAGATGGTTACATATATTAATATTTAAAAAAAGTCTACCTTTCACATGGGATAGTATACATACATTTCCTTGCTCTGTCAACTGAGCGGGCCTAAAAGAAATCACGTCCCAGTAGAAATGAGCACACTTAGTGCCCAGATCCTGGTTTCTACTACCATTCTCAAAAGACCACTTCCTGCAGAAGTGGTTGCCTCTAAAATTAGAACAGGAAATATACAAGATGAGTGTGGAGCAACTTTTAGTGTCATAAAGTAAAGCAGTGCTTAAAAACAAACACCCACATTGATGAAAGTATGTCAAAGAAACACAACAGCCAATGAAAGAGCTCCCAGTGGACAAAATCGGAATAATTTCAGCAACAAATATAGTATTGGGTCATGTAACCCAAATAATAAAATAAATATCCATGAATCCGTATGGACATAAATAAGTAAATGGGAAGAATAAATCTCCTGTGCAGAAGAATTTTAAATGACCTATGCAGATATTTCATCACAAGGAGAAAGAGGGGTGCCTGGGTGGCTCAGTCAGTTAAGCATCCGACTTCAGCTCAGGTCATGATCTCACAGTCTGTGAGATTGAGCCCTGCCTTGGACTCTGTGCTGACAGCTCAGAGCCTGGAGCCTGCTTCGGATTCTGTCTCTCGCTCTCGCTCTCGCTCTCTGCCCCTCCCCCACTCGCACTCTGTCTCTCTCAAAATAAAGACATAATTTTTTTTTTTAAAAAAAGGAGAAAGAGCAGAACTTCCCACTCCTTAAATTAGACTTTGCATAGTAACTTCCCTCATAAGTGTACAGAATGGAAAGGGTGAAGGGAACAGGAAAGGGAAGAGTAACTTTACAGTGGATAAACCCAGCAAACAGCCAGGTGATCAAGGTCAATAGCCACAGTGCTAAGGCATGTTGATGGCACGTACCCCTAATATATTGTGATGAAAATAGCACCTTAAATTTATGGTCTTCCTGCCCAAAACCCATAACATCAGTCTAATCATAAAAAAATCAGCTATATTTCAATAGAAGAGCATCCTATGATGTACCCTAATACTCCTCAAAACTGTCAAAGCCACCAAAATTAAGCAAAGTCTGAGAAACTCTCACAGTCAAGAGGGGCCTAAGTAGATACAATGACTAAAGGTAATGTGGTAATCTGAATTGGATTTTAGAACAAAAAAAGATATTGGGAAAAAAACTGGTAAAATTTGAATGAACTATGGTTTTCAGCTACTAAAAATGTATCAATATTAATAATTACAACAAATGTACCATAATAATGTAAGATACTAATAACAAAGAAAACAATGTGCAAGGGTGTATGTGAACTCTTTATACAGCTTCTCAATTTTTCTATAAATCTGAAACTGTTCTAAAAAGTAAAGTCTACTTGCAGAGTGGTAACTACAAATATACCAAAATATGCTCATATCTAATACTCCACAGCATTATTTTTTGAATTCTTTAAAAACAACCATAAAAGCATTCAAGTATCTCAGGGTGCCTGGATGGCTCAGCTGTTTGAGCATTCGACTTCGGCTCAGGTCATGATCTCACAGTTAGTGAGTCCGAGCCCCATGTAGGGCTCTCTGCTGACAGCTCAGAGCCTGGCACCTGCTTCAGATTCTGTGTCTCCCTCTCTCTGCCCCTCCCCACTCATGCTATGTCTCTCTCTCTCTCTCTCTCAAAAAATAAACAAACATTTAAAAATATCTAAAAAAAATTTTTAAAGTGTTCAAATATCTTTAATCCGTTACACTAAACATAGTATTTTGTAATGTTATAAGTTGAAGTTACATTCTCAATATTATTATCAATTCCTTAATTCAATGAAGGAGAAAATTCAAAATCATGCAATGACCACAGAATGGTTTTTATCTAGACTTACTGTAGCCCTGGTTCTCTTTCCAAACCATCATTAAATCAATTTATATATTATCATGGTCATATTACAGAGTTTAAGAGTGAGGCTCTGAAACCACCCTATCAAAGTTTGAACTCTGGAGTTTACCACCCACTAAGCAAATGGCATTGGCCAAATTACTTATGTATTTGAGCTTTCCTCCATGTCAGGTTGTATCCGCTGCATGTGACTGATGTGATGGTTAATGAGTTAAGATAGGTAGATCATAAAAGGGCACCTTTCATGTAGCAAATGCCCAATAAGTATTAGTAGTTTCTTAAATTTCTACTAAACCTCCCCACGTACTGGGATATAAGTCCCATGAAGTCAGAAACTTTTCTCTGTTGGAGTCACTGCTATAGATCACATGCCTTGAGTGATGCCTGGCACGTGCCAGGTGATCAGTATTTTTTGAATCATCACCATCATCATCATCATCATCGTCACAAATCCAAATCAAAAGATCCAATTACTTGACTGCATAAAAAAGCTAGGCTGACCTGTTTAAGCCATAAAATTACTAAGAAGAAATATTCTGCTGTAGTGGGAATAGAAAGTCAGGAAGTTCAAACAAAGAAATTCCCAATCATGCCAAGCTTTTCCTCCAAGTGTCTACTAGTCACTGTTGATTAGTGGCCTCAAGTTTTTATGGATCTTCCAAGTAAGGAATGTGAAGTAAAGTCACTTTTACTCTACTTTCCTCCCTTGAAACTCACAATGTCCAATTAAAAAACAATAGAAATAACTCCATCTTCAGCACAACAAGCAAACGACTATTAACTCTAAACGAGGACTCAGTGGTGGTGTTAAAGAAGGAGCTGAGGATGCTAGGATTTAGCCACCTCCCCACGTTTTCATCAACAACCCACAACACATAAAAAACACATAAAACACATAAAAAATTCACACAACATAAAAAATCCCATCTGCATCTAAATATCATCCTCACAATACAATAAAACTTCAGGAACTTCCTTCCCCATTTTCCCTCACAATACAATAAAACTTCCTACCTCACTTCCTTCCCCATTTTCTAGGTAATTTGACACAAAACTTTAGTACGACAATTCTGGGCCTTTTGTTGCCTTAAGATGCAAAGCATATGTTAGAAGATGGAGGATGGTCAGTAATATATCCTCAAGACCAACAAGCATGTTAACACCAAAAAACGAAGCGAGCCACTCCATGCATTTACACCAAATCTTATTCAGGGTAACTTACCGACAGGGGCTATAGGGTGGGCAGGCACACTGACGATCAAAGGCAATGCAAGGCCACCCTCCACAGCCACCATTCCCGCATTCTCTGCGAAGCCTGGACTTCAACCCACAGCTTTTCTACAGTGAGGAGCATGGTGGTGAGGTCACGGGGTAGTTATATCTAAAGTGGCACCATCTAAGCACCAGAGGATCTCTACTAATTATCGGAAGTGGAGCCTTCTGTGTACCAGTCGCCTCTACTAGTTATCTGAAGTGTCACAACCTGTTGCCAGAAGGGAGCTCTACCAGTTATCTAAAGTGGTTCCATCTGTGTGCCAGAGGGGAGCACAAAATAGAGGGCCAAGTAGGAGTCAGGACTGTCAGTCAGTATTGACCCCTACATGTCTGCCAAATGCTATTGCAAATGATATTCAATATGACATTTCATACTCCTACCCGAGTATCCAAAATGCTATCAATAATGGCATTCCAAGGTGAGGTACCTAACCAACATCTTAAAAACTGTCACATGATTTAAATCCCTCATCCACTTCCAGGTTGTGGCAGACTGAAAAAGGATAATAAAAGCAGCAAATGGTATCATAGAAAATGCTGGCTAATCCAAAAGAAGGCTTAAGAAAAAAAAAAAAAACAGGGAAAACACGAGATGAACAGAAAATAATTACTAAGATACCTAACGTAAACTCAAATATATGCTGCTTACAAAAGAAACAGCTTAAATAGAACACAAAGAGGCTGAACATAAGACAAGGAAAAATCCATATAAATACTAAATAAATGATACCTGGTATTCTTATACTCATGTGAAACCAAATAGACAGAAGGCATTATTAGAGATTTTAAAAAAGGGCATTTCATAATGATAAAGTTGTCACTCCACAAGGAACAAAACAATTCCAAGTCTGTAAGAACTTCATAATGTTATCTCAAAATATATGAAACAAATATCGACAAAAATACGAGGAGAAATGGAAAGAACAATCATGTTAGGAAACTTATAGTCATTTCTCTCAGTAACTACCAGAACCAGCAATCAAAATATCAGGAAAAATATAGAAGGTTTTAATAACACAACTAATAAAACTGACGACAGAACACTAAAATAACACTGCAGTATATATATTCTTTTCAGATGCCCGTAGAGCGTTTATAAAACTTGACATTATGCTAAGCCATAAAGGAAGTCTCAACAAATTTTAAGGATTAAAAACACACTCTGTATGTTGACACCAAAACCTGAGAAGGACATTAAAAGAAAGGAACATTACAAAACAAACTCTTTCATCTTGAATCAGTTTAACACTGTCTTCAAATGTTCTGAAAGCCAGGCCATGATTTTCCCTTCAGTAAGGTTTGGCAAGAGTCTGAACACTGCTGAGACTGAAGAGATCTCTTGTAGCTTTATATCTAAGCCACTAGCTTCCACATTATGGTATCTGTCTCCTTTATAGCCTGTCTTCCAACCTTTGCATCAGTGTGTTTTTTCCCTTTCTTTTCTCTACATTCACACCCCAGGTTTTCTGCATTTGGGGAGATTTCTCTCTGCTCTGCTGTCCTGTCTCTAGCCTTGGGAATGTGGATGCTTTACATTCAGTGAAGACCCACCCAGATTGCCTCAAGAGGAGTTTCTCTCATTCCTCCTTCCTCACTTTCAGTCTTCCATAGCTGAATTCTGGAGCATCTCACCTAGATTTAGCTCAGTTCTCTGGACATGCCTTCAGTCCAAGAGCCCAAATTTCTTGGATGAATTTCTCCCAGCATTTACTATGTCCTCACCTTCAAAGGAAAGCTGCTTTGGATCTCAGAGAATCTCTGCATGGCTGAGAACATATATCATAGCTCTCCTGCTTTGTTCCCAGCCTTTGTTATCTTACTCCCAAGCCTTTGGGAGAATTTATGGGAAAAAGTTGGAAGGTGGGTGCAGATTTAGTCTGTGCCTAACCTGTGTCTGTGGCTGGAGCTCCCCATTATTCTAAGCTGTCATGCAGCCTAAATGTGGCCTTTAAAAATTCTTTTAAGATTTGGCAGGTTTCTCTTTAACCCCATCCAGGACAGGTTCTTTTCTATCCATCATTCCATCTTGATTGAGAACAGCATGGATCTCTTCTCTCTCATGTAGTCCTTAGCATTTTCTGGAATTCTGACCGGTTAAGTTTCTTTGTGTTTTCAACTCTCGGAAGAGTTTTTTAAATTTTATAGTTTATCTAGCTTGTTTAGTTCTTAGATGAAGAGTGACAGAATTTTAAGAATTTTGAAAACTCAACCAGAAGTGGAAATAACTCTGATATTTCTTTTTCATCCTACAGTTCATACTATTTTTTAAAATTTCCATCTGATGTCTTCTTTAATAAATTTGATATTTAGGAGAATGTACAATATTGGAGCACCTGGGTGGCTCAGTCCGTTAAGCGTCCGACTTTGGCTCAGATCATGAATGGCGGCTCATGAGTTCGAGCCCCACCTCCAGCTCTGTGCTGACAGCTCAGAGCCTGAAGCCTGCTTCGGACTCTGTGTCTCCCTCTCTCTGCCCTTCCCCTGCTTGCACTCTATGTCTCTCAAAAATAAGTACACATTTAAAAAAGAATAGAATTTAGAATATGATTTAGTTTCCAAAATTCAGTCCAGTATCTAGTATGAAAACATACAAAATATGGACTCATTTCAAAAAATAGAAGTCAAGAATGTTGAAGGAGAAAAATAATAAAGATAAAAACAGAATCTAATAAAATAAAAATAAATACAATAAGGAAACAAAAAGCCAAAATTTGGTTCTCTGAAAAGACTAATAAATTGGATAAATTATCTAGTTAAACTAAAAAAGGGAGAAATACAGCAGGAATATCAGGAGTGAGGAAGGAGACATTATTATAAAGCCAAGAAACAGCAAAATAATAATAATAATAATAATAATAATAATAATAATAAGACATCTGAAGTACTTGCACCAAAATTTAGAAAATCTAGATGAACTGACCAAATTTTGGAAAAACAATACCTACCAAACTGACACAAAAAGAAAAATAGAAATCTGAAGTCTTATATCCATTATGTCTTACAATATTTACTCTTCTATAAAAAAGCTTTAGGCTCAGATGGTTTCAGTGATGAATTTTTTAAATGACTGAAGGAAAAATAAAAACAAAAACACTGTTTAATATAAAATATCCCAAAGACTAAAAACAAGCAAACAAACAAATATTAAAAGTTGATCTATGAATCCAGAACAACTTTAACATCCAAACTTGAAGACAGCATTAGAAGAAAAAACAAAAACAAACAAAGAAAAACAAAAACAAAAACAAAAAAACAGACAACAATCTCTCATGAATATAAATGAAAAAATACTAAATAAAACATTATCTAATAAGAAATAGTAGACGCTAAATTCATGGTCTCAGAATGTTGTAAACCAAATATACATACATTCTTTTTTTACCTCCAGGCTAGACACCACAAGATTCTTCTTTGGAAAAAACATAAACCACAATGTGCCGAAAGTTTAATATTCCTACCCAAAAGGCTGGCTTAATCACATAATCATACAGTGAAACCCATGAGCAGATAAGCTCTGCCAGGCACCTAAAACTTCTGTGCAGTTTTTTTTAAAAATCTCACTTTTAAATTTAAATTTAAATGAACATCAAAGAAATCAGTAGGTAGAGAAGGAAAGGCACATGAGCAAATAAAAACCAAAAAAAAAAAAAAACCAAAGAAAAATAAGAGGAAACAGAGCAAATGACGGAAGCAGAATAAAACCTAACGAACTATAAGTAGTATTATTGAGGAAATAAGAGAATTTCATTTCTAAAACAACAATTTGCTATATAAAAGAAAAAAACAGGAATATTACATAATTCAGAAACTGAAAATATGGCAACTGAAAAATTAATGGCAATTTTGGAGCAGTCAGGAAAATCTCCAAAAAAGTAAAACAAAATGATACAAATATTGAGAAAAGAAAATTAGGAAGTTAAAAAAATCAATACAGAAAGCCCAATATCTAATTAACAAGGCTTAAATTACTACTAATTTAATTACTTGTTATTTAAAAAGACATACAATAGAAAGCACAAAATTATGGATGAAAAAAACTGAAAAAAGAGAAATATCTCCTAAATCAACTGTCTAGCATAATAGATATAAATTTTTAAAATCTAGGCCAGTGGGTGCCTAGGTGGCTCAGTCTGTTAAACCTCCAACTCTTGATTTTGGTTCAGGTCATGATCTCAAGGCACAGGGGTTCAACCCCCACATCAGGCTATGTGCTGACAGCATGGGGCTTGCTTGGAATTCTCTCTCTCTCCATCTCTCTCTGCCCCTCTCCCACTCATGTGCTCACATTCTCTCTCTCTCTCTCTCTCTCTCTCTCTCTCTCTTTCTCTCTCTCTCTCTCTCTCTCCCCTCCTCAAAATAAATATATAAACATTTTTTTAAAAGTGTTAAAAATAATAAAAATCTAGACTATTACTTAAAATCACAGAAATGCAGAGTACAAAGGCTAAAGAAAATATAACAAAGGAATTGACAAAACAATATCTCCCTAGGAAATATACTGAAGGATGTGCTCCAACAAAATGAATATGCAAACAAAAAGGGAGACGTGGGATCCTATAAATGTAGAAGATGATGAAGAGAAGCCCCAGAACAATAAACATGCAACAGGCCTGGACAGCAAAAAGCTATTCCAAACAGAGGGTGTTATTGGAGGGAAGTGTTCCAAAAGGGAAAAGACAAACCATGCGATGCATTTGGCATTTTAGAAAACAGTATTGAATGATTACAGATCTCAGGGGTTATTTGAAGAGAATTAGAGAAATAAATGAAAAGGTTAGGCAATTATTAACTCTTAGATAACCTAAAAGTTGTATGATTTAAAAAAAAACAATTACAATATACTGTTTGACCAAACTATGAGCAATGTTTTCCTGGTTACAATAATATACACCCTAATCTTTTATTTAATTAAGAATTTGGGGGCACCTGAGTGGCTCAGTCAGTTAAGCATCTGACTCTTGATCTCAGCTCAGGTCTTGATCTCAGGATCAACTTCAGGCCCCACATTGGGATCCATGCCAGGAGTGAAGCCTACTTTAAAAAAAAAAAGATAGAAAAAAGAATTCTAATATAGCAATCCTGCAAGCATAAAAGGAATTAAGAACATAGAATAGGCAGGTTCTATGGTGTAAGAATTAAATATTTCTGAGTCACAGCCACAAATCAATACATAATATCCAAAGTATAGAAATAAATAGCAATGGTGGAGGTTGAGTTCCCTGGAAAGCTGACTTTGAGAAGGAAATTAGCTTGTAGCTCCTTAAGGAGCACTCTTGGGCCTAACATCTACAGAAAGGAAGGAAAGAGAATAGGACTGAGCAAAAGGAAAAATTAAGCAGCACTGAAATTTCAATCGAACATCTCAGCTAACCCTGCTCTGAAAGAAGTTAGGATGACCATTCAGAACAGTCTGGAGGCAGCATGATCCTTTTGGAACAGTCCTGGAGTAGAGATGAGGGTGTGGAGAGAATGAGGACTTTATATCTATCTATCCTCTTTGCCTTACCCTATAGATTAATCAGTGGATAGAGACTAACCAAGAAAGGGGTGTGACCTTAGGGGACGTAGCTTTTTTAACTGAGGCAATTACTGGAAGAGGCTATTGACTTAGAACTGCCTGTCAGTGGCATATGCGACATCTGAATAATAAATCCTTTATTTAAGAAGGGGGATTTGCACAGCACATCACAGCATCCATCACAGCAAGATAAGTCCATTATTTGGAAATATTATAGTAAGTATCTAAAGAAGCAGCTACAAGGGCCAAAACTAGTTGCCTCTGAGAAGCTGGTCTTATGAAATGGAGAATGGCTGAGGAGTGATACTGTGTTTCATTTTAAGCCTACTGGTACAGTTTGATTGTTTTCACTGTGTGTTTCTTAGTTGAGAAAGAAAAAAAATAAATTTTAACAGCAGGATACAAAAAAAACAAGTAAATGTAAATATATACATATAAAGATAGGTAAGAGAAAATACTTTAAATTTCCTTTTTATGTTAAGGCGCTAGGAATATAGTTCTATACATATTATACATATATGAATATATATATGAATATAAGTAGAATGTAGATAAGTCCCCAATGTTCAAACTTTCTATAAAGTCATTTAGTATATTTTTAACTTAAAAAGCTGACTTTGAGATGAAAATTAGCTTGTAGCTCACTAAGGGGCTTCTATAAAATAGTGAATATGTTTGTAAAACTTGCAACTTAAAAGAAATATTGTAATTACTTATTTTTTTATTAAAGTATATTCACCTACATTTGTTGTATCATATTCAAGTTCTAGATATAGCTATATATATACATCTATACACACATTGCTAATCATGAGAAATTATGTTGAATGTATAAGTGTATATGTATGTATGCATCTGTCTGTCTATCTACCAATCTATTATGTATCTATCTATCTATCTATCTATCTATCTACCATCTGTCTGCCTAGAACATATCACGGTGAATTAAAGTAACCCAGAGAGACAGGAAATCTATTTTACCTTTACCAACAGCAAGACAAAATACTACTCACAATCAAGTCATTACCAAAAGTTCTCCCTTCACCATTTAGCAAACTCCTATCAAGGTTAAAATAAAAAACATTCCTCCAGCATGGATGGTTTTTTTGCATCTCTCATCCCCGAAATGTGGCCAGACCAACACTAAACCGTCTTGCACACCTAGAAAACTGATTTGAGGATTAACACAATAATCCACACAAACTGATCCACAAAACTCGGCAGTTACATGGCATGGAAAGGTGAACTGGGGGAGAAAGAAGCCACAGAAAGCAGGGAGCTATATTTGCTTGTGAAAAGAGGATGGAGACAGGGAAAGAGTACAGGAAAGCACACCCCCCAAAAAAAGCAGTCGGAGAGAAAATGAAGAGTATGCAAGGGACTGAACAAACAAGAGAGAAAGGAGAAAAGAGAGGGTTTAAATTCCATTATGACTCTATAAACAGGGGGAGTGCAGAGTCTGAAACTCCACAGCTTGATACCTGGTGGTGCGCTGGTGGGAAGGGCAAATCCCCAGGAGCAGAGAGCAAGGTCCAAGGGGTCCTCCAGCCACATGGGGAGAGGTGGTTCCCCTGCTGGAAGGACATTTGATAGAGGCTGTGAGGCCACCCCATAGGCAAAGTTTCCAGTGGACCTTGGGGAACAACCACATTCACTGGTGTTGCAACAAGGACGTTAAGGGGGAAGCCCAGTGCCAGATGTGTGTTGTGATTTACCATAATCCCTGAAACACTGCCGCTCCACAATCGTGTGAACTTTTTCTGGGGCAGGCTAGCATCCAAATACACTCTTTAGGCATCGGCAGCAGCAGTCTTACAAACGTTCCTGGGGCAGGCAGGCACCTGGCTATTGCCTGGTGACATCCTTCCCTAGAGGGTCAGAACGGGTCAAAGCCACAGTCCCTCAGAATTGAGGGGTTGGGAAATACAGCCGAATCTGAGATAAAACTCAGGAGGGAGGTGCTGCCTGACAGCCTGATGGCGTGGTCACCGACAGTGTAAAAGCAGGAAGTGGACAGAAAAAGACAAAGGAGGGGTGCTTGACTGCCAGTAGGGAAGAGCACAGAGTTCGGATACTAGAGACTGGGTAGCTTGGTGATGCCATTTTCACACCTCCTGCACATGTGCATACACGCCTACATTTGCCACAACAATCCACCCCAGTAAGCTAAGCAGTACCACCCAGTGGAGAATGAAGCTGTTACATTAAGCCCTGCCCAACTGGACCAACCTCCCTCTTGAGGAGAAACACCACTAGTCTCTCTGCCTACTTAGTTTACAGACTGTAAAGTGCTTCATAGTTTGACTTCTAGGGGAAACTGATGTCATTTCAATCACATTTTAGTCTGTTTGCTGGTCCATCTATTCAATTTTTTTCTTTTTCTTTTCTTTTCTTATCCTTGAATACAGAAAGAGAAAATTTTATTTTCATTATATTTTTCTTTAGTTTTTCCTACTTTATTTTTTACATTTTTGTAAAATTTTAGATCCTATTTTACTTCTAACATTTCATTTTATTCTATTTTATTATATTCATTTTTTTCAAATTTTCAAACTTTTTTTTTGCCTTTTTTTTTCTTTTCTTAGCTTATCCTTTTTTCTCTAATCTATCAACCTCCTTTCAACAACCAGACCAAAACACACCTAAGATCAAGCATCATTTATTTGACATTATTGTGTTGTTTTTAATTTTTTTAATTTTTATTTTTTTTTTACTTTATTAATTCCTTTTCTTCCTTCAAAATGATGAAACAGAGGAATTCACTTCCAAAGAAAGAACAGGAAGAAATGACAGCCAGGGATTTAATCAACACAGACACAAACAAGATGTCTGAACCAGAATTTAGAATCATGATAATAATAATAATACTAGCTGGTGTTGAATTCGATTAGAAACAGAGATAAGAAGTTTCCCAGACAAACAAAAATTAAAGGAGTTCATGCATTAAAACCATCCCTGCAAGAAATTTTAAGGGGGACTCTCTGAGGGGAGAAAAGATGAAGGAAAAATATAAGACCAAAAGCAACAAACTAGAAAGGAGCAAAGAATACCACCAGAAACTCCAACTCTACAGGGAACATAATAGCAGTAAATTCATATCTGTTAGTACTCACTCTAAATGTCAATGGACTAAATACTCAATCAAAACACATAAGGTAACAGAATGGATAAGAAAACGAGATCCATCTATATGCTGTTTATAAGAGATCCACTTTACACCTAAAGACACCTTCAGATTGAAAATAGAGGGACGGAGAACTATCTGTCATCCTAGTGATCCCCCCCCAAAAAAAAGTTGGAGTAGCCATACTTACATCAGACAATCTAGACTTTAAAATAAAGACTGAACAAGAGATGAAGAAGGGCACTATATCATAATTAAGGGGTCTATCCACCAAGAAGACCTAACAATTGTAAACATTTATGCTCCAAATGTGAAAGCAACCAAATATATAAATCGATTAATCACAAACATAAAGAAACTCATTGATAATAATACCATAACAGTAGGGGACTTCAACACCCCACTTACAACAATGGACAGATCATCTAAACAGAAAATCAACAAGGAAACAATGGCTTTGAATGACACACTGGACCAGATAGACTTAACAGATATATTCAGAACATTTCATCCTAAAGTAGTGGAATATACATTCTTCTCCAGTGCACATGGAATGTTCTCCAGAATAGATCACATACTAATACACAAATTAGCCCTCAACATGTACAAAAAGATCGAGATCATACCGTGCATAGTTTCAGACCACAACACTATGAAACTCGAAATCAACCACAAAAAAAAATGTGGAAAGAAAACAAATACTTGGAGACTAAAGAACACCCTAAAGACTAAAGAATTAATGGGCTAATCAAGATAAAGAGGAAATTAAAAAGTACATGGAAACCAATGAAAATAATAACACCACAGTCCAAACCTCTGGACGCAGCAAGGCGGTAGGGAAGTATATAGCAACCCAGGCCTTCCTAAAGAAGGAAGAAATATGTCAGATACACAGCCTAACCTTACACCTCAAAGAGTTTGAAAAAGAACAGTAAATAAAACCCCAAAATAGCAGAAGAAAGGAAATAATAAAGATTAGAGCAGAAATCAATGCTATCAAGACAAAAAACAAAACAAAACAAAAACAAAAACAGTAGAACAGATCAATGAAACCAGAAACTGGTTCTTTGAAAGAATTAACAAAATTGATAAACCACTAGCCAGTCTGATCAAAAAGAAAAAGGAAAGGACCCTAATACATAAATCAAGAATGAAAGAGGAGAGATCACAACCAACACAGCAGAAATAAAAAACAGTAATAAGAGAATATTATGAACAATTATATGCCAATAAAATGGGCAATCTGGAAGACATGAACAAATTCCTAGAAACATATACGCTACCAAAACTAAACAGGAAGAAATAGAAAATTTGAACAGACCCATAACCAGTAAGGAAATTGAATTAGTAATCAAAACTCTCCCAAAAAACAAGAGTCCAGGACCAGATGGCTTTCCAGGGGGAATTCTACCAAACATTTAAGGAAGAGTTAACACCTATTCTCTTCAAGCTGCTCCAAAAAATAGAAATGGAAGGAAAACTTCCAAACTCATTCCATGAGGCCAGCATTACCTTGATTCCAAAACCAGAGACCCCACTAAAAAAGGAGAACTATAGACCAATTTCTCTGATGAACATGGATTCAAAAATCCTCAACAAGACACTAGCCAACTGGATCCAACAATACCTTAAAAGAATTATTCACCAAGACCAAGTGGGATTTATACCTGGAATTCAGGGCTGGTTCAATATCCACAAAACAACCAATGTGATACATCACATCAGTAAAGGAAAGGACAAGAACCACATGATCCTCTCAATAGATGCAGATAAAGCATTTGACAAAATACAGCATCCTTTCTTGATAAAAACCCTCAAGAAAGTAGGGATAGAAGGACCATACCTCAAGATCATGAAAGCCATATATTAAAGACTCACTGCTAATAATCATCCTCAGTGGGGAAAAACTGAGGCCCTAAGGTCAGGAACACACCAGGTATATCCATTCTCACCACTGTTATTCAACATAGTATTGGAAGTCTTAGCCTCAGCAATCAGACAACACAAAGGAATAAAAGGCATCCAAATCAGCCAGGAGGAAGTCAAACTTTCACTCTTCACAGATGACATGATACTCTATATGGAAAACCCAAAAGATTCCACCAAAACACTGCTAAAACTGATCCATGAATTCAGCAAAGTCACAGGATATAAAATCAATGCACAGAAATCGGTTGCATTCCTACACACCAATAATGAAGCAATAGAAAGAGAAATCAAGGAATCAATCTCATTTACAATTGCACCAAAAACCATAGAATACCTAAAAATAAATAACCAAAGAGGTGAAAAATCTATACACTGAAAACTATAGAAAGCCTCTGAAAGGAATTGAAGGAGACACAAAAAATGGAAAAATATTCCACTCTCCTGGATAGGAAGAACAAACATTGTTAAAATGGCAATACTACCAGAAGCAATCTACATATCCAATGCAATCCCTATCGAAATAACACCATCATTCTTCACAGAGCTAGAACAAACAATCCTAAAATTTGCATGGTACCAGAAAAGACCCCAAATAGCCAAAGCACTCTTGAAAAACAAAACCAAATCTGGAGGCATCACAATTCCAGACTTCAAGATGTATTACAAAGCTAAAATCATCAAGACACTATGGTACTGGCACAAAAACAGACAGTCAGATCAAGGGAACTGAATAGAGAACCCAGAAATAGACCTGAAAACATATGGCCAACTAATCTTTGACAAAGCAGGAAAGAATATCCAGTGGAATAAAGACAGTCTTTTCAGAAAATGGTTCTGGGAAAACTAGACAGCAACATGCAGAAAAATGAACCTGGACCACTCTCCTACACCATACACAAAAATAAACTCAAAATGGATGAAAGTCCTAAACGTAAGACTGGAATCCATCAAAATCCTAGAGGAAAAGGGAAGCAAAAACCTCTTTGACTTTAGCCGCAACAACTTCTTACTCAACACGTCTCCGGAGGCAAGGGAAATAAAAGCAAAAATGAACTATTGGGACCTCATCAAAATAAAAAGCTTCTGCACAGCAAAGGAAACAATCAGCAAAACTAAAAGGCAACCAATGGAATGGGAGAAGATATTTGCAAATGACATATCAGATAAAAGGTTAGTATCCAAAATCTATAAAGAACTTATCAAACTCAACACCCAAAAAAATGAACTGTCCAGTGAAGAAATGGGCAAAAGACATGAATAGACATTTCTCCAAAGAAAACATCCAGATGGCCAACTGACACATGAAAAATGCTCAACATCACTCATCATCAGGGAAATACAAATCAAAACCACAAGGAGATGTCACCTCACACCTGTCAGAATGGCTAACATTAAGAAACTCAGGCAACAACAGATGTTGGTGAGGATGCAGAGAAAGAGAATCTCTTTTGTACTGCTGGTGGGAATGCAAGCTCTTGCAGCCACTCTGGAAAACAGTATGGAGGTTCTTCAAAAAGTTAAAAATAGACCTACCCTACAACCCAGCAATTGCACCACTAGGTATTTATCCAAGGGATACAGGTGTGCTATTTCAAAGGGGCACGTGCACCCATAGCAGCTCTATCAACAATAGCCAAGTATGAAAAGAGACCAAGTGTCCACCGATGAATGAATGGATAAAGAAGTACACACACAGACACAGACACACACACACAGACACACACACACACACACACACACACACACACACACACACACACAATGGAGTATTACTCGGCAAGGAAAAAGAATGAAATCTTGCCATTTGCAATTACATGGATGGAACTAGAAGGTATAATGCTAAGCAAAATTAGTCAGAGAAAGACAAATATCATATGACTTCACTCATATGAGGAATTTAAGATACGAAACAGATGAACATGAGAGAAAGGAATCAAAAATAATATAAAAACAGGGAGGGGGACAAAAGTTAAGAGGGTCTTAAACATAGAGAACAAACAGAGGGTTGCTGGAGGGGTTTTGGGAAGGGGGATAGGCTAAATGAGTAAGGGACATTAAGAAATCTATGCCTGAAATCATTGTTGCACTATACGCTAACTAACCTGGATGTAAATTTATAAATAAATAAATAAATAAATAAATAAATAAATAAATATTTAAAACCATAAAAAAAAATTCCTCTTCCAAAGCATTCATGTACATTCCTCTCCTTCACCCAGGTATGATCTCTTTGTCCTCCATAATAAACATAGAATGTAGAAGGCTGATAATTAGTGCTTCTAAAACCTGCCTGATTAAAAATAAATAAAATTTAAAAACTTAAGAGGCACTTCTTAAAAATTCAGATTCTCGGGGCTCCTGGGTGACTCAGTCAGTTAAGTGGCCAACTTCTGCTCAGGTCACAACCTCGCGGTCCCTGAGTTCCAGCCTGCGTGGGGCCCTGTGCTGACAGCTCAGAGCCTGGAGCCTGCTTTGGATTCTGTGTCTCCCTCTCTCTCTCCATCCCCCTCCCATTTGCACTCTGTCTCTCTCAAAAATAAATAAACATTAAAAACAATGCAGATTCTCTTGTCCCTGTCCTAAAGTGTCTGATTCAGTAGCTCTGGTGCTAGAGCCATGAATCTGTATTCAAAGAAATTCCCCAGCAAATTTGTTATACTCAGGCATGTTTTGTAAACACTGCTATGGTATAAAAAGCAAATGCTTTAGAAAATGGGAGATTTGAGTTCTAATCATAGCCAGAATCACTAGCTGTGTGACACCAAACTAAAACTTCCTCAAGTTCTCAGTTTTCTCTTAAGCCTAACTTCATGAATTAATTAACATACATTAGGGCCCAGCACAGTGACCAGCACTAAATAGCACATGGTAATTGTGCTTGTCCTTCTTCTAAATCCCCACCCCCACCATATCACTTACCACCGTACTTTATAGTCAGCTACTTATATTGCTAGATTATGAAATCCACAAACACAGGTACCACACTTTTATTCTTGGGTCCCTAGCACCTACAATGTACCTGGCACATGGTTGGTGACCCCAAAACTACATATGGGATTATTAATAGATTCAGGACAACCTCCTAATCACCCATTACAGTTTTTTGCCCTGATTTACCACCTTGTCCAAACTCTTCCACTCTCAACAGATGGCATGTAACAACATATATTCCTTTATAATAAAAAGGAAAAAAATAGATAAAACAATACTCTTGGGACATAAAGAAAAGTTAAATTGGTGGCTAGAATTAGAGAAAAGTTGTAATAAAATTTAAAGTAAAAAAAGGAGTTTGAAGTGATTTTCTATAAATGCTTCTTTGTGTGGATGCACAAGGAAAGTGTGGATTTCATTGCTGTAATCTGCCATGTTTCTGAGTAACAAGAATACTTCGGTAGGCATTTAGACTTTCCTAGAATAGAAATGATCATCAGTGTAAATTTAACTCAGTTCCCTGTTGCAGGTGATAAAGTCAGCTCATTTTTTCTTCCTAATACAGAAGTCCCTTTCACTGTTTCATAGACTTCACATGATCCGGAAGGTGCAGCCAAATGATGGGATTCAAATGCTAACATCAAGACCAGTGAAATTTGATGAAAACTGTTTTTCAAGTAACATACATTCTATTCTTGGGTGGTGGACAGGAAACACATCTTTTAGTGAAGTAAAAATGAACTGTTTTTTTACTTACTAGCTTCTGACACACGTAGGAGGATTACTTGATAGTTTGCATTTATGTATCTGCATATGAAAAGTAATTGTTTTGCTAAGAATGATGTGCTTACGGATGTATTTTCATAACCACCTCCCTTTTGAGGAAGCTCTTGAAGAAAGGGATCAGAAAGACCAAGACTGTAGCCTCACACTCAGAGAAATGGTGGCACACAAATATTTGTTCCATTTGCGAACTCATTTTGCCCATCATCTTTCTGCAGAACCTCACTAGTAATTTATTTTCCGAAGTACTTTTTCTTAGGTTTCCTTAGATTTCCTAGAGTCTGCATAGCAAAATACTTCATCTCTAGGCCTCTAAGAGTACATGAATTTGAAGCCCAGGTCCACCATTTAACACAGTAAGTTTGGGCAAGTATTTGGTATCTCCCCAATTTTCAGTTATTTATTAGAGAAATAAAGATATAATATCAATGCCATAGAATTCATTGGAAAATTAAATTAGATAATGAATTTAGAGCACTCCCATTGCCTGGTTATTGTTATTAATTACATCATGGCAGAACTCCGGGGAATGAGCAAACCACTGCCTAGTTTTTTTGTTTTTTTAATGTTTATTTATTTTTAAGGGAGAGAGAGAGGGCACACGAGCAGGGGAGGGCAGGGAGACAGGGAGACAGGGAGACAGAGGATCTGAAGCTGTCAGCGCAGAGCCTGATTCAGGGCTTGAACTCACGAACCATGAGATCATGACCTGAGCCGAAGTCATTGTCTTAACCGACTGAGCCACCCTGGAGCCCCAGCAATGTTTAGTTTTTGATGTGCATTCCCCATTGTCTAAATTTCCATGTGCAAATCCTTATGTACTGCTTACCATTTTACAAGCACTGTACTAAATCTTTATATCTACTTTTTACAACAAAGCCTTAATGTAGATAATCTCCATTATGTAAGTCAGGAAACTGAAGCACAGAAAAATAAAATAGCTTGTCCAGAGGCAGCAGCTAATAGGTGGCAAGAATTCAGAAAGTCTGTTCCAGAGGGTTTTCTCTAAACTACAACTTTTACTGCAGCCTGCTTAGTGCAACCTGACTGAAAGCAGGTAGAACACCAACATAAACTAAATCTGTCTCAATTTAGAATTAGAGAAAAACAAATCATACTGAGATGAAATAACTTCCATAAAGCTTCAAAGAAATGCTGCATCAAAGACTTGATTAAACTCTGATGTATCAGCTCCTTGAGTTTTCTGCACTTCTTTGGAAAGCTTGCCCTTGATTTGTAACTAAGAAATATGAACTGACTACTTTAAAAACCCGTATCATGAGCAGCTGGCTGACTTTCAGGAAACTTTTCCTTCATTTTTGCTCCTGAAGAAAACAAATGCCAGTAGCAATATTCTGCTAATAGTTTTCAAACATAAAATTGTAGTTTTACAGCAGAATACTCTTGTGACTGAGGATTTTACCTCAAAATTTGTAAATCTAATTACAATTATAATGAATACTATCTCATGACTCAGAAGTTTCTTGGTATTTTTTTTTATTTTAACTTCTTCATGAATGGTAGGCACATTTATTACACTGTCACCAATAACAAAAGCAGTACAGAAAGGTTAAGTAGCTTGATGAAACAGCTAATATTACCAGCTCTAACATTTCTGTGCCTAAATACAGGAATGATAAATATCAGTCCCTGTGCCTTGGTTTTAGATCTTCAAATATACCTGAGACATTTGGGACTATCCGCTTAATCTGCCTTCACTCCAACATTAAAATCTGTCCTCTAGAATAAATACTGAACAACACTGTTATATATAGCCTGGGTCCAAATATATCTTCAAGAGAAAATACTCTTTTTTCATTAGATTAAACAAAATATATTAATTTAGTGTTCTCGGGCATATACTTCTGTAATAAAAGGGTGCATATCACACTTTCATATGTTGGAAAAGGGACATTTTAAAAATTCAAAAGCACATCATAAAATGTTCACTTAAGACAAACTGTACTCCGTAATGATACAAAATAAATCAATCAGCCTCACATTTTAATAATATCTCAATGTGACTTTAACAAAAATACTATCATATGCCTTTGCAATTGGTACCAATGTATATAATTGCAAATTGCTTAAAATATTTTAGCCTAAAATGAAATGTAAATTTTTTATTAATTGATCACAGAAGCTTAACCAAACAAATAAGAAAAAACAATTCATGTAATACTAGCACATTTAGAACCATAATTAAATGCTGAGACAACAAATATTTCCATAAACATTAAAACATTAGAAAGTGGGGGCGCCTGGGTGGCTCAGTCGGTTGAGCGGCCGACTTCGGCTCAGGTCATGATCTCGCGGTCCGTGAGTTTAGGCCCCGCGTCGGGCTCTGTGCTGACAGCTCGGAGCCTGGAGCCTGTTTCGGATTCTGTGTCTCCCTCTCTCTGACCCTCCCCCATTCATGCTCTGTCTCTCTCTGTCTCAAAAATAAATAAACATTAAAAAAAAAAAACATTAGAAAGTGATTTCTAATTTTCTAGGTAGATAGATAGATAGATAGATAATAGAGAATGGATTATTTCCCAGTAAGAACTCCAGAGCTAACCTAAGATGTCTTCTGGCAGACATGCCAATCATCAGCTTCTATAATGATCAGGTTAAAAGGTACTTTAGAAGGCACTAAACCATTCACTCAGTACATGATGTTCTCTAAGATAGGTTTCAGGCTTAATGCCTCCTTTTCTTTCAACCCTACAGGCAATCCATCCTGTAGATTTTATCTTAACCATCCTGTAGATTCTATCTTAAAAGTATATATCTTCACTTTTTTTCCCTTTCATTTGTTAATGCCCTAAGTTATGATCTTTCATCTGATTTCTGAATCTGGGAACACTCTCCAAGTTGGCTCCTCTTTCCATTTTGTCCCTGAAAGAATCACACTGCTGCTTTCTGAACACATCACTGATCTGCTCAAAAATGCCCCATTAATTGTTGGATCTTAACCTTAAAAGGTTCCCCAGGTGAAATCTGAAACTGGCCCCCAAACTCAGAGGGCAGGGAGAGTCCAATGAAGAGGTAGGCCATTGAAGATTGGTAAGTGGTGGGTTTAATAAGCAACAGAACTTACACACAAGTCTTGTCTTTGGCAGCAGCAAGATGAGTGAGTTTTCACACCAGCCAGACTCTTAAAACTAAGTTTATATAGAAGCTTTGACTGGGTTTAGTCATGTGTACCATCCAGAGAACCTCTCAAGGCTCCATCCTTGAAACAGCTCCCACAGTGGGAACGGGGCGGGGGGGGGGGGGGGCAGCATGTGAATGTCAAGGACAGGGTGGGGGTGGAGGAGCCTCTGACTGCACAGATCTAGCTCCTGGGTCAACAACCAGCAGTCTCATCCTGATGATGACCTCCTCCAACAACAGAGCAAGAGAATAGAGAATCTGATAAAAAGTGAAATTGAAATAAAGAATCTCAAACCTAAAATCAATAGAGGAAGAAGGGGCTGTTAAATGGGGTGGGTGGGCATGTCAGTGAGAGTTACATAGTGGGAGAAACTGTTGGATGACCTTCTGCAACACTAATCAACAGTGTTGTTTTTTTTCCCCCTGAATTCAATGTCCTTCACAAGTATCTCCAACCTACATTTTCTTACCTTATTTCCCAAAGTTGTACTTTATACTTCAAAATAATGGACCATTCCCTATGTCCCAAATATTCTGTTTTTACTCTCCTTCATGACTATAATTCTCTGTGTCTAGAAGTAACATATCCTCTATTGGTTTGCCTAATAAAATATGGCTTATTTTAATGACATTCACTATTTTTGCTCATCTGGCAGACACTCCCCCTTCTTCTAGTCATGGCATCCCAAATGCACTTTGTAGGACTACTTCTAGCCCTCAGCACAGAATCTTGAAAGCCTGTTGATCTCTGCCTTGTCTTACATTGGCTAGGGAGACCCTGTGTGCTCCAAGTTAGGCTGGAGAGATGCTCTACTATGGGAATTACACCAGGATTGAAATCTGTTGGGTGTCAGACATCACTACGAAAACTTCATAAAATCATGGCTCATTGATTCCTGATTTTTGATATGTGAAGCTGTTCTGGTTCCTGTCTTTTGAAGTTTATTTTTTCAACATTTCCTTCATTTCTGTAAATCATACTGGTTTTTCTAATACATATTTTTAAGAAAACTACCAGAATCAGAATGTCTAGCTTGAAGGCAATCAATTCTAACCATTAAATCATGTTGGATCCTTCTCAAATAACACATTAGTAAAGATATGTATGACTCTGAAAACCGAATTTGATTTTTCACCTGTGGTTCATGGGTCAGCAACATTAGCATCATCTGAGAACCTGTTAGAAATGCAAATTCTTGGGCCCCACCTCATGACTTCTTGAATCAGAAACCCTAGAGGTAGAGCTTAGAAATGCCCTCCAGGATGTCGCACATAGTTTCTCGCTAATATTGTGCCTTCAATTACAATCACTCATGTATCAGTTTCCTCCTATGTTCTCCCCATCAACATCACATATTCATCTTTGCCTCCCCAATAACATCCATTACAGCATCCTATATATAGTAGGAGCTTAATAAATATTTGTCATGCTGAATTAAATATGTCTATTCAACAGTGGCAATAAAAAGCAGCTATTATCATTCACCTTATTTTCACCCTTATATTTTTATATAACAAAATCTACACTTATCTTTTAATCACACATTCAACCCCACGCTATCAGAAGCATAAATTATTGATTATTTATAAATATAAAAGAATCAAAAAGAAATAGTAATATGATAGGAGAAGATAGGATTCAGTAGGCAGAGAGGAAAAGATTAGGACCTGAGGTCCCTGGGTGGGGAAAAACACCTATTCTGGAACAATGCTGGGAGTGTCTGACCATAGCAACCCCCTCAGGGGTAAGGTTCCTCTTAAGAATGTAACAGACCCCACCTACTCCCCTTCAGGTTTCCCTCAGGAATTTGACAAAAGACAAAAGTATGGCCTTAGACCACTCCTCATACAATGAAAACGGGACAATCAGGAATGGACAACCCAGCACCTAGAGCTATCAAGCCAATAAGGGTAGAATCTGAGAAGGGATGAGGGGAAGCAGAGGGGGAGGGCTGACCAGAACCTTATAAAACAAGAACATTCACCTATAGTCAGTCCTTGGGCATTCACTTTCAAATGTCCCCTCTCTGTTAACAGAGGTTTCCTACTATTCTTCCTTTCTAATCTTACACTAATAAACTTTTACCTGCTTGATGCTCATTTCGTGTCCACCTCTTCATTCTTTGAAGTGATGAGACAACGAATCCTGGATATTGTGGTAAAAAAAATCCTGCAACAGTGTTTCCATGTAAATTAAACTCATATTTAACAGTTTCTCTAAAACTTTTCCTCTGACGTAGAAAAAAAATGAGTCATTCAAGTCTTTTACACTAACAGTATTAATAAAAGAATAGTTCTCTCTCTTCTTTGAATTCCTTTCCTTTTTGTTGACTGTAAATATACTATTTATCTATATGCAATGAACATATGTGATAAGTTTTGATTACCTGTCTTCTATGAATTCCCAAACTAATAAATAATAAAATTTTCATATCTGCGATCTCTTCCATATTTCTTAAAGGCTAATCTAGGCATTTGCAGAGTGGGAAAGAGGTATCACTGTTGACCAAATGTGCCCAAATATTCAATTCTGGCATTAACTGAATTTTCTGCTTTCATCAGTTTTTTGGCTTATTTTAAATTCAACCTAACCAAAAAACTATGCCTATGCCAAAAATAACCTATGCCAAAAAATAATTTATGGCATAAGCTTGTTGTTTTAAAATAAGCTTTTGTCATTGTGTTTTAAAGTATGTTTCTTCGTGGGGCACCTAGATGGCTCAATCGGTTAAGCGTCCGACTTCGGCTCAGGTCATGATCTCACAGTTCATGGGTTCAAGCCCTGCATCAGTTTCTGTGCTGACAGTTCAGAGCCCGGAGCCTGCTTCGGATTCTGTGTCTCCCTCTCTCTCTCTGCCCCTTCCCTGTTCATACTCTGTCTCTCTCAGTCTCTCAAAAATTAATAAACATTAAAATAAAATTTAAAAACAAATAATAAAATAAAATATAACAAAACAAAATAAAATAAAATAAAGTTCCTTAGTTAAATCTGAGATTCTGAACTTGCCATCGGAGTGATGGCCAGCTTGGAGCTTATTTCTGTTTTAACAGTGTAATTTGAGCTTCTTACATGTCCAGGTAGAACCATTCTGTGCAGAGTAAAATTATAATAATACAAATTTATTTAACTGACTGCTTTGGTACAACTTCATAATTATTTGGGACTTCAAAATTTCATCAGGCCCAGTCCCAAACTATCTGCACTTCTCCACAACTTGCATCTCATAAAAGCAGGCACCAAACACACAGTAAAACACTTTCTTGCACAGTCTGAATATATATTTATATAATAAAATCTATTAGTTTGCTTAAATAGCATTATTGATTATATCACAATTATTGTTTCCAGTAAATCAATTCCTTTCTTGTTGAACATTTTTCTATTAACTGAGTCACTGTTTTCTACTTAGTTTTTTATGTACCTAGCAATAATTTAGCCCCGAACCTTCCACAGAAATATGTGTAATCTCAGCACTGTCGAATATAGCATATAATTCATCTTTCTTCCACTCTTATACTTACTTGAGAGCTCAGGAGAGTAAAGAATTTGAGGCTGAAAATAATTTTTGCTCAGATATTCAAAAACATTTTATTTGTCTTCTAGACTTCTTTAAATGTTTGTTTGTTTGTTTGTTTGTTTTGAAGGCAGAGAGACAGAGACAGAGACAGAGACAGAGAATCCCAAGCAGACTCCATGCTCAGCACGGAGCCTGACCCAGGGCTCCATCCCACGACTGTGACATCACCACCTGGACCTATTATCAGGAATCTGAGGCTTAACTGACAGAGGCACCAGATGTCCTGCTTCTAGTATTGTTTATAAAGCCCAGTGATATCCTGATTTTCGATCTATTCTGATTCCCAATCTTTTGCACTTTTATGTACGTATAAGGTTAGAGGTGAAGGGAAGGGGCTGCCCATGGGTGATCAGATGAAACCGCACTTGTTTGAGTGACTGCACCACAAAATCTTAATTGGACCAATCCTTCAACTTCTTCATAGATGTTAAGAGTGGATAATGGCATTCTGGTAGTTGAGTAAGTGCAGGAACTATGGCTTCACCATTTTCTCCCTTTACTCTCTGTGTAATGCCTCCCCTCCACTTTCAGGGATTCTCATATCCCTGATTTTGCCACATTTTTGGCTAAGTATCCCCAAAATATAAGCCTGTTGGAAAGATCAAGAAGATTAAATACCTAAAATACTTGGACTACATAGGAAATCTGAGAGCCTAACTGCTTATACAGATTTTCAATTGATCCTTGCACTCCAATGTAAACATATCCTGAGCCTTTTTAGTTCTCTAGACATACATTGCTTTCCATTGTTACCTGTATAATAAATTATGTTTCCATTTCCTCCTGCTTGCCAAGTCACTAGCAACTGGTCCATCTGCTTTCAGTTTCCTAAAATTTTGTCGACATCTCTATATTGCTGCCTTCAATTCTCCCCTTAAAAAGCCTTTGCTGCTTTTTTCTTCCTTGTTGTTTTAATGTCATGTTAATGTGGTTTGGGAAGGTAGCAAAAAAATATTTGCTCGGCCTGCCATGATCAATCTAAAATCTTGAAAGGTAATTTTAATACTAAAAAAATTCAGTAGTATAATTTAGCAATTACAAGTATGGGCTCTGAATAAAGATGGGTATGAATCAAAGCTCTATGACTTACTAGCTTACTTAGTGATAGAGCTATGTACCGAATCTTTTGTGCCTATTTTCATATCTAAGAACTTAAGAGACTTATTAAAAGAAGTAAATGAGAAAATATATCTAAATAATATAAAAGCTCACTGAATGGGGGCCCCTGGGTGGCTCAGTCAGTTGAGCTTCTGACTTCGGCTCAGGTCATGATCTCACGGTTTGTGAGTTCGAGCCCCGCATCAGGCTCTGCGCTGACAGCATAGAGCCTGGAGCCTGCTTCGAATTCTGTGTCTCCCTCTGTCTCTGCTTCTCCCCCACTCATGCTTTATCTCTCTCCTTCAAAAATAAATTAAATTTTTTTTTTTTAATTTATTAAAAAAAAAGCTTAGTAAATGTTACTAAGAGACCACATCATATATTCACATATGTAAGTAACTTAAGTGTTTCTTTTATGCCAAGCAACTTTGATATTTTACACACCTCACATCTAATCTATCAATTCAGCCTACCAATTCTTCCTACCAGATATGTCTCCATGTGGCCATCTTTCCTAAACTTTGGTAACAGCTCTTCATGGAGACCAATACCCTGTCCCCATGGGACTCTGCACCACCCTCCCCCCCACCCCCCTGCCATCTACTGTTGGTCTTCTCCAATCAGTTCTCCACACAGCAGCCACAGTGACTCTTAAAACATAAATGTGTTCATAGCCTTCTGCTTTAAACAACTCATGGAGTTTTCTGTTGGACTTAGAATCATGCCTAAATGTCTTGTCATAGTCTACAGAACACTGAATGACAAATCTCTGCCTGTTTTGCTGTCTCTCCTTCTTGATCTCTGTGCTCCTGATATTATGAGCTGCTACTTCTTTAGATATGCTAAGTTCTTCTCCAGTTCAGGGACTTTGCCCATATTTCTTCTCTGCCTGGACAACTCTTGTCCCTGTATCTCTGACAACTAACTCCATTGAATCGTTCTGGTCTCAATCTACACGTTACCTGTTCAGAGAGGCTATCCCTGACCATACACCCTGAAAAAGGTCTTTATTCTCATTCTCATTCTGCTCATTTTCTCAGCAACACCCCTTTTCATAGCCATTATCACACCCAATAATTGTTTACTTATAACTCTATTAAGTCATGTGCCTATTTTCTAGAAATAATAAAACATATTGGGATATTTGGTGACTTGGGTCCAGTTACAGATAATGTTGTTCTCTTAATTCCCACTCTAGCCTCAACAGCTGTCTAGGTACCACACACTAGGTCTATCTTTTGATCATTAGTTTTGGTGGTACCATCCTGCATTCATCCCTCTCTATTCTATCTACCAATAGAAACTCTCAGATGTCTATTGGAAAATAAACTTAAGGTGCTGAAGTTTTATCATATAATATACCATTAGGTGCTAAAGTTTTGTTATGTAACCGACCTTAAGTAAAGTACAAATGTGCAAAGGATGTGATTAGAGCATATGTCTTAATTAGATTCCATTTTATCATACATGTGAATGACATATGCTATTATTAGGAGTACTGGACAAATAAGTAAAGATCAAGTGACTAAGAAAACTTTTAGAAATTAAACTATATTTTGTGCATACTGAATAATAATGTTTCTTAAGCAAGATCACATTCCTGGAAAGGAATTGATTATTGTGTTCAGTCATCACAGAGTGGTTGGGTTTCCCATAACCAGTCATTACTACCTTCATTTATAATGATCATATACTGAAAGACTACATATTCACTAAATTGCTTTTTGAATGCTTCTACACAAAAAACCTAAGATTGAGTGATATAAACTAAAGACATTAGACAGATGTAGGGATCAGGAAAATGTTAGCCTTAAAACTACATATCCAGTTTAAAGTTCACATAATTAATTTCCTTCCTTCCTTCCTTCCTTCCTTCCTTCCTTCCTTCCTTCCTTCCTCGTTGTTATGGTTTTGAAGAAGAGTCACTGGGGAGAGCAACTATAGTCTATGAAATGGTTCTAAAGTTCTTGTTATTATGTTACTATGTATGGGTATGGTTATGGTGTTTTACAGACTGGTATTTATCTATTACTTTATTAGAGCTACAAAAAAAAAAACTAAGGTAAAAAAATTATAGATAGCTTGAAGACTTATAAGAAAAAAATAAAGCAGAATTTTTATGTCATAACACCAAGCATGAAAAACAATGTTTGTGTTTGATTTTAAAAATTGATTTCATTCATTTATTCATCCATTTATTTATCCAAAAAATAATAATTTAACAACTACTGAGTGCTAGGTACTACATTAGGCACTGGGTATATAACAATTAATAAAATAAAATTTCTCTCTAATAAAATATACTTTCTATAGGTAGAAAACATAAAATAGACATACAAACATGTCAGGGGTACTATAAAAACAAACAAAACCAAACAAAGGTAGGACAAGTAAAATAAACCAGAGAGAAAATGATGACATTGGGACAGAGATTTGAAGGAATTAAGAGAGTAAGCTATATGACTATCAGAAAAAGCACTGAGAAAGTACGGAAGAATGAGCATAGGCTTGGGAGCACATAAAGGAGCCAGAATTAGGAGAAAAGAGCTGAACAGGGATAACTGGTGGCATAAGGTGAGAGATGAGGTCAAAATGATAATGAAGGCCTAGACTATGTAGCATTTTATAGGCATGGCAAAGACTTTTCATATAATTTAGCAGTATATGAAAAGCCATTGAAAGGGGTTTGAAGAAAAAGTTACTTTCTGTAATATTAAATGATCTATATCCAGACACACACACACACACACACACACACACACACACACACACACACACACAAACTTATTCTCACCATAAATGGGACTATTGCAAGCAATTTCCTAGCAAAAATTTTCAATGTAAGTTTTAAAAACTTCAAGTAGAGTGTATTGTTTATTAGGAATCCCTCTTCCTAAAATCTTTGGACCAAAATCATTTAAAAAACCTGTCACAATGTATCAAACACTAGTGCTAGAGACAGAGGATATTAAAATTATCACTGTCATGGGATAGTCTTAACTTCCACTAGAATGATCTTTTTAATGATTCTAGTAGAGTGAGGTTTTAGAAAAATATTCTGTTTGCCGGATGCACGTATGTTTATAAGAAAAATATAAAAACTTTCATTTTGCATTTTAGAATCTACATACTAAGATAGTGGTGGTGAAAGTACATGCTAGATCAATGTCCAAATGGCTTTTGATGAAAGGTTTATAGACCTGTTTGGTATTCGACACAAGGCCAAATATGCAAAATTGCTTGTTTCATGCATTTAAAACCACAGTTTTTAAGAATTATGAAACCTATAAACATTTGTAAGTTGTCTAGTTAAGTGATTTCTTATTCTGCAAGGGTTCCTTTTTTACTATTTTTAATTGATGCATTATTTCCTCTCCAAAAATAATTTCTTATTTATCTATAAAAAAGAAGTCTACTTTAGATGTGACCTTATTCTAATACATAATTGATTCAACAATGGAAGAAAAGAAAAAGGGAAGTGAAATCAGTTTTGATGACTTTGCCTTTGAAATACTATAATAAATGTGAGGCTGAGGATTGAGAGCAGCAATCAGAAATTATGTGGACTCCTTTAAGCAGAATTATATTTCACCGACACAATCCACCAGGCTGGGTAATGGAGAAAATTCATAATAACTAATTGCTGCTATATCAGTTTTAATATCCACCCTCGTTTCGAGAACTTGATATATCCCAACTCTCAAGGGTATGCCTATAATTATGCTTTTGAGGTGTTCAAGTGCTTTATCACAGAGAGACACTTGAACTCCAGTGTGAGAAGGTTAATTATTTAGAATATCCTTGAGAACATTCTCTGGTATGAGTGGATTACATGAAGACACCTTGAAGTGACTACAAAAGTCCCAAGAAAGATAAATGTAAAAATCAATGATTTGTCTATGCTGAGTCTCAGAGGACTGCTTTAGAATATTAATGACATTAGCTACTAACCCTGTTTTTGGAAACTGTTTCAAAATGTTATTTCTTCCTCTGGCAATGAATTTCTCTGGAGGATTGTGCTTAAATTCAGTTAAAATTTTTAATTTACTGACTTATATTATGGAATTAATCCATATAAATCATTTGGTGATGAATAAACATGGCTTGCCTGTCATGTGTGTCTTTCTGTGGTCTTCAGTGTATGATTTCATAATTATAAGGCTTTTATTAATTATAACATGGGTTTATAATTCTGAACTACTAGTTAGAACACTCTGGGTTTAGGCTATGCTCCATATTCAAGAGTCTCCTGAAGTTTATGTAACTTCATAAACATAAATTAGGAAAAAGTTGAAAGTTTCAATGGTCTACTTCCTTGCCCATACATTAGATGTCCAAAGAATATTTATGGACTGAATGTCCCCAGGCTAAGGAAATGCACTGTTAAATCCTACTCACATTTTACCTGTCTTTAAATGTGAGCACCTACCTTCATTGAAGATGAGAAATTTTCCCTAAAAATACAAGATTTCCTTTTTTGTTCTATGTAATGAAGCTATTAGTTTTCCTTCTTCATCCACCTGGGTTTAAATTCCTTTGTCTTTAATGTAATCAGTGGTCTGATCAAAAGTCTTCCCTTTTCTTTCTAGAACCACTTCTCTTTGGAGTCGTGGTTCTCCCCAGGATCACCAGTTTGGCAGCATTTGTAACTCACAACTAAACTTGGCTCAATGTAGGTAGCAGATTGTATGACACAGCTCAGTGTCACAGAAAGTATCTTACATATCGTTATTTTAAAAATCTTTTTTTTTTAACTCCATTAGCTCAGGCATAAAGAGAAATTTATTGGGAGGATAATGATATATCATACAGAATCCTAAGAAGATTTGAACAACTCGGGAGGAACCAAGCATCTCTGAAGTAGAATTTGTGGATCTTCCCTTTATTACAAGGGATAGATGATACAGTCTTGCTCGATTGACATCTCATTTCTGTGACTTGGTAAAAACTACAAAATTCCTGGGAAAGAGAATTTGATTAAGTGGCTTGGGATTGGCAGTCACCACTCGCCAATTATGTGTGGCTACACATGGAGTCTCTCAGTGGATGTGTTAGACCCGCGCTCTGCAGATCAGGTGCATTTCCCTGAGGAGGGGGAAACAACAGTGATTCAAGTAGTCTGCCTGGAAGTGCCTACTACACTCTCTTGCAAGACACTCCACTCTTGTTAAAGAACCTGGAACCTCAGCCCTGAACTCCTCATCCATAGCAGTACACACTGTATCTCCCAATGGATGCTTATTTTCCATGCTTTGCTATCCTGTAGAACCACTGATGTAGTCAGAATAGCAAGGGGCCTCCTGGATTCTAAGCATACTTCACATGGTGACTTTTCTGCCAGTGTTAGTCTAGTCTTACGCTTTTTCTTGTTACTAGTATATAACCACTTTTCTTTCTTCTGTTTATTTAATTAATTAATTACATAGATGTCCATTGGACATATGCTGAGTATTGGGCTAGGAGCTGGGGAGACCCATTTTGGAACTACTAGGCTGTCCGGCACAAAGTACATGTTTTCTTTGCTGGTTTAATCCTCCCCCTCTCATAACATATTAAATGTTAATTAAATTCACACAGTGCTTTGCATTTTACCCAGACTTTATGTCTATCATCTTACCTATTCTCTGAGATAAGCAGACCAGATATTGTTATTCTCATGGAGAAGAGGAAACTGAAGCTCTGGGAAAGTAAGAGCTTTATTCAAGTTTTCATAGCTACTAAATAGCAGATCTAGGACTCCAGTGAGTGTCTGATAGTGGACCCAGTAGTAATTTCATATTGTGGACTGTGATTTTCTTCTCCTGTCCCTCCACTGTTGAAAGAACCACAAGCATGAGTACTTTCGAGATATAAAGAAGTCAAATGAAGGATGACAATACATATTTGGTAAGTGTATGCTACATCTACAAGTCTAAAAATATGTACTGGAACTATTTAGAAAATTGATAATATGTAGCCAATAATTTGGTTGTACACCACAATACTGTCTTTAACAAAATCCATTAGTTTTAGCTTAGTTAAATAATTTTAAGAAAAAAAATTGAATAAGAGTTAGTCTTACTCTAAATTTTATGATGATTCAATGGTCTCTAGTCTTGATTAGAGATGAAACAATAGATATATAACCACTATCCAATGTCACCAGAGAAGGTTTTTATGACACAAATTTGCTAGTGATAAATAATCATTACTTGTACCAATTACCAAGTTCCTAAATTATTGGATTCCACAAATACTTAGAACCCAAGCATGACTGCTGAATCAAATATTATTTGGTTGAAGGAAGAATATACACTCATAAACATAAGAAGTTAATTTTCCATCAAAATATTTAAGTACTTATCATGGTTAAGGATAACAAAATAAGTTTTTGAACAAAAATATCTAAGTCAGTGTCTGTGAAATGTTAGCAAATGACATTTGAATCAGTAACATTTATTAAATATCTGCTGTGTGACTGACATGATATTACATAAATGGAAAGCTAAAAATAAATGAATAAAATAAATAAGAATAAAATGTCAGAAAGTTTCTTTTAAGAACTTTGATAACTTGATTTGGTGAATCGTGAACTGAGAGGCTTATTTATACATATATTTTTACAGCTTTCCTACAAAGTTCCATTTATGATTCCATCTCAGTCACTTTTGCATTTTGAAAGTAGTCATGGAAAATTTATCTTTATGGTCAATTTTGAAAACCATAATCCTAATTCTACACTATGAAAATATCAAAGACTTTCTGAAAACAATGTAACATGATGATGTTTCCATCACCACTTCACATACCTCCTGCTACCTTCCTATACTTTCCATATACCTCTACCTACTTGATTCTGTACCTCAACACTTTTGGCATTAATAACTTTGAGACACTTAAATTTCATCCATTCATTCAAACTAGCATTTTAAAGAATATTTTAAAGAATCCATGATATACCAGCCACTATCAGTAGTGAGGCTGATAGAAGAGAGAGAAGATGCTGGGATTTTATTGTTATTGGCAGTGGGGATGGAAAGAAATGGATGAAGGTGAGACATTTGGGAGATATAATTATCCTTTCTTGGTAATTGTGGAATGTTGGGAGGTACCTGTCTCCCAAGGTTTGGTCAGTGAATAGATATCTAACTATATTAGATATAGTCGCTCAAGCAATTTTTGTTCCAGAAGACTTAATGGGTTTCTTTTTTTTTAAATTTTTTAACATTCATTTTTGAGAGACAGGGAGAGACACACAGTGTGGGTGGGGGAGGGGCAGCGAGAGAGAGACAGAATTGGAAGCAGGCTCCAGGCTCTTAGCTGTCAGCACAGAGCCCATCATGGGCTTGAACCCACGAACCATGAGATCACGACGTAAGCACAAGTTGGATGCCTAACTGAGTGAGCCACCCAGGTGCCCCTGAATTGATTTCCAATGAAAGCATTTTGAAACATTTTATTAGTGTTTATGTTCCAAGCAGTCTTATGAAGGTAAATATATTTGGAAGATGCATTCAGTTTTCCTGATGTTTGTCTTCGCATCATTATGAGATTTATACAAAATATGTTCAACATAAACCTTTAAAATGCACTTACAATAAAGCAAAACAGACTTGTCAACAACTAAATAGGCTGTCAAAATAAATATAATGTCAGATAAAAGTTACAAACATTGAATAAAAAATTTCAATGTGTGTTTTAAGGTTTCACTTTTAAGCAACCTGAAACAAATGTCTTTTCAAAGCTTTCTCTAGCCAGTAGATGTTATTACTAAGGAGGAATAATTTCACTAGTAGGTGCATTACTGTCACCTAAATTAGGAGAGTCCACAGCCCCACAGATGTTTCTCAGACAAGCAGATGGGGACTTCATGGACGATTTGCCCTTCTTCCCAGGAGCAAGTGTCAATCTGGAGGAGATTTGAAAACCTGCCACTTAGTACCACAAAACACTTACTCGAACTGAATCCATATTCTAGTTGTCATCACAACGTAGGAACTTTTATCTTGAGTTTACTGTGTAAACAAAACACTCACCATAAGGCAAGATGGTGTGGTCTCACAGTTCTCTGGATTTAAGTGTGTATACTTCCTTAATTTCTTTCTTTCCGCAAAAGGACTGCATCCCTTGGCTAGTTTTTTTTTTAATGAAACATTTCAGACATCCAAAATGCCTAGAGGATAAGTTAAGCAATACTTAGGAATACACCATCCAGCTTGAATATAAAACTTGAAAAGGACAGAAGAGCTCTGTGTGCCTCTTTAAGATCACATTTCTCTCCATATCCATCAGAGGTAGTCTCTACTTTGAATTTAGTGTTTTCTGTTCCCATGCATTTCTTTATATGTTTATTATGTATAGACTGAACCTACAATATTGTTTGGCAGGTTTTAAACTTTAAATAAATAGTGTACTGGTTATTCAACAACTGTCTCTCAGCTGCCACCCATCTTCTACACTCTGTTGTGTGATGCTGGGGCAGGGACTCTGCAGACCACATTTCTGCTTCACGAGCTGGTTTCCTGTTGGGATCTACCAATAGAAGGACCAGACGGAGATTGAATATTGGAGAAAAAGGGGATTTGCTTCTTCTGATTTGTTTCCTATTGCTGTGATCGTTAGCTTGGCAACTTGTCTTCACTCCAGCAGCAGCAGTGTCTTCCACTGGTAGCAGTTGAATCCAGTTTGTAGTTTTTATATTCCCAGAACCAGCCTTCTGGCCACCTCCTGGGAGGCTAGGCACTAGCGCTCGATGCCCCTTACCTTAGCAGTTTGGATCCCAACTTCATAGGGTCCTTCCTGGTTTGCAAACAACAGCACCAATTAATTAGGCCCTTTTCTCCAGTCTGAGTTTCAGTTTTGTTTCTACAGCCCCAGGGAATTTCAGCTGCTCTCTGCACCTACTATTCTGAGATTCCAGAGTCCCCTTTTTGCTTTTTCATTACTTCATTGACTAGATACAAGTGTGTTCCTGTTAACAATTTTGTTAAATTCTCTGTGTCACCCGATTCTAATTTAAGTGGTATCATTAATGTAGGTAATATGCTTGAATGTACAGTTTTCAGCCAGAATTTTGTTTCTAAGCCTTATCTGTGACGTTTGTACAGGTCTAGTGAAGCCGTCTTCACTGCTGTAGAGGATTCTATCATGCTGACATGTCACAATTTATATATTCATTCTTCTTGGAATGGATTGCTTAAAAAAATGCTGCTCTACATATTTTTATGATGGCTCAGTGCACATGCTGGTCTAGACAGTGCTAGAGATTCTCAGATTAACTATCAAGAAGTTATGGATTTGTTGATCCACAGAATGTGTGCACTTTTAACTTTACAAAATAACGCCACCTTGCTTTCCAATGTAGCTGCATCAAATTATACTCCCATAAAGAACTGCATAAAAATTCCCATTGATCTAGGTATTATCAGTGTTCTTAATTTCTTAATTCTGAATGGAAAATGGTTATTTTATTGTGCTTTTAATTTTTATTTCCTTAAGGTTGAGCATTTCTTCCTATGTTTATTGGCTATTTGTATTTCTCTCTAGAATCATTTGTTTATATAGTTTGTACATTCCCTTGGTTGTTGTTCTTTTATTGATGTATTCTTCATATGTTATAGACTCTAATCTTATGCCATTTTTAAATGCTCTTCAAGTATTTTCTCCCAATCTGTGGTGTCTCTTCACTTTTAACGGTGTCTTTTGATGAACAGGCAATTTTATTTTGAATGTGTCAAATTGATCAATCATAATATTCATGACTTATGTTTCTTCAGTGTCTTGTTAACAATTTCTTGAGACCATAAAGTTATTCACCTATAAAATACTTGCTTACTCTATTTTGGTCCTTAACCTACTTGATGTTTTACATATTCAATTTTATTTTATTTTTCATATAGATAACCTAGTATTTATTGAATGGTCTATCCTTTTATGGTGATCTGCAATGCCACCTCTGATATTTATCCAATTTCCAGATGTTATTTCTGGGTTCTATTGATCTATTTGTCTGTCACCATGGCACATTATTCTAAGTGTTACAGCTTCATAAAAAGACATAGGACAAGAACCTTCTCTACTCCCTGCCTTTTACTCCTTCATCACCATCTTTAACTCCTTTAACATTTTCTTGGCTCCCCTTGCCTTTTAATCTTCCATATAAAAATTTCAAATTAGTCTATTATTTTTCATGAAAAACTATGTTGTGGGACGCCTGGGTGGCTCAGTCAGTTAAGCATCCGACTTCAGCTCAGGTCATGATCTCACGGCTCCTGAGTTCAAGCCCAACGTTGGGCTCTGTGCTGACAGCTCAGAGCCTGGAGCCTGCTTTGGATTCTGTATCTCCTTCTCTCTCTGCCTCTCTCTCTCAACAATAAATAAACATAAAAAAAATTTAAAAAAAGAAAAACAATGTTGTAATTTTGGTTGGCTTTTCAACATATTTATAGATTAATAGGAAATGTTGGCACCCTTTGATATAAAGTCTTATTCTTCATGGGTATGGGATTATCTCTATTTATGTAGGTCTCCTTTATTGTCTTTTAATACATTTTAATAATTTTCTCCATGAAGACCCTTTTAAAAAGCATTTTTCCTACCCTATTACTTTTTTGTTGCTATTGTGAATGGTATCTTTTTTTTTAATTTTTATTTCTTTATTTTGATAGAGAGAGAGAGAGAACAAGCAGGGGATGTGCACAGACAGAGGGAAAGAAAGAATCCCAAGTAGGCTCCACACTCAGCATGGAACCCGACACAGGGCTTCATCTCACAAAAATGAGGTCATGACCTGAGCCGAAATCAAGAATTGGTCGCTTAACCAACTGAGCCACTCAGGTACCCTGAAAATGGTATCTTTTTTAAAATTACATTTTCGGGGGTGCCTGGGTGGCTCAGTCGGTAAGCATCCGACTTCGGCTCAAGTCATGATCTCACGGTCCCTGAGTTCAAGCCCCACGTCGGGCTCTGTGCTGACAGCTCAGAGCCTGAAGCCTGTTTCGGATTCTGTGTCTCCCTCTCTCTCTGACCCTCCCCGTTCATGCTCTGTCTCTCCCTGTCTCAAAAATAAATAAACGTTAAAAAAATTTTTTTTAATTACATTTTCTGTCTGTTGCCACTAATAGAAATATAACTGACATTTGTATATTTATTTTCATCAGAACTCTTGCTGAAATCTGATTAATTATAACAATTTGTATATTCTTCTAACATTTCCTTTAGAAGCCATCCACACCTTCAAATACTGACAGTTGTTTTTAATTTTGAATCATGATACTTTAAATTATATTAGTAGGTGCATTAGGACTACCGCATGTGCAATATTAAATAATCAATGACAGAGGGCACCCTAGTCTTTCCTTTTGCCTAATTTTAAGAGAAATATTTTTAAATTTATTATTAAGTATGAATTTTCCTTTGTATAACTGGTAGATATACTTTTTCAATGTTGAGGAAATGTCCTTCTATTTACAGTTGGCTGAGATACTTATTTACTTAGCATGAATGGGTGTTTAAGTTTATAGAAAGCTTTGTCTAAATCTGTTGAGATTGGGACCACTGAAGAGCAGAACTCAGTTGAGTGTGCACAGACAAAATCTTTTTTCCCCCCTTCACTTCATACCTATTTTATGTCCTGGCTTTCTCCTGACCTCGGATGAAATATAATGTAGATCACGTGGTGTTTCCTGTCAATTCAAGTCTAAAATCACTTCTAAGCCCCAAAATAGTGTCATTATAGTGCTACATTATCCATGTGGGGTTAATCTGAAATCTGAGCTTTACCAGTCCAGAGACTTTTTCCATTTCCAAGCTTGGTTTTGTATCAGACCTGGAAGACAAGGAACATGATCAACTTATTTTCTCAGAACTCTGTCTCCTCTACTGTTCACTAACTGTCGTGGACCCTCCAGAGTAAGAGCAAGGGGGAGAAAAAAACAAAACAAAAAAAACAGGACTTGTTTTAAGTGCCTCGTATTCTCCAGCTCCAGATTAGAAACTTTTGGACTTGACAGATATTCAAAGCTGCCATTTTTCTTTCTGGAGAGCATTTCTGAGATATCTAAATGCTTTCCTCTGAAAACTTTCAACCCCAATTCCTGTGTTACAGGTTATATCATCTTCAGTGTAACATTTATGACTCTGACTCTCAGTTTCTGTGTTTCCGGGAGTTATTTTTTCTGTGTGTCTCCCTCTCCAAAAAATTCTGTTTTGCATAAAGTCCCATTCATGAATGGTCTGTGCTGGTTGAATCTTTTAAAAAAAGATAGGCCAGTGCAAATTTCACCCACCCCAATTTAGTCTAACCTCTCTATTCTCTCCAGCCTTGGGTCCATAGCTACATCCTCTTAATATGCTTTTCAAGCATATTTAGCAAACTAATCTCCTGTGGGCTCCAAAACCTAGGGCCCCAAACCCCAGGGACACATATATAAAGTAGCTCCTTTGTATTTCATCTCTCTTTGTTTGAAGACCCTCTCCTCACTTTCCCTGAAAGTTGTCAGGAGGAAGCATGAGCACTCCAACAACTCTGTGCAAGAAATATTCCCAACTAATCTCTCTAACCAGCTGATCAACGCTTTCATTACCCTTTGTATATCCTTGTATCAGGTGAAAGCCAAGCATCCCCTAATTAGTTTTCTACCATTTCTCCTGCAAATTCTTAAATGTGCAAGTATATGGGACCTACTGTTTTGTTCCTGTTCTTTGTAGTTTCTGTAAAACAGAAAAGTGCTCCTTTAACATACTCTTGTAAGATGATCCACTCATTTTTTTTTCAATCTGTTAATATACTGAATTGAGTTAATAAATTTTGTAGTTTTAAACCATTCTTGTCTTTCATCTATGTTTACAAGTGGTCATTCACAAAATACCATCATTGATACTTAACTGAACAAAGTCAGCCTAATTGCCATTCCTTCTCTCTGGCTGCTTTTAAATCTTCTCTTCGTCTTTGGTGTTCTGTGTTTCATTATGATTTGCCTAAATGTAGTTTTCTCTTATTTATCCTGTTTGGGAGGTATGATGTTTCCTGAATTTGAGAATGTATAATTTTCATCAATTTCGAAAAATTTTCAGTCATTTGTTTCTTTCCTACTCGTTCACTATCTTTTGAAACTCCAATTAAAATATATTCAACATCAATCTATCCTCTGTGTCTCTTAACCTCTCTTTTATTTCTTTTTCTTCTTGTCTCTTGAGTAATTTATTTACATTTTTTCTGCTTATGAATAATCTTTTCAGAAGTATCTAACTTGCTATTTTTACATATTCAAGGTATTTTTAATAACAATTTTTTATTTGTTTCACTTTAAAATTTGTCTGTTTGTTTATGATAGCATATTTTTTTCTGGGTTTTTAGATTCAATCAATTAAAACGTATTTATGTTATATTCTAGGTCTTATAATTCCAGTATCTGAAATCATTGGAATATAATTTTGTTACCTGATGGCTTTTGTCTATAGCGGCTTGTTTCCTCATATGTTTTAATGGTACAGTTTTGACTTGGGGTCACATACTTGGTGTGTTTTATCAGTTCACACTTTGATGATATACCCAACGCATGCCACCAACTAAAGACAACTTTAATTTCTCAGCTAGGCATTTTCTGAACAATACTGGTGACATTAATTTGAATCCCAAGCCCTATGAAGACTGACCTATGGCAGAGAATTTCAGAGTAGATGTTTCCCTTTTGTTTACCCAGAGCCTTGTACATTTTTAGTCAGATTAGGTGAGACTTTATTGTGGTAACGAACCCTAACATCCATGGACTTATCACAGTGAATGTTTACTTATCGCTCATGCCAAGTTCAACATGGTTTGGGATGAGGAATCTTCTTTACCTGATGACTTGGGGATCCAGGTTCCTTCTATCATGTGCCACCACCATCTGACTAGATGGCTTATAAAGGTATATGTTAAGGGAAGATATTTGGGCTATCATATAGCTAATATAGAAATCATGTAGAGTTCTTCAACTAGCATAATTTTTTTTGGTCAGTTAATGGAATTTGAAACTTTAAAAAAATTAAGCTTTCTATGTGCCCATGGCACAAGAATAGAAATTTATTTTAAACCACTATGAAAAAATAAACATAAATATACACACATATGGGGATTTAAGTATATAGTTTTCTGTATGACTTATTTCACTTAGCATAACGGTCTTCAGTTCCATCCACGTTGCTACAAAAGGCCATATTTCATTCTTTCTCATTGCCAAGTAGTATTCCATTGTGTATATAAACCACAATTTCTTTATCCATTCATCAGTTGATGGACATTTAGGCTCTTTCCATAGTTTGGCTATTGTTGAAAGTGCTGCTATAAACATTGGGGTACAAGTGCCCCTATAGATACCATATGTTTTCACTCTTATGTGAATCCTGAGAAACTTAACAGAAGACCATGGGGGAGGGAAAGGAAAAAAAAAGTTATAGAGGGAGGGAGCCAAACCATAAGAGATTCTTAAAAACTGAGAATAAACTGAGGTTTGATGGGGGTGGGAGGGAGGGGAAAGTGGGTGATGGGCACTGAGGAGGGCACCTGTTGGATGAGCACTGGGTGTTGTATGGAAACCAATTTGACAATAAATTTCATATTAAAAAAACAATAAGTTAAAAAAAGTATATATTTTTGTGTATACTGTATACACACACACACACACACACACACACACACACACATGCAAAATATACATTAATATACAAAAGACCCAACATTTCCTGACATCAAATGTGGGAGCATAAAAACTCTCTAAGAGTAAAATTAGTATAGAACTATAATACTTCATGTCTTTCACTGATTAGTGATATTCAAATAACATTTTAATGAAGGCACCAGCCTGAAGTACTATGTTTGGTCATAAAGTTTGTTCCTTGCATCGGTAGCCAAATTATGTTAAAACGCTATTTTTTTTTTTTTTGGTCAAAATACTTTAATGTAAGTACTATAATCCTATCTCTGTTCTTTTGTCTCTGTATCTAATCCATTTATTGCTGATATCTGCTGCTTTTCTTTCACTGTAACTATCAGCACTATGTCATTATGTCTTTTTCCTGCTGTTACAATATTAATTTAGACTGTGCTCCTCTCTGGCTTAGGAAATGACCATCTCCTCCAGCAATCCATAGCTTTACAATTCTTCTTTTCACTGACCCCAAACTCTCCTTTCAGTTTCTTGTTTTGATCTTCACAATTCCCATGTTTAAATTCAAGGAAACTTAAACAATGTCATTTTCCTAGTCCAGATTTTGTTTGTCATTTAAGATAAAATAAATATCTTCTGAATAAGATTGAAATAGGTATTAGGTGCAGTTATTTTCAGTTTTAAATTGTCAGCTAAGTAAATATACTCCTCTCTCTTGCAATTAAAAAAAGTCTCAAGGGAAAAAGGATCCTAGACCCCTTTGATAGAAGCTTGACTACAGAGGTGCTGGGGTGGCTCAGTCAGTTGAGCAGCTGACTTCAGCTGAGGTCATGATCTCATGGTTCACGAGGTCAAGCCCCATGTCAAGCTCTGTGCTGATGGCTAGGAGCCTGGAGCCTGCTTCAGATTCTGTTTCCATCTCTTTCTGCCTCTCCCCACTCACGCTCTGTCTCTGTCTGTCAAAAATAAATTTAAAAAAAATTTTTTTAAACTTTTTTAAAAAAGAAGCTTGACTACAATGGAGTTATGTTGAGTGATCTGTGAAAGCCCTATGTGCTCTCAATAAGTGAATTATTTCATTAGACTAAAAACAGGTCCAGTGTGGTTTAACAGAACAGATGCCAAGAGAACAATTCTAACTTTTTGGAAAATTAGTATCCTTAATTTCATAGATGTTTTACAAAAATTATTTTTTCAATAAATAGTTAAAAAGGGAATATGTGATTTGGCAAATTAGAACATTGGGTAGATGTTAAAGCCAACAAAAATATTAGTAGGCTAAATTCAATATGACTTCTTCTTTTTCATTGCAATATTCTTCAAAAGATGAATTAACATGCTTTGCCATAATCGGTGACCATCCACTCACTCTTCATCTTTTGGAAGCTTTGTTTCTTTCTCCAGTTACTCTAATGAAATCCCTCTGTTGTCAACAATGAACTAAACGTCATATTTCATTTTTTCCCTTCAGTCCATATCTATCTTGACTTCTCTGAAACATGGCACTGTTGACTATGCTCCACTTTGCTCCACTTATCCTAGCTCTCTACATTCACCTTTCTGAATGAAACACACACACACACTAAAAAAGGGGAATATATATTAGACTTCCTTATGTTTCTCAACCTTTAAATGTAAACATTAATCATGACTTAGTTTTTACCCCACTGATCTCTTTAAATAGTCTTCTTAAAAGGGTTACTATATCCTCATAGCTTCAAGTAACCTCTATTCCTCTGCCCTTAATTTCAGGGTGTCTTGGACTGTGTTAGAACTAGTTGACTGAACACTGCCTCCAGCTCTTTAAATTCTTGGATCTGTAGATTTTTTAATGTTCCATTATTGGAAAACCAAAGAAAATCACTAGGTGGAAAATTAATTTTCTGGAATATAGCAGCAGTGACTCTTAAGGCTGGATGAAATGAAGCTATAGACTTCACACAGCCTCACTTCAGAGCATCTTAACTCTCTGTAGGTTCTTAAACTCTCCATGGTGGTCAATGAGGAAAAGTGATTTGTATGAGAGTCTGGAGACCCCACTGGACTGAATCTAGATGTACTAAAAGAAAGTGATTTAAAATGTTCTATATCTTTCTCTCTATTTTTATTCTCTCATGAGTCTTTTCTTTACCTCTTAATATTGGGTCTCTTCAAATCCCAGCTGTGAATAGCTTTGCTTGGACTCATTGCCACAGCAGAATTTTGGGAAACCTTGGGTTTTGTTCTCAAGCTTCTGGCTTTGCCCTGAGAAGAATATCATGTAATGGCTTTATCGCCCTTCTTTTAATATGTCCCTTAATGTAGAAATAATTTTTAAAAATTGGCAAATAAAATACCCATGCCAGCTATTTGTTCAAGCTAATATTTTTTGTTTAGTAAAACAGTTTGTGGAAATATTCATATATATGTAGAAGTTCATAGCTCTATGACTAAGTTTATTTAACCATGAATACAACTGGAGAGACAGGAAGTTTGGAGGAAAGAAATGAGAACTCTTCATGGGAATTAAATAGTTAACAGAGCAGTTGTAATCCAGTTTCTTGTTGGGTTGGGTTGGTGATGCCCGACTGTATCACTCTTAGAAAGAAGGCAGGTGACTAATCTTTATAAACATGCTAATGACAGAACTCCTGGCAAACAAACTCATAGTATTTGCTAGCTGTTAAGTCATTATCTGAGGAATGTTTTATCAAGATGTACAACTGTCTAAGATTGTTTAGAGTAAACAAACCTACTGGTTTATGCCTGGCTCCCTGCAAATTTTCCTGTAAACTACACAACTGTCTGTTATAGTCTGCTACGTATGAGTTTCTTTATGGCTTAGATTCTTGAAATTCAGTGAAACTTGGTGCTGTGGAAGAATTCTAATTTGTGTATATTTGATTTAACAATTTGATGCATTTATATTATAATTAAATATATCAAATAACACTGGCTTTGGAAAAGATAGATCTAGGGCATTTCTATTTGTTTTACTTAACTTTTCAAGTTTTCCTAATGTTTATAAAGAGGGTACAGAGTTATTATGAGAGTTATTGCTACTATTAAATGACAAACTTGTTGGCATACATCAGTCTCAACTACATGGCAAACTTCTGGAAGTCTAGAATTCTGACATATAATTTTCTATATCTGTTGCACCAATATGGAGCAGTTGCTCAATAAATATTTATAGAAGGAATGAATACTTTAGGTGATAAAAACAAGACAGTGAGTAGCAAATTTTTTAAGCAAAAAAATCTGATGACAGAAATATTTTATGCATAATTAAATTCATTACAAAACAGAATTATGGGGAAAACTGATAAATGTGAATCAAAAATAGGAAATAAAATTATAGCTGGGCATGCGCACCAGCTGAGGACTATACAGCCCCCTCTTCCCATAATGTACTTATATGACCACGTTTCTGGCGAATGGAATAGAAACAGAAGTAACCTGTGTTACTTCTGGGCCCATCTAGGTCTTAAAGCATGGGAGGTACACAAACACATTTGTCCTCTAGTGAGCTGAACATGGATGTACTTAACTGAGGACAGTGCAAATGGGAACAATACCCCCCTGGGATGCCAGAGAAACAAGATGAAAATGACATAGGTCATGAATGACCGAAGAGAGTAGAGCAACTACCTGATAACCTGGAATGGTATTTAAAAGATGAACAAAGCTAAACTTTACTCCTTGTTCCGCCTATTCTTAGGTCTCATGGGCAAAGCAACTTATTTTATTATTTTAGTATAAGCAGGAAAGGTAGAATAATATAAATTATCATGTTTTTGATTGGTAAAGTAATCTAATTTGTTTCAGCAAGTTTAGGAGTGATTTTGTAGAAATAAGGTTTAAAAGAACATGTGTATGATTTTATTTCTTTGGTCTCCTTTTAAAATTATTTAAATAATTAAAGTAACATATTTTCAATATCAGTTGCATTTAACTCAATTAACAATCAAATCTCAAAGAAGTGTAAAGTTTTAAAATTTGCCCATGAAATTTAAGATAATTTTGTCATCTTTTAAAATGACATATTTGGGGCGCCTGGGTGGCTCAGTCGGTTAAGTGTCTGACTTCAGCTCAGGTCATGATCTCCCAGTTCATGGGTTCAAGCCCCATGTCCAGCTCTGTGCTGACAGCTCAGAACCTGGAGCCTGCTTCAGATTCTGTGGCTCCCTCTCTCTCTGCCCCTCCCCTGCTCGTGTTCTGTCTCTCTCTCAAGAATAAACATTTATAAAAATAAATAAATAAATAAATAAATAAATAAATAAATAAATAATGACATATTTACATTTAGTGAACTTATAAGTATCAGATAGGTTTTAAATTTTCCAAAGAGTTCAAAAAGAATAGTTTTTAGTACATGAGCTCTTACCTTACTTTATTTTTAACATTTGAATGTTTTCTCTTTCAAATATATGAATTCTATTGCTTTTCCTCAAGAAAGTTCACCTAATTATCATTTCAATGGAAAAATTTCCCTTTTGACTGTGCTCACCTTACCTTGTGAATATTTTTGGTGAAACCTTGGGAGGGTCATTTGGTTTCTCCTTCCAAACTTTTTTCCATACTACAATTGCACTTATGTGAAGTTTCTAAAATGTAATGAATATGGACCATAGTTGCTATAGGATACAATATGTTTAAAATTTTAGATTTTAGTCTTAGATTAAAAAAAGCAGTTTCTTATCAAATAAAAAGGAAATAATTTCCAGGTCAAATTCCATCATTATGAATCTTTATAAGATTATGTATCATACTGTAGCACCTGTGAAACACAATTTTACGTTTTAGTTTGATTGTTTGATTACACTGCCCCCCCCCCCCCCAACTCCTGTCTAACAACTATGGTCAGAAAGACCCTGTACTTGTTTTTATTAGTGCCCTAGCTCCAGGGTCTAGCACAATGTCTGACACTTTGTAAGTATGTAATAAGTATTTGAAAGTGGAAGAAGCACCTGAAGATAATGAGATATTATTGATGCATACCTGATATAATGAGTTGATGGTATACTTTTCTCACACCTGGAACATTTCTTTTCCTTTCTTTTTATTTATTTTGAAATATGCAAATACTTAAACACAATAGAAACACTTATCTTTATAAATGTGAATATTTTTTTTTGGATACCTGGATGAGTAATTTAACATAAAATATGTCATGATTAGGGGCGCCTGGGTGGCTCGGTCGGTTGGGCGTCTGACTTCAGCTCAGGTCATGATCTCACAGACCGTGAGTTCGAGCCCCATGTCAGGCTCTGTGCTGATGGCTCTGAGCCTGGAGCCTGCTTCCGATTCTGTGTCTCCCTCTCTGTCTGCCCCTCCCCCGTTCATGCTCTGTCTCTCTCTGTCTCAAAAATAAACGTAAAAAAAACAAAAAATTAAAAAAATATATATATGTCATGATTAAAAATACGAAAAAAAGAACCACACAGTAATTCCAACACAGAGAAAAAAACAGAACTTGCAGTGGCAAAAGCCTTATTTATAATAGGCCAGAATATTCATATATTGACAAAATCCAAAATATATTTTTTTTGCATTTTTATAAAAGTAGTATTAAATATAATAATATATTAAATATAAAAAAGTCATATTAAAGATTATAACAAGAAGAATGTTGCAAATGTTTCTGACATCATAGTATTTTAGATTTATAAATTATGGCAATTGATACAACATTTCCAAAGTTAACATGTCCAGGTGACAAGTCACAACTTGAAGTTACATTCAAAGAAACAGCATCCAAACATTCTAAAAGTAATTTAAAAACAGCATAAATATTTAGTAAAATCCCCTGAAAATAAAAACAATTGAGGGAGTAGATCATTTTAAACACACAACAAACTTAAGAAATAATTATATTTCTTTCTCACTCTCATCTATGGAAGCTACCAAGAAGGTACCTTCTCCCTCCTATCAAATTTCTTAAAACTCTTCCCTAACTCCTACCCATGCTGAGTCTTGTATTTCTTCTCCCTCCATCTTTCTTTCTGTTTCTATTTAAATTATTTCCCAACAATCACTTCACTCCTGTCAATTCTTCCTTTGCTCATAACTATAGTCTGATACAACAAGGCTCTGGTATGAACTCCACAGTTATAGATAGCTACCTGTGTTTTACTTCTTCTTGCTAGAAAGTAGAGCATGGAAATTAAAACTATAAATGGAGAGTCAAGGTTAAGTAGAAATTGCCAGAAACATTAAATGTGACAAACTACTATTATCCAGGATTCAGCAAAATCAGAGCTTTGTATTATTTCTTGGAGGACTGTCATTCATATATATCAGAGGTCTGAAATGTGGACATATCTTAATAATGAGCACTTTAAATCTTAGGAATTTATTTTAAGGAAATAATCATTGCTTACATTAGTAAAAATGAAAACAATCTAGGGGTGCTTGGGTGGCTCAGTCAATTAAGCCTCTGACTCTTGATTTCAGCTCAGGTCATGATCTCACAGTTGATGAGACTGAGCCCTGCTGTCAGCACAGAGCCTGCTTGGGATTCTCTCTCCCTCTCTCTCTCTGTCCCTCCCTGCTTGTGCTGTCTCTCTCTCTCTCTCTTAAAATAAATTTTGAAAAAAAAAGAACACAAATAATTGATTCTTTGATGTGAAAGAACTAAATGAAAGTTTTTTTAATTCATTTATAAAATAGATAAAAACACTAAAACAATAAGGACATATGGTAATTCACATACAAATGTTTTCAGATTAGTCACTTTTAGTTATTTGTGGCTGGGGCTAGTGGATTTCAGCGGTGCTGGTCCCCAGTATACAGTCCTGGCACCTTTAAATTAGAGCAATATTGACATACTTTATAGCAACAACATGATTTACCCTTCCCATTTTATCTCCCACTTATCTTCCCTTTCAGGAGGAATAACAAGTTCATATGCTGATGGAAACAGAAAAGACAAAAATTGGTCCCACTGGGAAAGAAAGATGATAGAAGCATATTATGCTGCATACCGCATTTTAAAAAAATAGGGAAGTATTGAAAACTAAAGAAAATAGTTATTACACCACATTGTTTAAAGTCTCTGTTTTCCATGCTTAAAGATAATTATGTGGGTCTTCTAGAAAACAGTATTACATGTTATCACAGAATCAGAAATTGAACCAGATCAAGTCATAGTTAGGATGTTAACTAGAGCATTAACGGGATTTACAAGTACCTGTAGAGACCTCATATCTGGACAGGAGTTTTTCCTGTGAATGATTTTTTTTCCCCAATCGGAGGTCACCCAACATCCCTAGGTAACTAATTTCAAGAATTTACCATTGTTCTATTATATTCACAGATAAAACAATTTAAATTTAAATTTAGCTCAACACCAGAAATAAACAGATCATTAGAAAGAAAGCCTTCTTCATCTGGAAAAGGCAAGAAATAATTATCCTTCCTAAAAAAAGCTTTCTTCTTTTCCCAAACTTGAAATACTGTAACTTTTGTTTTGATAGTATTGACATTTTGAAGTTTTCTTCTAACTTAAAATGATTTTCTTTTATAATATACCTATAAAAGGGACCATTTAATTTTTTACAACAAATTTCATTTTTAACATTCCAAATCAAGACCAGTTGTTAATGTACTGCATTTACATATGTTTTGAAAGTAGAAGACTTCCAGCATGCCTTAAAACCTTGGATATGCTACGTTTAAAAACCTACACCTACTAGAAAAATATAATAACGTCCTAAACAGAGCACATTTTTAGTCATTCAGTCTGTTACACACAGAATAATAATCATTTGTGTGATTTGTGAGAGAGCAAAGCCTTGAGTCCTTTTAAATCATTTCCTTTCTTTCCCTACCAATTTTTCTTCTAAAGTCAATTAGTACTTTTCTTGACAAGAGATTAATGAGGGAAATTTTCCTTCTGAAGTTTCTCCGTAGGGTTGGCTGCTCATATGGCATTCTGGGGTTTTTTATTAATTTATTTTGTTACATTAATGATGTGTTTGCTATGCAATCAAATGTCACGTTTTGATCAGCTGAGTAACACTAAAAATAAAGGGTGTTGTTAGAACAATGGTCAAGATTTAGGCAAATTTTATCTTTATTGTACCTACAAATTTTCATGTATTCTCTCATTTCTTTTAGAATAATGAAGTTGCTATATTTGTAAAATACATAACAAAGGCATTAAAATGCATTACAAAAAGTTCAAACCATGCAGAAAAAAAAATCCAAATTTCACCATCCAGAAATAACATTTGAGTTAACATTAAGTAATTTAATTGCTTGTTTCTTTCTGTGCACTGTAATGAAAGAAGGCTAAACAGAAATAATAGTTTTATAAAAATGAGACAAAGGGATATATGCTGTTTAAAATACATTAATTTAAATTTTACTTGAATTAATAGAAGAAAATGAAACTGGTAAATTAAAGGGATTTTTAGCTCCTAAAAGATCTTTTTTTTAAAGTAAAAAACGATTATTAGAGACATTAAGATTATGTTACTGTATTGTCAAGTTTTATATCATTTATATATTTTTAAAGTGTAATTCAATTACGTGTCTACTTTTGGTTCTATATTCATATATATTCAGTGCTATATTTCTTGAATTCTTTCATGTTTGGGACTGTCAATGTTCTGGGAGGACAATTTAGCTGGTTCTAAAATTCCTGGTATGAAATGAAATGAAATGAAATGAAATGAAATGAAATGAAATGAAATGAAATGAAAGTAAAATAAAATAAATAAAATAAAATTCTTGGCTTACGTTTTATTTACCTCAGAAACCTGTGGGGTTTTTAAGTAATCTCCACATCCAACATGGTGCTTGAACTCACCCTGACAAGGTCAAGAGTTGCATGCTCTATTGACCAGCAAGGTGCCCCTATTTACTCCAGAAATTTGTAAACCTTATTGCTATATTGGTTTTGGCTTTGTACATTGTTTGGAATATCGTGAAGCCAGTTTAATTTTTAACACTTTTAAGCATTTCAGGTTTTTTCCTTGACCTCAGTGCTCAAGAAATATTTTTTGTCTTGGAAATTCAGTATAATTTAAGCTTTTTAAAAAAAAGATCACTGCTGATGATTCTATCTTAACTTTCCCTAGAATATGCTGTGCATTTCTATTTACAGATTTAGGAGTTTTTTAATGAAGGTTTTCTTTTATTATGAATCCAAATATTTTTCCTTCTCCACTTCAGTTCAGTACTTCAAGAAACCTAAATATCTTTTAGTGAATCATCGTCCATTCCTCATCCCCCACCCCACCTCAGTAGATGATCTTTTTTTCCAATTCCATTTATCTTTCTGTTACTTTCATCTGCTTTTACTGTCATCAGACAATCTGTTTTACTCTATGTCACTTACTTAGCTGACTTCCACTCAAATAACCTGCCCAATTAACTGATACTCCATATACCATCTATAAAACATACTCAGTGACGCCCATGACTGTGGCTAGTCAGGTTCTCTCTAATGTGTCCATGTATTTTTGCTTTCACTGACTGGACTGTGTGCTGGTCAAGACTAAGTTGTTGTTCTCAAAAATGATTTTGCCAGGTGTGGAATTATGATTACATAACTTGGTTAAACATTGAAAAAACTCATTTGGATGATGTGATAAGAAAAAGAGATGTTTCCATAAAAAATAATTTGAATGTTTTCTTAAAATTTAATAGGGAAAATTCCTGGAAAAAAAATTGTCATAAAATCTGGTGTGACTGATACAGCACCAAAGAATGAAAACACATTGGTAAAATCCTTGAAGGATTCTGCACTCAGTCTGCTTCACAGTTGTTTTGACGTTTTTGTTTCTCTCTGGAGATTATCAGTGATGAAAAAAATTGAAAATTAACCAGTCTGTAGGTCCATATTGGGGAAAAAAACTCATGACCCTACATTAAAATATAGGCAAATAAAGGTACATTTTTCTGCTTTAAAATAAAAATCTGTAATGTGTGTATCTAATAAACTATTGCACTTCTGAAAAACATGGAATTAAACTGTGTATTCTTAATGAATTTTTTCTTTAGCTCATTATTATGTATATGAGATTCCTCTATGTTGTTGAATGTAGAGTTTCTTTTTTATTTTTATTATTGTTTTAAACTGCATCAAATCTCTATTTATCCATTAGCTTCTTGCTCCCTCAAAAGTCTGTTTTCTCTATTCCATCAGTTCCCCTAAATCACAGTTTATTGGTGTTTATATGATTATGGCTATTTTCCTCCTCATCTGCTTTTCTCCAAGCCTGGAGGTTCCAAAATAAGGATCTCTAACCGTTTATCTTGCTCTACTGAGAGCAGGTGGTGATAGACAGGAACATCCACATTTGATGACTTCTCTTAACTTTTTCCCGGAGTGAAACCTCCTCTCTAATCTTGAGTTTTTTCCAATGGAGATAAGGAAGGGGCACAGAGATTGTGTTAGTAAGGATTTTTAGGATTTTGTTTATTTACCTTCTTTCTTGTCTTAGTGCCAATTTTGTATTGGTGTGATGAGAACAGGACACAGAGTAGACTAAATTATGTAAGGATCAAAGTCTGCATCATCAAGTTTGTCTTGTGTGTTTATTGCTGTTGGTGCCTTATATCAGTTGAGTTTTCCTTTTCTAGTGAAGTTTGTTAAACTCTGAGACAAGGGGATTCTCAATCTAGTTTTTTTATAACAATTTATTTTTATTTTATTTTAGAGCATGTGAGCCAGGGAGAGGGGCAGAGGACGAGAGAGAATCTTAAGCAGGCTTCATGCTCAGTGCAGAGCCGGCCATGGGGCTTGACCCCATGACCGTGAGATCATGACCTGAGCTGAAATCAAGAATCAGACACTCAACCAATTGAGCCACCCAGGCACCCTTCAATCTAGTTTTATTTTGCCATCTATAGTAGGATATTTTCCTTTGCATATTTCCTACTGTATGACAAATCCTTTATTATCCTTGTTCTTTCTTATATATGTAAAGTCCCTATATTTTTTATTTATATAATGAAAACCTTAACATTAAATAATCAGAGTTTGACTGTGAATCTTCTGTTATTAACCACAGCTGAGAAGTTATAATCATATAATCTTTCAGTTAAGGAAGTATTTTTAAAATTTCCAAATGACAGTTTTGACTAAGTCCATTAAACTTTATTTAGAATTCAGTTTCCATATAAATATTTTATAATAAGAACCCATAATAATTGTTTTCTAATACTTACTGTGGGCCTAGGAATATGTTTTGATGTTTATGTTCTTCGTTTCTTTTTTTAACTCTCACATAAACTCCAAGAGATAAGCCCTAATGTAAAGATTAGGAAACTGAAGCTTAGAGAAAGCAGAGAAGTAACTGTCCCAGGGTCAGACATGGCTTGAGTTCCAAGTCTGGCTCCTAGACTGAGCTCCTAATGACTGTGCTGTGTACCTCTTTCAGCTTTAATTTTGTGGTCAGCTAACTTTCTTCATATATTAGACTTTTCAAAACCCTAAGCAAAGATCAAATGAGTTTGATCCTTAAAGAAGCCAAGTAGTAAAACTGGGGTGTTTTAGAGTTAAGGAATTTCAACTTTACTTTGGATTTTCTCCTCGGGATGTTAAGCAGTAAATGGCCCAGATCTTGCCTCCATTGGTGCATATACAAGAGTCATTACCTATGATACTCAGTCACTTTCCTTGGTTGGATAGGCCCCACTCTGAATCTGATCTTGACTTTCTACTGTCCCCTTATCCAGCAGAGATTGTCCAACAATCCTCAAAGTTTTTTCTTCTGCTAAGTATCCTCTTCTTTTCTTCTGTTCCAATTATCCAACCCTGCCATTCTCTAATGAGGGGGTATCTCACTCAATTCAGTTTTTAGGCCACAGGCAGATATTTTTCCTCTTAGCAAATCTGCATTTCCTTCTCTTTCTACTTCCAGACTAGTGACCTGCAGACTGTCCTTTTTTTGTCTGCCATACCAACCTTACTGAAAACTGTATGAACTAACAAATGCACTCTAACATCCTGAATTTTCCTACCACTTTCCCTATTTTCTAGCCTCCTGTGCAACTGTCTGAGCCTTAGTCCTACATCTTAAAGTACATGAAGTAGTCAAATCAAATGTTTCATGGTTGCACAGTAAGACTCACCAGTGTCCTCTACTAAAAAGTAAGGAGTTACCTAATTCTGCCATGTACTGCATTTATCCATTTCCACATTTTAGGGCCTATTCTATAACAACTTCATACTTTAAATATGTGATTTGGTAATACTCTACCAAATCACATATTTAAAGTATTTAACTGTAAGTGATAAAAGCAAGTCTGATAACTTAAGCAAATAAAGAATTTAGTAAAGAATGCCCATGCAGTTCACAGAATTTCCAAAAGGGCTTCACTCACACTCCACAGAACAATCTCATGAAGACACTACCACTGACATATCGCTGAAGATTTCAATATTGTCTCTGCAAATTGGATCCACCAACTGTCCCTATTGCTCCCATCACCAGAATAAACTCTGCATGTTGCTAGCTTGTACTTGAAAGTCTGGGTGATTATAATATAAGGCATGTTAAAAGCATGTTACCTCTCAAAAGATGTCTGTTCTTTCTAATAGATGTATTCTATAAAATGGTAATTTCAAACATTTTTCTACAGGATGTCATAAGCATTATGAAAATGCGTCACATAGATGACTTCATTTTTTTTTTCAGATTGGCTGCTTCTCAAATTCAGTGGGGACCATCATGGATCTTCAGTTTCAAAAAGAGGGGGAAGCTTCTAGAGAAAAATAGCTTCAACTTATGGGAATCTGTTATTACAGATTGGAAATAATATTATTTTACTTTCACCAACTCAACAGGTACCAAAGTGAATTTAACTTTTCATTTTTCTATTATTCATGTATAGGTTTGCTTTCCCTCAGTAAGCATTTCCTCTTATTTCTATTTATTTATCATTCATTTTTAACTAGATCTCCTTCCTGGGGTAGGATTATCAGGTTCAGCAACAGGAGCAACTTCTACAGCTGGCCAACATGGAGCTGGCCAGGCTTGCCCAGTCCCAGTCCTATGGAGTAGTGCTGCCTATGTACAAACTTATAGGACTGTGTTGCCCATTAGGTAGGAAAGAAGCAGTAATTGTTATTCCCAGTTTAGATATGAGAGGAGAAATAACAACAGCTCATACCATCATTCCTTCAAGAATTCAGATAGAATACTTAGAGACACTGTAGTTGTGTGATGTTTAATAACTAACCCCTACTTTGGAACTCATAAGATGTAATCTAGGTCCTGGCACCACAAGATCAAGCACAGGGGGAAAAAATTAGAAAGATGGTAAGATGTTTAAACAAGTTCCAAAGACTTCTCTATTTCCTCTTCATTAAATATAAAATAGTAGTAGCATTTTCACAATCTATCCAATAGTGGTTTTACTTCCATGCATATTGAATATATCATTCATTTGATATTACAAGTCATTTCTTCATTGTCTTAACCCCACCTCCAAATTAGGAAGCACATGTTTTTGTTCGTTTATTTTATTTTTGGTTAAAAAAGGATAACAGGAGTTCTACCTCCTTAACAAATTTTTAATTGTACAGTATTGTTAACTATAATCACCATGTTGGAGAACAGACTTCTAGAACTTTTTCAAATCTTGTATAATTGAAACTTTACTCATTAAATAGCAACTTCTCATTTTTCCCTCCCCACAGCCTCTGGCAACCATCATTCTCTTTCTGTTTCTATGAGTTTGTCTACTTTAGGTACCTTATATAAAAGGAATCAGGCAGTATTTACTTCTGTGACTGGCTTATATCACTTAGCATAACGTTCCTAAGGTTGATCCATATTGTTGCATATGATAGGATTTCTTTACTAAGGCTAAATACTATTTCATATAGATGCCATTTTCTTTATCCATTTTATTGGTCAGCATTCTCCAGAGAAACAGACTCAATGTATATGAATATGTATATGCTAATTTATTTAGGAAAACACCTTGCAGACACAGCCAGATATAATTTTTAACCGGATATCCATGCCAGTTAAGGTGACACAGTTAACAATTGATCTGTTGATAGATATTTAAGTTGTATACTAGAAATAAAAGTGATTTATGAGGGCACCTGGGTGGCTCGGTTAAGCATCCAACTCTTGATTTCAGTTCACATCACGATCTCACGGTTCATGAGATCAAGCCCCACATCAGGCTCTGTTCTAACCACTTGGAGCCTGCTTGGGATTCTCTCTCTCCCTCTTTCTCTATTTCTCCCCCACTCATTCTCTCTCTCCCTCTCTCCAAATAAATAATAACTCTTTTTAAAAAGTGATTTATGGACTACCATTATTGTATTACAATTTGTTTTTGTTTTACTAATGAGGTTTTTTTTTCCACCTGTGTAATGAGGGTTTGTTTTTTGTTTTTTGTTTTTTTAACCTTTGTATGTTTTCATGTTGCTGTTTAGAGTCCTTTCTTTTCAACTTGAAGGACTACTTTAGCATTTCTTATCAGGCAGGTCTACTGGTACATATTCCTTCAGCTTTTGTTTATCTGGCAAAGTCATTATTTCTTCCTCAATTTTGTAAGAGAGTTTTGCCAGATTTAGTATTCATGGATGGCAGGATTTTTTTTTTCTTTCCACATTTTCAATATACCATCCCATTTCATTTTGGCTTTAGTAAAGTTTCCAGTGAGAAATTCACTGACAGTCTTATGGGGGTTCCCTTGTATGAGGTAAGTTGCTTTTTTCCTGCTGATTTCAAAATTCTCTCTTTATCTTTGAGTTTTAACACTTTGATTATAATATGTTTTGGTGCTAATATCTTTGGATTCATCATATTTGGAAATTTTGGGGGCTCTTGAATCTGGATGTCCATTTCCTTCCCCAGATTTGGAAAGTTTTCAGTCATTTTTTTTTTCTTTAAATAAGCTTTCTGCTCCTTTCTCCATTCACCTTCTGGAATGCCTTTAATGTGTGTATTCATCCATTTGTTGGTATCCTATAAAACCCTTAAGTTTTTTTTGTTCTTTTTACTTCTTTTTTATTTTTGCTCCTCTGACTGCATAATTTTACATGACCTGTCTTTAGCTTTGCCGATTCTTTCTTCTGCTGGATCAAGTCTGTTGTTGAATGCCTCTAGTGAATATTCAGTTCAATCATTATATTCTTCACCTCCAACATTCCCAGTTTTTATTTTATTTTTTACATTTTTTAACTTATTGTTGAAATGCTCATTTTGTTCATGGATAATTTTTCTGAGCTTTCTGACATTTTTGTGATGGTTATTTTTAATTGTCTATCAAATAATCCATATACCTCTACTTCTCTGGGTTGGTACCTGCACATTGATTTTGTTTCTTTGTTTGGACTACGTTTCTTTGCTTTTTAGTGTTCCTTGACACTTTGTATTGGTATCTGAATATCTGAAATATAAGCCAACCCTCCCAACTTTATCAATTGGCATGGCATAGGGGAAACTATTCACCAATAAGCCTGGCTAGAAACTCTGGGGGCTTCTCAAACTTTCCTGTGTATATGGCTTCTCTGGATGTGTACCTGTAAATTCCTAATCAGAGAGACTGCCAGTTTGTTTTTTCCAGGAGTTTACAATCTTTTGCTACCCTTGGCACCTGTCTGCTGTACCATGGGTCCTGCTAGATCAGCAGTATATGGCCCAGTTCCCTTTCTGTTGTTGTTCTCAGCAGCCTGCAGACATCTAGAATAGGCAGAATTTCATCAGTACTCTGAGACAGGTGAGACTGAAGTCATTCCCTTGGTCAGTCCCCAAAAGACTGAAGTTTAGATGTACATTTCAGTCTTCTCTTGCCCTCCACAAAGAGAAGCTGGGAGATATGAGTTTTCTTAATCCTGTACTGCTCTGGCAGGCTCTGGAAGTGAATGCATACTAGCCCAAATTGTTACCTTTGTTCTCAGTGGCCCCACCAGGCATCTAGAGTATGCCAGTCCTGTCAGGGTTCCAAGACAGGTGATAAAGTTAGTCCCTTGGGCAGCCCCAAATGACTAGAATGTCGGATGGTTACTCCAACTCTTTCCCTAGGGAGGATTTGATATTTAAGCATTTTCATCTGCTTGTTATTCATTGAGACAATGGAGGTGGGAGGTGGGGGGCTGTGACCAATGAATGGGCACTAGTCCAAGCCATCACCTTTATTCTCAGTGTTTCATAACCTGGGGCACTTTCCTGTCAACTCTGACATTCAGGCAAGACAGAAACCAGTCTCATGTGAAGCCATCAGAAAATTCGGAATGTTGGATATATGGTCCAGTCCTCTCCTTCCCTCACCATGGAGAAATTGGGAGCTGGAAGGTTTCTCCTGATTAGGTGGTGCTATGCCAGATGGAAGAAATTATGTGAAAAGGGTCCCAACTTTACCTAATGGCCTCATTGTGTGGGCTGCAGGAGTCTCTCAACTGGTCTCTGGATATCTCATGTATTGGGGAATTGTTTCATGTATTGTTGAATCAGTGTGTCCATGGAAGCAAGTAGAATCCAGGGTTTCCTATTTCCGCCATCTTGCTGATGTTATCCCTTTAGTAACACATGTTTTAATTGTACATTCTAATTTCTATTCAATTGACTAACTTGTACATGGTAAACTATATGATAAGTCTATTATACATGATGTATCTTAGCCTGCTATTGTACTACACCTGTGATAAATATATTCCTTCATCAATGATATATCAAGAGGGGGGCAGGAATGACATTATGTATGTATTTTTTTTTCTCTAGGCCTCTAATAGTGTTAGAGGCATTTGCTTCAGATACTTGGTATGTATATTCAAATCTCTAATAAATGTCTCTCTTGGTCAAGACACATCAGTATACACCTGGATTCAGGTGTGATGACTTAATGTAATCCATTAACTGGCCTAGACATTCTCAACAGGCATTCCATAGTTGCTTTTGGTCTCTGATGTTAGTGATAAAATGGAATAATTGTTAATCACTTTTTGAACACACAGTGGGATACATCTATTTTTTATTGTTGCTGATTGATTGATTGAATGTGTCCATGACAACTCATTTTGTATACCTAAGAAACTACATTCCTTCTTTTTTTCTTTTTATTAGATATAATAAACATACATTGTATTAGTTTCAGGTGGGCAACATAATGATTTTATATTCATATTTATTGCAAAATGGTCACCACAAACAGTCTAGTTAGTATCTGTCACCATCCAGGAAACTACTTTCAAAGAGCAAACAGGGTATTTACTTAGTTTTAGTAACTTTATAAATTCAGAACTTGGCTTTTATTTATTTTTTTTAATTTTTTAAATGTTTATTTATTTTTGAGAGAGAGAGACAGACAGACAGACAGAGAGTGAAAGGGGGAGGGGCAGAGAGTGAGACACAGAATCAGAAGCAGCCTCCAAGCTCTGAGCTGTCAGCACAGAGCCCAATGTGGAGCTTGAACCCATAGACCGTGAGATCATGACGTGAGCCAAAGTCAGAGGCTTAAACAGGTGCCCCTGTAAGGTGTGTGTGTGTGTGTGTGTGTGTGTGTGTGTGTGTTTAATGGGCGTCAGCTTATCCCACTTTCGTATGTTTCCTCTAGAAGTCCACAAAGTTTTTCTTAAAATCCGTCCCCCACTGGGGTTAATCTAATCTTTGTCATCTAAGAGCCACTTCCTGGCCCATACTGACAATTTATTGGCCACTTCCTAAAAATAACAAAAATTCATACCACATCATTTTTATTATCTAGCTCTTCAAGGAATACCCCCCTCAATCTGCCCATTGAGTGGAGTTGTTTTTCCTTCTTTAGTCAAAATGAAATGATCAACGAGTGTTTATGCAGTGAACTTCTAGACTGAGTTTTGGCTCTCCATCCTTGAGCTACAATCTGTGAACCATGCTGCTTATAAGGCAGGCTTAGGTAACATTCTAGTTCAAATTTCATGATTGCTGGGTGATAGTATGGGCTTTTGCCAACAGCTTTAGCCAGCTTGAGTTTTCCAGATGCTTATATTTCTCACATCATTTGTGCATCAGTTAGAGTGGAATTGTTTAGGTCAATGGCCATCTGAAGCTTCAAGAGATCATGATGACATTCAAAGCATTATTTAAATTCAGTTTTTCCCCCTTGTTATTGTAAGAATAGCAGCCAATAAAATATACAGATGTGGTATGTGATTTCTTCAGAAACCAAGCAATCTTTGTGCCTCTTGTTTTAATTTTGGAGCTAGAGAGACAATAACTCATTGTGGTGGGTTGAGAAATGCTGCTAGTAGTTCTAGCCCGTGTAATTACTCAAAATTTTATTATTTATTCTGGACCCTATATTTTAGTTGGGTTAATTGGCTACTCCCTGGTGGTTATATAATTAATCAACATTTGGAATTCCTGCTTAGTTTGATTTTTATATTTAGATATCAACATTATGCTATTGATGTAATGAATAACAGCATTTTTTGATTGAAATAAATCAACATTTCTTCTCACCATGTTATTATAATAAGCAGAATAATTTAAATATCCCCAAAGGAGCACCGTAAATGTGCACTGGAGTCTGTTTCACCTGAATGCAAATTTAATTTTGACTTTCTTCAAAACAGGAATCTACAAGAAAGCATTAGCCAAACTGATCAAAGAATACCAATCTCCCTTAGCTTGTTGCACAACTTGAATTGTTAACACCATATTGGGAATGGCTGATGCTAGTGAAGGACCCTCTTTATTCAGTCCCCTAGAGTCTAGAATTATCCTCCAGAAACCAACATCTTTTCTCACATGCTACCCTGGACTATTAAATAAGAAAATTATGGATATTAATTCACTTGTGTCTATCATATCTTTAATCAAAACTGAAATTTCTTGACGTTCCTTCCTCTCTCTTCATCCCTTCCCAGGTATCCTATATTGTTTTACATTTAGCACCTGAGTGGGTTTAGGTAATTCTAAAGTTCCCCATCTAACCTGCCCTGTTAAAAGAGACTGAAGAACATACTTGTATGACATCCTTTTTCCCAATGGCTTAGATAAAGTAAGACTTCCTCATTCATACATCATAATGATTCTGGGAGGAGGGATGCAACAAAATTATAGAATTTGCATTCATTAAATTCTACTTTGAACTGTACTTTTATTTTTGAATATTTCATCTTATTCTGCTAACTTAATCACATTACTCTTTACCCTTTCATTAGCATAGTTGTATATTGTGCACCAGTGTCTAGAAATTTTAATACAATTTCTTTAACACCTTGGATTTTTTTTTTTTTTTTTTTTTTTTTTTTGCATGACAATTCAAATGGTCTTAGTTTCTCTGCCGGGACATTGTGCTAACTGTCTGTGGCCATCTTGTCATTTAGAATAATCTTTTTAAACACTGGCTGTTTTAAACAGTACTACTTTGGAAGAGATTGCAGATTCTGCTTTTGTGTCATCATGAGGTTTTTAAAATTCATGAAATCTACAATAAATGGAGGAGTTGGTAAAGCAGCTGGATCACATAATGTCTTATAGTGATCCATTAAAATTTTAGCTATTTCATCTATCTCCTCTTTTTCCATACCCTCTTAAATTAACCATGTAAACACCCCCACTCAATTAAAATGTCTTGAGGTTTTTTTTCTTTCTTCTGAATAATTCTAATCTTTTTCAGCATTCAACCCTACTCATAGTAAATGAACCACGAGGTCAATTGCAACTTCTTGTACATAATCCTGCTCATCCATCAGTAGAATGAAGTACCCTAAATATTTAGAAACTCATCATTTAAGTCAAAGGCATAAAAATTAGGAGATACACAAGTATCATCATATGAACAATCCAAAGCTGCTAGTATTTTCAACATTTCATAAAGCTTCAGAAAGATTATTTCATTTGGTATCCAAAAGTATTTCATTTACTATCTAATTTCCCCACTATAGGTATGTTTTATATATCTTGTCTTTATCTAGCTCTATAGAATGAGAGTCTGACCTTCTAAATAAATTTCTGTAAAAGCTGGAACTAATTAAGGATCCTGAGTAAGACCAAATATACTCTTCCAGTCAGCAGTACCTAACACAAGAGAAATAGTTTCTTTGAAACACAACTACCACATGATTTTGCTCATATGTGGAACTTAAGAAATGAACAGATGAACATATAGGAGGGGGGAAAAAGAAAATGGAGAGAGGGAAATAAACCATAAAAAACTCTTAAAGATAGAGAACAAACTGAGGGTTGATGGAAGGAGGTGGGTGTGGGATGGGCTAGATCGGCGATGGGTATTAAGGAGGGCACTTGTGATGAGCATTGGGCGGTGTACGTAAGTGATGAATCACTGAATTCTGCTGAAACCACTGTATGTTACCTAACTAGAATTTAAATTAAAATGTCAAAATTAAAATAAAAGAGAAATAGCTCCTTGGATCTGAATGTATAAAATTCATTTTAGTAGACACTTGCCAGGGAGCTATTTATATTGCTCCAAAAATGAATAATTGTGTTTTGTTTTCTTTGATTCCCTTCCCGTGAAACCTGTGTAGTTTTTTTTTACAGTGATTCTCATTTAGACTAAGTCACATTCTAATCAAAAGAAATATCTGCTCAATTCTTGTTTGGCATGCTGTCCATTCTCTTTAGGATCACCAACCATAATCTGGTGGACATGGCCTCCTCAGTTCTTTCTGCTACTTTCATTTTTTCAAAGTAACCCAAATTACAAAATTTCTGACTGACTTCCTGTCTACCTGAATTTCTTTTTAAAGTGGTTGGTTAACTATCTCCCTTTGTTCAGCATCTACCACCTCCAAGTTCTAGTGACATGTTTTTCCTACCATGGGTGATAATAGCATTTGCGTGTTCTCAAAGCCAAAGTAGCCTGGGAGTCAGGCTATCATCAAAGGTTTGCATCTCCCCTTCCTCAATCTTTCTTCTTCCCAAAGCCTTAGCCATCATCTAAATTAGATTCAGGGGTCACTTTAATACTCTACACGATGTGCCAATTGCATTAATCACACAAGAATGGAGAAGTGTAAGGATTACACAGTATGTATTCATATGCACCTTTGATAAAGTTAAAGACTATGGTACAGCAGGAAAAAGAAAGCACAGGTAAATACCAGAGAGGTTTGAGATTGCTAGGCACAGTCCTCATGGTCCTTTCTCAATTTTACAGGGTGTGCTTTGTCTTTGGATGTTGACTCACTGAGATATGGGTAAGACACTTTTGTGTCAGAGCAACTGGGTACAAGTTTCTTGAGGAATCTTTTATAAATCATCAGTCAATAGCTAAAATAAGGCTATGTAACTGGTTAAACCAGGTGCCAACCAACACTCTCCATTCTCAATAAACAATGTAGACTACTTGCTATCGGGTGCCACTAAGGAAGTTTTCGAATTCAAACTGTACATTATAAATTCCTAGGTAGTACATTTATTCCAATCCTAGCAAGGCTATCATGGTTCCAGGCATCCCTGGAGATAAGCACAGGGTGATAGTTGCTCAGACCAGCTCCAAGGTCATCTTATTTGTACATACCATTCCTTTCCTGTACAGTTTAGTTTTATATAGAGCTGATATTGATTCTTTTTTGATGGTGGTGGTGGTTTCCAAATTATATCATTGTTTCCTATTATGTTAGTACCTCTTCTCCTTTCCTCCTGTTTGGAGGTGAAGGTCTTCTTTTTTCTAAGATTAACCAACCCATCATTATTCTCTATTCCTCCCTCTCTGTCCCTATCATTCAGCAATCAAGTATTGTGTTTCTACAATGTCCTAGACATTGTGTTTGCCCTCGTGGAGCTCAAAGTCTACTAAGAAAGACAACCATGAAAATATGTAAATTGTATTGAATGTTGTCAGTGATATGATAGAAATGAGTTCTGGGGATAGTATAGCACAAAGAAGAGGGTTTTCAATTCTACCTGCTAGATCAGAAAAAGTTTAAAATAAAAACTGGCATTTGAAGGGTGACTTAGAATGAAGGATAGGTGGGTATACTATACTATGGACAGATAAACTATGCTGTATAATAATTAGGAAGGCAATGGAAGACTTTTAGTTAGAGAATAAAGTGGTCAGATTTAGAAATATCATTCTGGCGATGACTGGATAATGGATTGGAGTTGGGCAAGCCTGGGGACAGTCCCATCACTGAATTGCATCCGTAAAGTCACCTATATCTACTTAGTTGCAAACTCAGTGATCTCTTTCCAGTACTCATCCTTTTGATACATTTGATACTTGTTTACTCATCTCTCCCTTTTAAAACTGCCCTCCTTTGACTGACATGACAACATTTGCTAGGGAAAAGTATTTTCTGTGTTTTTTGGAGAGTTGGAGGCAGAAAGAATGATCAATCACCCCTGGGCACTGACCTAACTTTGCTCCATGATGATATGGCCTTCTTGATGGTGAATTTGATTCAAGATCCAAAAGAGCCTGATGTTGAAAATATTTCTTTAAACAGAATTGCAATGAACAGAAACTAAATATAGTTTCTTCCCAGAAGGAAGTGTTAAAACATGTAACAGACAAAAACATGTCCGTTTCCTCAAATTTGGTAGCAGTGCGTTTGAAGAGGGTAAGGGAAAGAGCAATGAGGTGTGTTTATTGAATGTCCAACAGATTTCAGTATTTTAGGTTAAATAAATCTGGGAAGTGCATGCATAGGTTTTGGGGGTGAATGTTTTGCTGGTGGCAGGGGAATGAGTGGTAGCAGGGGTGCAGTGTTGCTTCAAGCCAATCTGTAATTTTTCTGAAGTGCTGTACTATCTCTCCTAAGTCTCTTTTTACTTGTCACTAGATGTCACTTCCTCGATGGTCATGCCTACCATTGTAGATTCTATATTCAAGTGATGTTAGAACACATGTTCTTGTGCATGTTCAAAAGAAGGCCTGAACTTTCAACGCAACTGTTCTGTCACACTTCACCATCCTTTTCTTTCTATATAAAACACTCCAATGATCTACTTCATTTATTTTTAATAGGAACAGCCTTTTAACTTTCATTTTGGATGTAATGACGCCACACTGTGAAGAGATGATGAAGACAGAGCCAGAATTCTAGTTTCCCATTCTGATCCTCTGCTCAATTAATCCCTAAAATCTCTCACTGATGCCAGTCAACAGCTTGTCTCTCATGTGGATGCCAAGCAGTTTACCCTTTGGGGTCCTTTCCTTAATGTTAGGGGCAATGGTTAAGGAGGTCTCAAAGGGCTTCACTGCTGGGATCCAAGCACTTTGTTTAGCAAGGATAACCAGAGAACCAGTGAAATAAACCAAAGAGGTCATTGCGAAAAGCATTTATAATACATTGGTAAGCTTGAAAGTAACATTACCTGTTGTTTCATAAAGGGAAGTGAGAACAACCTGCTGGGTAAAACCAAGAGTTGACTTTCTCGTGAGATCAGTGGTGTTATTGAACTGCATTCATTCTGCAGGGAAGTATTTAACACCCATCATCTGTTTAAAGCTGTAAAAATTGTGCACATGTAAAAAAGAAGAGGCCTCAGTTTTTCTTTTTAGAATAGATGGTGATGATGACAGTTTCTCAGACAACACATGCCTTTACATGCATTGCCACAGGAACACAGGGTGCTAGAAAGAATGGTAATGTGCATTCAGAAATTAACCACATATTCCAAAATATTTTAAAGACAGTTCTACAGAAAACAAAACTATGTGTCCTGGAGACTAAAATCTAGCCAAACTGAAAGAGTTACACTGCTTTAAAAGATTAGGATTTGGAGCTAATATTTGGGAGGTTCCTAGAGGAATATTATAGCAGTTTTATTACAATAAAATGAATGTTGACAGATCATAGAAGGAGACTATATGAACAGGATTTATGGTAACAATCAGAACAAAGAATTAGAAGGTACTAGGCCCTGTACTGCTGGAGAACTTTTTGCCAAAACAAGTTCACAACAGGTCATGGAAGACAGATAATAATAATATTATAAGAAACAATAACAACAACAAGTAATTCAATAAAATGTAGAGTGAAAATATGCTTAATAATCTAACAGTCCATATTATTTTGGAAATAGCATAATTTTTGAAGCCAGGAATCCAAGTTTCTGCTGTATCATTTAGCAATAATGAGGCCTGGAAAAATTTGTACACCTCAATTATAATTCTAAAATGAGTTATAAGGATTACATTACTAAGTTTCTATAAGGATTGCTTGAGATTAAATGTATATCAAAGCACTTTTGTAAAGTGTAAAGCACAATGTCAATGCTAATTTTTAATGCCATTTTAAAGTTTGCCATTATAAATGGCATCCTTTTTACTTACTGTATCAGGACTTATTCAGTTTTAAGGAGCCTGGATGGCTCAGTTGGTTGAGTGGCTGACTAGATTTCAGCTCAGGTCATGATCTCACAGTTGTGGTATTAAGCCCTGTGTCACACTGCCCCTCTCCCTGGTTCGTGCTGTCTCTCTCTTTCTCTCTCTCTTTGACTTCTTCTGTTTCAAATGAGAAAATCTACCTGAAATTGATTTTTATTTATTTTATTAATTTCTTAAGTAGGTTCCATACCAACGTAGGGCTTGAACTCATGACCCATAGATCGAGTCACATGCTCTAGGGGCACCTGGATGGCTCAGTCAGTTAAGGGTCCAACTTCGTCTCAGGTTGTGATCTCGTACTTTGTGAGTTCAAGCCCTGCATCAGGCTCTGTGCTGACAGCTCAGAGCCTCGAGCCTGCTTTGGATTCTGTGTCTCCCTTTCTCTCTGCTCCTCTCCTGCTCACACTCTGACTCTCTCTACTTCAAAAATAAATAAAAATTAAAAAAATAAAAGAGTCACATGCTCTACTGACTGAGCCAGCCAGGCACCCAATTTATATTTTTTCAAAAAAGATGTAATGATTAATTCTAGACATAGCCCATCCAGGTTCTCAGATAGTGGAAGGGAAAATATATTAAATATAAGGCAGAGGCTATAGAGAGAATGAACAATGCCAAAAGTCTTTTTTTTTAAGACCAACAAAACTGACAAACCTCTGGTGAGAATAAACAGACAAAAAAGACAAGAAACAAATGGTCAACATCAGCTGTGAGAAAAGTACAACATTACTGGTATTGCAATTAAGCAAATGATGACTGCTTTATTTAATAAAATATCAACAAATTTTAAAATGTATATGAAATTTTAAAACTCCTAGAAAAACATAATTTGTCAAAAAATTATTCTGGAAAAAAGAGAGACCTGGACAATTCTAAGCCATTAAATAAATATAATCAGTAATGAAAAAATTCTCAAAAATTAGTCTAGTAAGTAAGTGCTAGGCCTAATTCGCTCAACTAGTGAGTTCTACTATTCAAGAGGACAGAAAAATGTGGAATACTCCCTTTGTATGTCAAAAGTAGTGTAACTTTATACCAAAACCTTGTAAGAACATTACAAGAAAGGTAAATTATAGGTCAATCTTGTTCATAAACTGAGATGAAAATTTCTAAACAAAGTATTAACAAACAGAATCTCAATCTTCAAACAAGGATAATATATTGTGACAAAGCTAAATTTCTTCCAGGATTTCAATATTAGTTTAACAATCAATTAATGAAATTCCCAACATTATTGAAGTAATGTCAATAGATACAGAGAATGCATTGATAAAACTTGATATCCTTTTTAAAAGAACCAGTAAGCAAACCAGAGCAGATACTTGGTGTCTACAATGAACTTACAATAAATAATACACTTAATGTTGAAATGTTGAACTCTTTCCTTTAAGATCAGTTCATCTTTTATCATACCCAGACAACACTATTTTGGAATGGTAGCCAGTTGAGTAGAAGGGGGAAAAAAAGAGTGTAAAATAAGAAACAAAAATGACATTATTTTTAGTTAATAAAATTATTTAAATAGAAAATCAGAAGCTCCATTAATTATTATAATTAATAAGTTTAGAAAATGTTTGGATTTAAAGTGAATTATTTAAAAAAATCAATGTGGTTGTATGGAGCCACAAAAGGCCCCGAATAGCCAAAGTCATTTTGAAGAAGAAAACCAAAGTAGGAGGCATCACAATCCCAGACTTCAGCCTCTACTACAAAGCTGTAATCATCAAGACAGCATGGTATTGGCACAAAAACAGACACATAGACCAATGGAATAGAATAGACAACCCAGAATTGGACCCACAAATGTATGGCCAACTAATCTTTGACAAAGCAAGAAAGAGCATCCAATGGAAAAAAGACAGTCTCTTTAACAAACGGTGCTGGGAGAACTGGACAGCAACACGCAGAATAATGAACCTGGACCACTTTCTTAAACCATATACAAAAATAAATTCAAAATGGATGAAAGACCTGAATGGGAGACAGGAAATCATCAAAACCCTAGAAGAGAAAGCAGGCAACAACCTCTTTGACCTTAGCCGCAGCAATTTCTTGCTTGACACATCTCCAAAGGTAAAGGAACTAAAAGCAAAAATGAACTACTGGGATCTCATCAAGATAAAAAGCTTCTGGACTGGAAAAGAAAACAATGAAAAAACTAAAAGGCAACTGACAGAATGGGAAAAGATGTTTGCAAATGACATATCGGATAAAGGGCTAGTGTCCAAAATCTATTTAAAAAAATCACCAAACTTAACACTGAAAAACAAATAATCCAGTGAAGAAATGGGCAGAAGACATGAATTCCAGACATGAATTCTTCTTTAGACACTTTTCCAAAGAAGACATCCAGATGGCCAACAGACACATGAAACAATGCTCAATGTCACCCCTCTTCAGGGAAATACAAATCAAAACCACACTGAGATAACACCTCACACCAGAGTGGCTAAAATGAACAAATCATGAGACTATAGATGCTGGCGACGGTGTGGAGAAACGGGAACCCTCTTCACTGTTGGTGGAAATGCAAACTAGGGCAGCCACTCTGGAAAATAGTGTGGAGGTTTCTCAAATAACTAAAAATAGAACTATTCTATGACCCAGCAACAGCACTGCTAGGAATTTACCCAAAGGATACAGGAGTGCTGATGCATAGGGGCACATGCACCCCAATGTCTATAGCAGTGCTTTCAACAATAGCCAAATTATAGAAAGAACCTAAATGTCCATCAACTGATGAATGGATAAAGAAGATGTGGTTTACATATACAATGGAATACTACTTGACAGTGAGAAAGAATGAAATCTTGCCATTTGCAGCAATGCAGAGGGAACTGGAGGGTACTATGCTAAGTGAAATAAGTCAGAGAAAGACAGACACCATATGTTTTCACTCATATGTGGATCTTGAGAAACTTAACAGAAGACCATGGGGGAAGGGAAGGGGGAAAAAATTACAAACAGAGAGGGAGGGAGGCAAACCATAAGAGACTCTTAAGTACAAAGAACAAATTGAGGGTTGATCGGGGGTGGGGAAGAGAGGAAAGTGGGTGATGGACATTGAGGAGGGCACTTGTTGAGATGAGCACTGGGTGTAGTATGGAAGTCAATTTGACAATAAATTATATTAAAAATCAATTTGATCTCTATACATCAACAAAAAATAGAAAATAAAATTTTAGGGGTGCCTAGATGGCTCAGTCCGTTGGGTGTCCAACTTTGGCTCAGGTCATGATCTCACAGATCACTAGTTCAAGCCCCACATCAGGCTCAGAGCCTGGAGCCTGCTTCAGATTCAGTCTGTCTCTCTCTGCACCTCCCCTGCTCACGCTCTGTCTCTGTCTCTCTCTCTCAAAATATAAACATTAAAAAAAATTTTTTTAAAGAAAAGAAAATTTTTAAAGATATCATTCAAATAGTTGAAAACTATCCCATATCTAAGAATAAATTTTTCAAAAGGTATGCAAAGCCACCAACATGGAAACTATAAAAAAATTACTGAAATATATTAATGAAGTAAAATTACTAAAATAAATTACTGAATAGTAATATAGAAATATATTACTGAAGTAAAATTACTAAATTACTGAAGTATACAGAGATATGTCATGAATATGAGTTTGAAAACAATAATGGTTTAGAGCTTGAATGTAATTCCAAGAAAATCTCAGTAGGGTTCTTCGTTTTGTTTTGTTTTCAGTAGAACTTGGAAGACAGATTCTAAAATGTACATGTAAGTACAACAGGTCAAGAATGGAGAATACACATATGAAAAAGTAAATGGTGAAAACATTTGCTCCACCAAATATTTGTAGTAAATTGTAGTAATTAAGACAGGTAGATAAATAGAGCAATGGAGCACCGTAGAAAGCCCAGAAAGAATGCCCATATATGGACTCTTGACAGAAGTAGCTTGGCAGGTAAGTGAGGAAGGATACATTTTTTAATAAGTAGTGCTGGGCATTTGTCTATGTACATATGTATGTATGTATCTACCTATCATCTATCCTATTATCATCTATTCTCAGCACCTATTCACCCACTCATCTATTCATAGTTCAACATTTCTCAACAGATTTGAGGTAAGTAACTAAAATTCATGAAAGAGGAAAAAAATGGAAAGGATCAGGAGTAGTGGTCTCTACATATAAATCATCGTTGTTTCTGCTGGAAGAGTCCAAGGGTAACAGAAGTTTAATCAGAAAAGGGTTTCCTGTGAGTGTGGAACTGCATAATTCAAGACAAACTACTTCGTCTGCATGATCATCCATCATAAGGGTTTGCAGCCTCTTGGAAATAAAATTTGGACAATGCCTTTTAACCTGGTTAGAATTTAAGACTGAGAGATGATTCCATTTGATAGAAAAAAAGACTAATTGACATTAAAGTCACATCTCCTGATTTATTCAGCTTTGTGTTTTCTGGCAGAATTAAATTGACACCAGGAGGTTATTGTGAACTTTGCCATTTTCTATGCCTAGTAAACTGAATTATTTTGACTTGTGATTCATGTGCTGAAGATTTTAGCCCCTTAATCATTAGCTATATAGGTTAGATACCTCATTATATAAGAGGATATATTATTCACAGCATGCTAGATATATATTGACTATACTGGTGCATATTATGCTATTTATTAGTGTGTTTATATTCCTCTAGCATTTTGCTCTATTTGGGGCTCAAAATTTCTACAAACCATCAATGTTCCAATACATCTTTTTTCCCTCCTTTAAAGATGATTAGAAATCAAAGAACCCTTCATTAGCAGTGAACCATAATAGCCCACATCAGAGGGAACCACACACACACACACACACACACACAGACACACACTCACATACACATTTAAATGTATAAATATACAACCCGAGAAGGGAAGAAACAACGGTCTTGGGTTAGACAGCTGTAGAGCGTTGTTTTTTAGACAAGAAGAGACCCTGGGGCTGTGAATATGTAAAGTTCATTTGTGGAAAACTTTCAAGAATGAACAAAGCCTAAATGACAGTTTAAGCTAAAATTAACAAAATTCAAAATATTCAAAGACCTTCCTATTGGAAACAAAATATTGGACTGTTGAGATGAAAATACTAGATTGTGTAGGTGATGACACGTTAAGTACTGTGAAATGAACAAACTATAGCCAATGATATCACAGTATCTAATTTAAAATTTATGATAAACCTACTGTGCTGACAGCTACAACATCCAGTGCTACTAAAATGTTCTGAAATTCTTTCAAAATGAAAATTATAGCAGATATTGGCAACTTAAGTGAGGATCTTGTACTTACAAAGCATGATGATTCTCAGAATGAACGCTATGCCTGGAGCCAGACTGGGAACGTACATACTGGTCAGGCAGAAGCTTGAGATATTCCCAGGAGTAGCCAGCAGACAGTACTAGTCAGGTAATCAGGACCAGTCAGGTGCAGTATTTGGGGAGTCCACTGCAAACTCACGATCTGTCCCAGATCCACAAACTTAGTAGTCTTGCAGGAGCTATAGGATGAATAAATAAATGGGGGTTAAGTGATTAATAATAAGGTGGTTCTTCAAATAGATGATTAATATCAAGAATATCTTGCCAGAGAATTTAGTTAGTGCCCAAATGAAAGGTTGGGACACAGAATAAGGAAGGGTGGCAGCAGGAAAAATGTGATGACAAGGGTGGCAACCCAGTCAGTGACAAAGGTCTCACAGCTGGGGGGAAGGCCCAGAGGCTGGGTTGGGGCTAAGATCAGGACTTAGGGTCTTGGGACATTTGGAGGAACAAAACAAGATCCCAGCCTGAGAGAAGAGATCTGCTGGTACAGTGATCAAGGCAGATGTCCCAGGGAACAAAAAGTTTGTAGCAAGATTAGATCAATATGGAGTCAGGTGAGTTCTCACATGGGACAGAGCTGGCCCTAGATCCGGAGCTTGGTTTGAAGCTTTGGGAGATAATCAGTGTTTCTATTTGTGAGGAAAAATAGTCACAGCAGATGGATTAAATTCATGTTTATCATGGCAGTTCGGCTTTTATTTTTCCCCAATGAAATCACATGGAGGGAATAATAGAAAGAAACTTTAAATCAAGGTATATATAAGGTAGTTGAATTATTAATCAAATATCCTAACTTATAGGGGCACCTGGGTGGCTCAGCTGGTTACGGTCCCCGACTTCGGCTCATGTCATGATCTCACGGTTCATGGGTTCTAGCCCCGCATCAGGCTCTGTGCTGACAGTTCAGAGCCTGGAGCCTGCTTTGGATTCTATGCCTCCATCTCTCTCTGTGCCTCCCCCTCTCACACTTTGTCTCTCTGTCTCTCAAAAATGAATAAAAAAAATATCCTAACTTGTAAAACAAGTTTCAGAACAATCTAACATATACAGCTTGAAGCAGATGTGCACCAACCTGTTAAGAAGTGATTCTCATATGTCTCTTAGTTTTTCCACACATCTTACCAGTGAGACTCTGCTCTTTGTTCTGGACTATTGTTTCAAGGATGTCTGCATGGTACCTTGGAAGATAGAAATACTATCTCTCCAGAGCAAAGAGAAGCCAAGCTTACCATCTAGGACAATAAAAATGCTTCTTTCTGAAGCAGCGGGCAAGCATGGTCACTACCTATCACAAAAGATCCCAGTTCTCTAAGCTTGGGGTTCCTTTCCCGTAACGCAACCCATGGACTTGTGTCATGTGTCTCTCTTCATATCACCTTGTAATAACTGGGGCTTGGGGAGCCACCCAGAAATGCTGATACTGTGGCTACTGCTTTTGGTATGAGTAACAAACTGTCCTTTGTCTCCCCCCAAGGGAGTCTTGTGTTTCTACTGGCCCTCATGAGATTGTGATAGGCTAATTTGTTAGCTAACAAGAGTAAAATCTCAGACATTTCAGAGTTTTTGGCAGAACTAAGGCAGATTGGGGGTCTGTCAATATAAAACTTTGTTGTAAATAAGCCAAAAGGATATCAGAGTATTTTAATATTCAATATTATTCCTTACGGCCATGTCTTAAGAAATGGGTGGGTCACGATGGAATAAAACAAGGGGGAAAAACACAGTCTGCATGACAGTAGGACATCTGATGAATGAAAATTCTCACTGGCATTCAAATCACATGCTATTCAAACAATGATATTCAAAGTTTGTAATGAAATGTGTTTTCTTTTTTTTTTTTTAATGTTTGTTTATTTTGAGATGGAGGAGGGGCAGAGAGAGAAGGAGAGAGAAGGCTCCATACTGTCAGCTCAGAGCCCGACATGGGGGCTCAAACTCATGTACCATGAGATCATGACCTGAGCAAAATCAAGAGTCAGACACTTAACTGACTAAGCCTTTCAAGCCCCTGAAATGTGTTCATTTGTGAAATAAATTCCCAAGGATGTTTTCATGAAAGTCAGTCATTTTGCCCAATGAGGAATTACTACGTTCTGCTGAGGGACAAACATGAAGAATTTACCAAAGTTAACAATTTACCAACACCTCTTTTCTTCTAAATATTTATAATGTTTATAGCAACTTATATGATGGATTATTAGGACTTAGTTTGCTTTGGGCAACTTGCACACAGGTTTTTCACCCTTCCCCTAGTCTATGTTCTCTTTGTCCTTTCAACCACCCACTCCTCACCACTCATTTCCTCTCCTCAACCTTATTATCTCTCCTTTCTGCCTGTCAAGTTCTCTCCCCTGCTCAGTCTCTCTTCTCTTTGCTCCTAAAGTTTCTTTATTCTTCTTTCTTCTCTATTGCTATTGTCTCCTAGTCCCACAAAATTCCCCATTTCCCATGATGATCTCTCTTCTTTCTTCTCCCTTTCCCTACCTTTTTTCTCAATCGCTCTGTCTTCTTCTTCCACTGTCCCATCCTTCTGTTTTCTGGCTCCTAATTTCCTACTTCACTGCCTTTGTTTCTCAGCTCAGTAGCCCAGACTGTACTTAGCACTCACAGTCATTTCTTTCTCCTTCAGCAAATTGCTTCCCATTTCTATCCAACTTCTCAAGCTACAACAGCAGCAGAAGCAGCAGAAAATCAGGGCAAAGGTCAATTAAACAATCTTTAAAATGTTATGATCTTCTCATAAATTAAAATCTATCTAAAAACTGCACATCCAATACGAATGTCATGCACATTTACATAGTGAAAAAAAAGCAAGTTTCTAGTATATTGGTAATATCGGCAAAGGAAGAAAAATGGTCATTTGATATATTGTTCCACTGGAAAATTAAATTACAGATATAGTGATTTCTGATAAATTGACCTAGCATCATTTTCAGTAGAAGGTAATAAAGCATTAAGTGTCACTCCAAATTTCAAGAAGGTAGTCAGCTTAAATTTCTCCTGCCTTTTGTCAGAACTGGTCGTTGAGTGTGGTGTCACTAACTATGATTGGGGGCAAAAGTGAAAATACAGAAAATGGGGAGACAGTGTCTTAATTTCGCTTCATTCAAATTCTTTCATCATGTTTCTTTATAGGTTGAGAAGAAGTAAACCTTAGAACATGTTTCTATATAAATCTGTAATAAACTGGAAATGGAAGACATTCCAAATTTAGAGACACTTCTCATAGACTCCATTTTGAAGTGAATAAAACAGAGCTCTCTTATTCCCAAATATGTGGCACTTACATTTCCAGCCATCCTAAGCAGCTGCTATAAATATTCTGGTGTGTGTTTTTTCCCAGGCAGCCTAAAATAAATGATAATCAATTGGAATTTTGAGAAGATGTCAAAGAATTATTGATAAATAAGCTGATGTAGTGATAAATAAGTGGATGATGATAATGAGTAATAAAGTTTCTAAGTAACAAAAATTATGATAAGAAACAATGGTGAACTTGAAAGTAGTGATGATGTCCCATTAGAACCCAGTTGGGAATGACTATTTCTATGTACTCTGATTTCTAATATCTACCCAGCCCAAGCCCCTGGCATCCAGGATAAAAGCAACCTCTCTCCCCTTTCCCTCCTGTAAACACCAGTGATGTTTTATTAAAGGAAGCACAAATCCCACTTCACTGGCAAACCTCTTCTAGACCAAGTCTGAAAAGATCTTTTCTGCTTCTGAATTCTCGTATGAATTACCATTTATACTATATACATCTGACAATCACATACTGCTGTGTGATGCCTCTTGTATTTTGCTATCTTAACATGTCACTTAAAGTAAATTTATTTTTTAAAAAACACATAAATGTTCCTATCTTGTCTCTAAAGTTAGAATGTAAATTCTTTGAGGGAAAAAGAAGTTTTTTCATCTTTGTTTTCTTCATAGCACACACGTGGTGCTTTGAAAATAGCGTGTTCCTTAAATACATGTGGATTTGAGGAAAGACCTTAGAATGATAAGAAAAAATAATTATACTGTGAGTTTTCTGGCCATATTGTGTAGAATCTGACTTCTTATTCCCATGCTGAGCTCTCAAAGACATAGATTTAATGTGGTAATCCCAATCGATTTAAAGTAAAACGAAAGTACTAGGAATGGAAAACTGTTGGCACTTTATAATAGCATGTAATAAGTTTATAGACTTTGAAGCAGTATTTTTAACCTTGGCATTTATTTCAGAATTTGTTTTATTTCACACTACTTTTGCTAACTACTGGTGGAATATTGGATTATTGAACTGGAGAGTTCATAATACTCTCATCATTTGTCAGCACAGTGTTTGGAAACCACAATGTTAGATACCAGAAGTTGTAATTTATATTGCCACTTTTTAATCTGCTGTGTGGCAGTCTTCTAGAGAGTGTGAGATATAAGCAGTAGCTGAAAATTAAGGTAATGCATGACACTTTATCCAGACAAGTGAGATAAATTATAGGACATTAAATGCTGTGTCTTGCTATTTTTGTTGTCTGCTTGCATGACGATGTTTCTCGTTATTCTCAATAAAAATTAAGGTCATTATATTTTACAACCTGAGTTTTAAGCAGAATCATAGGAAATTGCCAATATTTGACCGTGTTTGCCTTACTAAAATAGCAATTTCATATGGTTCAACCTAGCTAAATTTAGCTATGTAAATTTCTGCTTTACACATACACTAGAAGAAAAAAATGTCTCGAGAATGATTTTCTTTTATCAGCAAATCCACATTTAGTTTATTTAAAATGCATATGTTCAGACTGCGGTTGACTCCAAGATAATTGTTGAGTTTTGTTTTGTTTTTCCCCTCCTTTTAGATGGAGTGAAACATGGCAGAATAATCATATTCTGAGTCTGATACACAGCACACTTTTCTTACAGCATCTTATGTCCAGCTTTGACTACCAGCTTTTTATTTAGCATCTGGTGTTACCAAGAACTGCCAAGAACAGTCCAGAGAATTCCCTAGTCTGGAGCCAGTAACATCAGGAGCACTTTTTTGGGTGGTTTAAGTAGTGTAATCCAAAGAGCAACATTTATGAAGGGGAAATATGAGGGTGAAAACGTTGTCTCATATCCATCAAGTGTTGTGTGATTGTAAGACATGGTAAACTCACTCTTGGCTGAAGAAGAAATTAAATGATAATGTCAAGGTCTGCTTTTAGGGCACATTATGAGGATCAGGTTGCAGTAATTCAAGTGACAGAAAACTGGCAGAAATTATTAGCTATAAGAAATGTCATAAAGGAAAATGTGACAGATCTTAGTGATAGGTTGGGCAGTTTGCTAGAAAAATGAAAACTTCTGCTCCAGAGAAGGTATAAATGAAGATTTATAACCCTGAGCTTTACGATGTTCTCTGTGCACAAACCATGTGAGCACCAGCCTATAAACGTCTGGTGTGGCCCGTGTAACCCATGTATTTGTTATTATACTATTTTACCTGGAAGACTAAATTTACATGAGTGAATTTTTGGTTATGAGTTAGACAAAACAGATGTAAGGTGATGGAGCTAAAGTATCCAAAGTATGAATTCTTGTCTCCAGCTTGTCTGTGTGAAAAGCTTAAAGTTCCCTTTGAAGACTAGGAAACCACTGTAGGCTATGCAGATTACAATCCTGAATATCACCAATGTATGATGGCTGTAAACAAGAATGATTTGGGGAGCCTGGGTGGTTTGTTTAGTCAGTCAAGCGTCTGACTTTGGCTCAGGTCATGATCTCACGGTTTGTGAGTTCAAGCCCCACATGGGACTCCATGTGCTGACAGCTCAGGGCTTGAAGCCTGCTTCAGATTCTGTCTCCCTCTCCTCCTGCCCCTTCCCCACTTGCTCTCTCTCTCTCTCAAAAATAAACTTAAAAAAATTAAAATATAAATAAATAAGAATGATTTGTCATAAATTTCCCTGGTCTGTGATATTTAATCATTTACATAATATGAGCAAACTTCTTCCAATTATTGTTATTTTTTATTGAAGTACAGTTTCACATAAAATATTATATTAGTTCCAGGTATACAACACAGTGATTCAACATTTATATACATTACAAAGTGAGCATCATCATAAATCTGGCTACCATCTATCACCAATTATTTTTGATGAGTCATAATTAATCATACCACAATTTAAAATATCAATCCACAAACTACGAGGGCAAATACTTCCATCTACTTACTGCCTACCATTTCAAGTCTAAGGAGAGATATTTCTTCAGATTTACTTTAAGGCATGTGTAATACACATTGATCCAAAAAATCCAAATATTTCAGTCAATGTAATACACATAGTGATGAAACATTCTCTATCTTAAAAACGTGTCTAGGGGCACTGGGTTCAGTCGGTTACACATCCCTCTTGGGCTTAGGTCATTATCTCGCAGTTCCTGAGTTCGAGCCCCTCATTGGGCTCAGTGCTGACAGCTTGGAGCCTGAAGCCTGCTTGAGATTCTGTGTCTCCCTCTCTCTCTCTCTGCCCCTCTCCCTTTCTCTCTCTCCCTCTCAAAAGTAAATAAACATTTAAAAAATTTAAAAACATGTCTTTTTCTCTAGTCAAGACTACTGCCCTTACCTTTTCCAATTGTTATTTAGATCTATAATCTTAAAACAAGGTGTTTATTGTCGGATATCATAATAGCATAGTTATTTTATAGGTATATGAATAGCAGAGTGTGCTCTGGCTTTAAAACCTGGCTCCTTCAATGGCCTGCCTCTGTGTCCTTGAGCAAACTATTTAGTTTCTTGAAAATCAGTTTTCTCTTCTATAAAATGTAAATAATATTGACTATCTCAGGGGGTTGTCATAACAATCAAATGAGTTTAAAACACGAAAGCTCTTAAACGTTGCCTGCACCTACAGCATTTGCAAACATCAATAGATGTTAGCTATTATTATTACTATCCACTATCCTCAGTAAAATGTATAGTAAAGCTGAAGAAGGAAATACACACGCAAAAAGATGAACCTAGTTACAAACTTTACACCTTTTATAAAAATTAACACACAAAATGGATCACAGACCTAAATATAAAATGCAAAACTATAAAATAGCTCTTAAAAGACTGCAAAAAATAGGGGAATAATAAGATACAAAAAATATCTAGATAGCTTGGGTTTGGTGACGATTTTTCACATAGAACACCAAAGACATGATCCATAAAAGAAAGAACTGACAAAGTGGACTTTATTAAAATACATAGAACACCAAAGACATGATCCATAAAAGAAAGAACTGATAAAGTGGACTTTATTAAAATAAAAACAAAATTCTGCTTTGTGAAAGACACTGTCAAGTAAATGAAAAGATAAGCCACAGAGAAAATATTTGCAAAAGACATATCTGAAGGACTATTATCTAAAATATACAAAGAATTCATAAACCTCAAGATTATAGAAAACAAAGAGCCTGATTTAAAAGTGGGCCAAAACCTTAACAGACCACCTCACCAAAGAATATATACAAGGGCAAAAAATTCATATGAAAAGATGCTCTACATCATATGTCATCACAGAAATGCAAATTAAAACAATAGCGAGACATCACTACATACCTATTAGAATGGCCAAAATCTAGAACACAGACAACACCAAATGATGGTTAGGATGTGAAGCAACAGGGACCCTCTTTGTTGCTGTTGGGAATGTAAAATGGTACAGCCATTTTGGAAGACAGTTTGGTGATTTCTTACAAAACTAAACATTCTCTTACCATGTGATTTCAGCTCCTTGATAATTACCAAAAGGAATTGAAAACCTATGTCCACACAAAAACCTGCACATGGATGTTTATAGCAGCTTTATTCATAACTTCCAAAACTTGAAAACCACCAAGAATCCCTCAGTAAGTGAACAGATACATAAACCATGGTGCCTTCACATAATGGATTATTCAGCACTGGAAAGAAATGAACTATCAAGCCATGAAAAGACATAGAGGAACATTAAATGTATATCACTAAGTGAAAGAAGCCAATCTGAAAGGACTATATATATGACATTCTGGAAAGCAAAACTATGGAGATAGTAAAAATATCAGTGGGGGGCACCTGGGTGATTCAGTCGGTTAACCACCTGACTTCAGCTCAGGTCATGATCTCGCAGTTCATTAGTTGGAGCCCCACATCAGGCTCTGTGCTGACAGCGCAGAGCCTGGAGCCTTCTTGCCATTCTGTATCTCTGTCTCTCTCTGCCCCTCCCCCGCTCATGCTCTGTATCTCTCTCTCTCTCAAAAGTAAATAAACACTAAAAAAAAAAAAAAAAGATCAGTGGTTGTCAGGGACCACCTGGCACTGATGGTGCTGGAGGAAGGAAGGGATGAACAGACAAAGAATGGAGGACTTCTAGGGTGGTGAAACTACTCTGTATGATTTTATAATAATGGATATGTGTCATTATATATTTGTCCAAACACATAGAATGTACAATATCAAGACGAAACCCTAATGTAAACTATGGACTTTGTAGTCCATAGTCCATTGACTGTCAATGTAGGTGCATGAGTTGTAAGAAGTTATACACTCTGATGGGAGCTGTTGACAATGGCAGAGGCTGTGCATAAAGGGGCAAGGGATATCCCTGTACCTTCTGCTCAGTTTTGATGGGAATCTAAAATTTATCGAAAAAATAACATCTATTTTTAAATCTTAAGGATTATGCTTACAAGTAAAGCAATTTAAAAATACTATTTTGTTGTCTTTAAATACAGAGAAACAGATAAAGAGTAAAGAAGTTTTGGACTAGAAAACCAAGAAATGATGAAAGTTATACACATATGACATACAAATACTTTGGGAGGCTTTGGCCTACATTGTGGTCCCCCCATTAAACCTTGAAGATGGGGCCTTTGGGAGGTAATTGTGATTAGATGAGGTCATGAGGGTGGAGGGTGGTCATTAGGGTCCTTAAAAGAAGATGAAGAGAGAGACACAGCTATCTCTTTGCCCTTGTGAGTGTACTGTGAGAAGGTAGTGTTCTGTAAGCCAGGAAAAGAATCCTTCCCCGGAACCAAACTGGCTGGCACCTTTTTATTTTTTTTTTAATTTATTTTTTTTTAATTTACATCCAAGTTAGTTAGCACATAGTGCAGCAGTGATTTCAAGAGTAGAGTCCTTAATGTCCCTTACCCATTTAGCCCATCTCCCCTCCCACAACCCCTCCAGCAACCCTGTGTTTGTTCTCCATATTTAAGAGTCTCTTTTCAAACTGGCTGGCATCTTGACCTTGGACTTCCCAGTCTCCAGGACTGTAAGAAGTAAATATGTTGTTTAAATCACCCAGTCTGTGGTATTTTGTGATAGTATCCTGAGCAGACTAATACAGGGGACATCTGGGACATTAACTTATGGGCTTAACATTTTAAGTACTCTCACTGGTTAAAGAGAAATGTCTATGATGTAATGTTTAAATTGCACATCAATAAAGGGTCTTTTCATGCTATAAGTCTTGTCACTGTAAGATACACACTTAATTTAGCGACACGTTTACAATTAAAAGAAACCAGCTAAATAGGCAAAAACAGGGAGTAGGAAGTGGGGGAAATGAAGAGAGGTTTGTAAGAGGATACAAACTTCCAGTTATAAGAAGAATAAGGTGTGAGGGGTGCCAGGGTGGCTCAGTGGATTAAGCGTCCGACTTGGGCTCACGTCATGACTTAACAGTTCACGAGTTCAAGCCCCGTGTTGGGTTCTGTGCTGACAGCTCAGAGCCTGGAGCCTTTGCTTTGGATTCTGTGTCTCCCTTTCTCTCTGCCCGTCCACCACTCACATTCGGTCTCTCTGTCTCTCAAAAATAAATAAACATTTTAAAAAAAGTTAAAAAAAAAAGGTGTGAGAATCTAATGTAGGCCATGGTGACTGTAGTTGATAATACTATATTGTATAAGTGAAATTTGCTGAGAGAAGATCTTAAGCGGTCTCATCAATAAAAAAAAGGTAAAGATGTAAAGTGATGGATATGTTAATTAACTCGATTATGGGAATCCTTTCACAATATACACATATATCAAACCATTACATTCTACATTTTATTTATTTATTTATTTTTGGCTTGGGAAGAAGGATGTTTTGTTTTGTGTTTTCTTTAAATAGGAAAAATGTCTGGGGAGCCTGGGTGGCTCAGTCAGTTAAGCATCCGACTCTTAATCTCAACTCAAGTCATGATCTTGCAGTTATAAGACTGAGCTCCATGCTGAGTGTGGAGCCTGCTTGGGATTCTCTCTTTCCCACTCTCTCTCTGCACCTCCCCCACTTGTTCTCTCTCTCTTTCTCTCTCTCTCTCACTCTCGCTCTCACTCCCAAAATAAACATTTAAAAAATAAATAAGAAAACTGTCACTACTTATAACAAAATCATTCGTATGGACTCTACCCTACAAATAGGCAGGACAGAAAATCATCAACAATTATTTTTTGGAGGTGTACATTGTACACTTTAAATATATTATAATTTTATTTGTCAATTATATATCATTAGAGCTTTTTAAAAGGCCCTGAATGACAGTTGTTTCCACGCACTGATATTCTACATTAGTTTCTCTAGAAGCTTTTCCTTTGGAAAAAAGACTTAGGAAAAAAATTCATTGCATTTCCAGTTAGGTCATGGAATCATCTCTACCCATTAAATAGAAATCTTCTTTATCATCTGCAAAGTTAGTGACATTATTATAAATACTGAGATTTCAGAGAGAAACTTCTTTTTCCCCCTAAGAAAATGTAATTAAGTTTAAGCCACTAAGGCTAGGATTTGTAGTTTTCCCTTAGAGTCATAATTTATTTGCCTTCCTCCCTTTGTTCTAACTTCTTTTCACAGTAGTACATAAAATTGCTTTCAAGACTTTTTTTTTCCAATTTTATGATTTCCACACCAATACAGAATTATAAACCACAAAATTCTGAGTGATTCCACTATCAAGAATAGAATTTTATAACTTCATTTTGATGAAAAAAATGAATTTAAAATAAGTCATCCTTTGACACATATTTCACACTGTTATACTGTTTTGCTGAGGACAGTGCAATTATTATAAAACCCAATGAGACAAACTTTTTTCCTTCCCCATAAAGCTGCATATAACCAGGTTATCAGAGACTGTTATTTACTGAATTCCAAAAATGAATTCTGAAAAAACTATCAATATACAGATGAATACTTCATTTCAACAGATGTTTGGTTTGGAATAATTTTTTTATAAGCAATTTAATCAAATGAGAGATTTAAAAAATATTTAAGCATAATATTTGTATGATACTTAAAATATGTTGTTTGTCATTTAAGTGTATAGCACTTGGTTTCATTATAGAATTTGGCAGTTCATACAAATTTATATATCTTTTATTTTAGTTTATTTTTTTAAGTAATCCCTATACCCAATGTGGGGTTCAAACTCACAACCACATGTTCTACCAACTGAGCCAGCTTGATGCCCCTAAATTTATATATCTAACATTTTTTTTAATAGAAGAGGGAGGCAGTGTGGCATAGTTGCTAAGACTATGGAGTTGGTATGTAAGAAGAATGATCAAAGTGAGACACATCCATCCACATAAGAGCCCAATCATTCAGAGATTATTTTAAACAAACATAAGAATAGAGTATTCAAAGAGATAAGAAAATTTAAGATTCCATAAAGTCTGAAGGGTAAGGAATGTACATATAGCTTAACTTCCACTAAGTACAAACATCTTTAGAGTTAGATAGAAAATGCATATCTACAACTTATGAGTAAAATATACATGAGAAAGCCAATCAAGAAACTAGCTTGGGCAGAAATTTAGTTTTGTAGTAACAGATGTATAATCGGTATCCTGGGATCTGGGATACATGTCTTATAACACCCAATTTATAACACAGGACACAGGGATCTTCAAAATATTTTCTTGTAGATTCTTTAATTTTGAAAAGACAAAATCTATCATTACCTATTTTCCTCCTTTGCACCAGGCACTGTTGCCACACTGGACATCTAACATGCTAGGCAGGCTCCTTCCTCCCTGAAGACCTCTCTACATTGCCTTCTGGAAGATTCTTTTGCCTGGAAGATTCTTATCCCAGGTATCTGCTAACTAAAATGTCAACTTTTCAGTGAGGCTTTGCCTGGCCATGTTAACTAAAATAACAATCAATCTCCCTTAACTTTATCTACTTTCCCTAGCACCTATCATCATCCAATATTGTGAACTGATAATCACCAATATCCAGTGAAAGAAATGCATCAACACACTATTTGTTAAGAGTCAGAAATTTTATATTAATTCTTTTGCCCCTTGATTTTGCATTTCCATTACACTTCCCCAGCAGAACTTTAATATAATGTATTTTATTTTATGCCTCAATTTTTTTTAACTCTATAAACTAGAATTAACATTAAGACATTAAGAATGTCTTATACATTGAATTGTTGTTATAATTTTAATAGTAAATGTCTAAAAAGACACAATATTAAAAATTAAAGAGACACAATATTAATAATTATAACGACAAAGCTAATTTTTGAAAATATATCTCTTAATTAGATGAATGAGGCTGTTTATTTTTAATCAATGTATATATTCATAGATGATTGCTACTTATTACCAGAATAACATAGGGTTTATATTCTTAGCTATAAACTTCAAGAAATCTTATTTACATAAATATGTAGATGGGAATGAAAGAAGTTCTGTTACAACAAAGTCAGTCAGAACATTAGATTAGAGATCTAGCATCAGATTTTAATTTTAATACTCTACTAACTAGCAACTCAACTAGGGCATCCTATAATTTTATTGAAAGCAAAGAGTTAGAAATTACCTGAGGGGTGCCTAGGTGGCTCTGTCAGTTAAGTGACCAACTTTTGACTTCAGCTCAGGCTATGATCTCACAGTTTGTGAGATTGAGCCCTGTGTGAGATTGATCCTGCTTGGGATCCTCTCTCTCCCTCTCTCTCTCTGCCCCTCCCCTGCTCACACTCACTCTCTCAAAATAAATAAATAAACTAAAAGAAAGAAGGAAAGAAAGAAAGAAAGAAAGAAAGAAAGAAAGAAAGAAAGAAAGAAAATAAATTATCTGAATTACAAAGTGATTTTCCCCCTGGTTATTAGCATGTTACACTTTTTTCAAATTCAGAGACTATAAAAAAAGGTTTTCCAAAATGAATCAAGTGCCTTGTTATATTTTCACCTAGAGACACCTTTATGTTTATGGAACTAAAATTAGGCATAACCAGGATAAAAATAATCCCATAAAGTTAGGGTTTCTCCACTGGCTTTGAACAGAGATTTACTTATTCATGCCAAAATTTCAATTTCTAGATGTGTCAAAGTGCCTTAAAAATGTGACAGATGGACTGGAAGATAGAAACTTGAGAAAATATATAACTACTTATATATAGTTATATTGGTAATTTCCCTTTTGGTTTGAAAATAATTACATTTCTACTCACACATTTGACATATTAGAACAGATTATCAAGAAGCGCTGGGGCAGGGATGGAACAGAGCAGGGTGCCTGGTACTGCCACCCTGTCCCAAGCCTGCCAAGCACCCACCCCCCCCATTGTCTCTCTATTCTCTCTTCACTTCTTTATTAGCCAAAGAGCCAAACCAAGGAGCTCCTAAGACTGCTGGAGAATCTGGTAAAAGCACCATTGTGAACCAGATAAAGATCTTGCATGTCAAGATCTTTTAATGGGGAGTTTAATCGGGAGGGCTGGAAGGAGGACCTCAGGTTGCAAGGAGCACAGTGATGTAATATTATAAACCTAGATGACAGCTACAGGTCCTCATTCTCCTGGCTGTGTCCTACCATGTTTTGCAACTTGGAATTGCCCAGTCGAAGGAACCGCAAATAAGAATACTATGCTGTTGTTGGGGGAAGGGAAATGATGCTCCACCACCCAACCTCTAAAAATAACTGAGAACAAAACAACACACCAAATGGAATTAAATCCTGAATTGCCAAAAAGGAGTGTAACAACATTTAAAAAAAAAATCTATGTTTAAAAAGTTAATTATTGACAATGTATTGCACCAAAAGTTGGCATCTGAAAAGTATGACAAGTCCTTACTGAACAACCTTCTGGGTATTAGATGCTGTGCTAGACCTTTAAACCCTGCAAATACCTTGCCCACATTTTTCTCTGTGACTCTGCTTTACAAGTAAATAGAAGTATCAACTTCTGTGATAAATAAACATTCTCTGCATGTTTCAGCAAAAAACCAAACCAAAACAAAAACATTATCAACACCCAAAAGAAAGTGATTAGTCTCAATTAAATGACTATGGTCTTCTACAGTACAAGGCATTGTCTGCTTGATAACATATTTTTCTCCAACATTTTATTGAGAAACAGACAAAAATGTTTAAAGAATTATAACTGCCTTTTTAGTGAGTCAGCAATATTCAACTCTGGGAAGACTTAGAATCAAGAATAGAAAGGTTTAGAATCAAAGCCATAGTATTTATATTTTTATTTTAAGAAGGAGTTCGATATATTTAGGATTTTTTGTATTATAATATTGAAGAAAAATTATTTAGAGGAGAAGACTTACATTTCTATTTAAATTTTTGAAATTGAGCAACTAATTTAGAATTACAAACCGAGAATTAAAAACCTACCAAAGTAACCTACAATATTATAATGTTTATGAGAACTCAAGTTTCACAATGTTTATAAGTTTAATCTGTTTAATTTACAGGAGACATTTAAAACCTCATGAAGGATTTGTTTTAGACAAAGAATGAGAAAAATCAAATACATTAAAATTCTTTTGAAGAAATTTAGTTTACGAGCAGAACCAAACTTTTTCATATTACCTTAAACATGCTTATTTATATTTGACAGATTTACAAATATTGTAAGATACATAAATTGCATAAAAATCTAAGCTTTTTCTCTTTTGCTTTTGTTTTTGTTTTTTATTTCTTTTGAGAGAGAGATAGAGAGAGTGAGCAAGTGGGAGACAGGCAGAGAGAAAGAGAGAAAGAGAGAAAATCCCAAGCAGGATCCGCACTGTCAGTGCAGAGCCCGATGAGGGGCTTGAACCCACGAACCAGGAGATCTGACCTGAGCCAAAACCATGAGTAGGACGCCCAACCGCCTGAGCCATCCAGGCGCCCCTAAGATTTTTAATTTTAACTTTAGGATTTGAACATTGATTTTAAAAATCAAAGCAAACATCTTCAGCACCAATGCCCCTCTTGAAAATGCATGCATGCATGTACACATACATGTATGCGCACACACACGCCAACACTTGTGAACATTTTAGAATAGAAGAGACTTGGGTTTGAGTGCTATTTATTAGTCTTGGGTTCTTGGGCAACTTAATATTTAAACTACTGTAAAATCTTATTTTCATCATTTATAAAGTGAAGATAATGTCTACCTGTTACAATTGTTCAGAATTAATACAATATGCAACTAAAACACGTAGCACTATACTCTGCCCATAGTACATATAAAATTACATGTATGAGACATAAAATGATATAGCTCAGTGATATTTTATCACTGACATATTATTATAACTCCCTTATATTTGCCGTTTTTAGTTTACTGATTTTTCTTCCCATTTCATTATGTCAATTAAAAATATTTGGTTTTGGGGCACCTGGGTGGCTCAGTCCATTAAGCGTCAGACTTTGGCTCAGGTCATAATCTCACACTTCGTGTGTTCGAGCCTGCATTGGGCTCTGTGCTGACAGCTCAGAGCCTGGGGCCTGCTTCAGATTCTGTGTCTCCCTTCCCCTGCTCGTGCTCTGTCTCTCTCTCTCTCAAAAATAAATAAACCTTTTTTTTTTTTAATTTGGTTTCATGGACCTGTGTTTGACATAGTATTTTGGAGTTACCAGATGAATTTTCCCTTAGGAAATTATAAATAAGCTACCTCTTATCTGTAATACTTTTCAACATCTCTTTTACAAACTGAGCATATCAGAGATATGAATGTATAAAATTATCCAAAAGAGAGCCAACTAGTGACCAGCTCCTCAATTATAGTTCTTCAAAGGTGGATTACTAGAAATGATTTTTTAAAAAGTAAAAAAGGGGGCACCCGGGTGGCTCAGTCAGTTGAGCATCTGACCTCCGCCCTCGTCAGGATCTCCTGGTTCATGAGTTCAAGCCTCTCATTGAGTTTGAGCTCCCTGCTGTCAGGCAAGAGCCCACTTAGGATCCTCTGGCTTCCCTACCATCTGCCCCTCCCCTGCTTACACTCTCTGTCTCTCTCAAAAATAAAATAAACAGGGGCGCCTGGGTGGCTCAGTCGGTTAAGCGTCCGACTTCAGCTCAGGTCTGATCTCGTGGTCCGTGAGTTCAAGCCCCGCGTCGGGCTCTGTGCTGACAGCTCAGAGCCTGGAGCCTGTTTCAGATTCTGTGTCTCCCTCTCTCTCTGACCCTCCGCCGTTCATGCTCTGTCTCTCTCTGTCTCAAAAATAAATAAACGTTAAAAAAATTTTTTTTTTAAATAAAATAAACATTTCAATTAAAGAGTGAGGTGAGATAGAAGATTATAAAAAGAATACAGTAAATTATAAAGAAGATAAAGTGGGAAGTAGGTGAAAATATACTAGTTTAACAAGAGTACTCTAACTGTAGTTAGAAACGAATGAGGATGAGCTACAAAAAAAAATCACAGTATCATATTGGCTAGGGGAAGAAAAGAAGGCCCTGACTTTATATCATTCAATGAGTTTCTAAAAATAGCTTCAAGGTGTAATTAATACACAATAAACTACACATATTCAAAGTACACGTTCACGAGTTTTGACATAAATTATCACAGTTAAGATCATGAACGAATCAATCACTCCCAAAAGTTTCCTAATGCTCCTTGTCATCCCTCCGTCCCAACCCCCACCCATTTCTTGTTACCAAATCCAAGTTCCATCTGCTCCACTGTCCCATAAGTTGAGTAACAAGTTGTTGACGCAAGGAATACAACTTTATTCAAGAAATCCGGTTCACCGAGAAGATGGCTGAGTAAAGTCCCAAATAACTGTCTTAACCATCTTGGTGTAGGCAGCGGATTTTAAAGGGGAAATAGGGCTCAAAGGTTAAGCACATAAAAATCAAAGGTTAATTATAACCCTTCAGAGGAACGTGTAGGCTCTTAGTAGAGTTATGTGTCCCGAGCAGATCCCCCAGTTGCAGTCACTTGTTTGTCACATGCTTTGGGGTTGGCATTGTTTGCATTCTTTAAGTTCCCTGTAGAGCCTTAAATGATATTGATTATTATCTTGGTTACAGTGTAAGTTTTAGATTGTGTCTGAGAGTTATGTGCAGGAATGTTAATATAGTTTGCCTTGTGTTGTAAGTCAGAGTTCCATACGTATAGATTATCTTATTTTTAACAATTGAAGGCAGAAGAGAAGGGGGGGGGGCTTCAAAATGGCATTAGTACTCTTATATTCTCACTCCCATACTCAGGCAACCACTGATTTATTTTCTGTCAGCATAGACTATTTTGTGCTTTTCTAGAGTGTTACAGAAATGGAATCATACAGTTGAGGGGGAGCAAAATGTGTGCTACTTTGGCATGTGGGTTGTTTTGAGCTAAAGGCAATTAAGACCCAGCCGACTCAGGAAAAGCTATTTACTTCTTCCTTAACTGCCTAAAAGAATTTAGATAGGGGGCCTATACCAGGAAGAGAGCTATTACCAGAGAGAACTTTTTATATCAGAAGGACTTATCTGTATGTCAGGGCAAACATCTGTTTACCAAACATTTGCTTTTCTCATCTTCCTGTGAATTGTCTTCTTTCCCTTGGAAGCCTCAGACCCCTCCCTGCTTCTCCTTAGCTCAGAATGGTATATAAGCCCTCAACTGCCTGAGCATCTTAGAGTCTCATATTTTTAAATGGGGTTTCTGTATGTATTAAATTATTTTTTTCTCTTATTAATCTTATACCAATTTATTAGCCAAACCAAAGAACTTAGAATGGAGGAAAGGAAAAGTTTTCCTCCCCTTCATAGTATATATTCTTTTTTTGTCTGCCTGGCTTCTTTTACTCAGAATAGCTATTATGAAACTTGGGATGAAGATATGTTGAATAGGGTACGATCTGGCTTACTTAATAAAACTTTTCTTGTACCTTGATTGATCAAATGTCCTAATGCAGACGTAAACATTTATAAAAACTAGACAAACTATAAAGCATTCCAGTTACATTAGTTATTAATAGCATGAGTCAATGATTTTTAAAAGCATAATCTTTCTAAACGTTCATGAAAAAAAATCACTGCACCTTGGCTTAGACATGGAATTATAGAATTATTGAGTTAAAAGACCATTGAAATGAAATTTTCTTTCAGTTTGCATTGATGCACAAGCAGATTACATTTTCAAGATCTCAGATATGAGATTTTATCTCACATTGAGAGAACTGAACCTCCCTCTGTAACCTGTTTGCATAGATATGTGTCTCTTGTCAAGAATTTCTTGTTTATATCCCAGCTCAATCTCTCTTGCAGCAACTTAGGCTTATAGCTTCTTATTTTGCCCTCAGTGGAGAGGAAGAACACTATTAAAAATCCACATTTTATCCTGCTATATATCCTCCTTTTACTCCCACCCAACCCAAGACAGTGTGATGATGTTTAATTTTTTTTCCATAGGTAACGTTTTCTCTACTTAAACAAAACAAAACAAAAACAAACAAAAACAGCCAGGGACATTGTGCCCTTTTATTTTCATATCATTTAAGTTCCTTAGCTTTCATTCTCCATATGGCACACATAATAGCTTTGGAGTATCAGGTATATCTAGGTAAGGTCCAGGTAATTCAATGGCTTATATAAGAACTTTAAACAATTTTTTTAATGTTTATTTATTTTTGAGAGAGAGAAACAGAGCACAAGTAGGGGAGGGGCAGAGAGACGGAGACACAGAATCTGAAGCAGGCTCCAGGCTCTGAGCTGTCAGCACAGAGCCCTACGTGGGGGGAAAACCCATGGATCGCAAGATCATGACCTGAGCTGAAGTCAGATGCTTAATTGACTGAGCCACCCAGGTGCCCCATGTATAAGAACTTTATACTCTACAGAGTGAAGATATGCTACCAACATAATATGGAGCACTGAAGAAAACATTTTTCTGAACGCAGTTTGAGAAATTCTTATCTCAAATCAATACATTCCCTTTCTCTGGTAGTAGTATTTAATTATATATGTCTAAGAGACCACTGTTCACAGATGTAGCAGGGACAATGGTGTATAGGCACCCAGAATAAGAACGAACAATCCACTCTGATTAGTATGAGTTTTGCAATTTAAACCACCTCGCTCAAAGTAAACTTACAAAACCCTTATCTGATAATATGTTATCCTAAATCAGATCCACATAAAATACAAGGTTTATTATTTAACCCTGAGTCACATTTAAGACACAGTGAAAAAGATTCTGGGACTACCAAGAGAGGCTTAGTGCAATATATACTGACCTGTGAAACAGTAGTTTCTTTCCCCTGTGTAATAAAGAATTTGGCTGGCTGTTGTTTCTGGTTCCCGGTCTCACCTTCTGTGTCTCTCCCTTTCTTTCTTCTGATGTGTATCCTTTTGCTATAAAACTATAACCATAAGTTCAGTGCTTCCCTGAGTTCTACATGTAATTCCAGTGAATTACTGAACCTGAGATTGGTCATGGGACCATCCAAATTTGTCGCTAGCTTATCAGAAGTAAGAGTGCCCCAGAGGATACTCAAACCTGTGGCTGGTATCTGTAGTGAGGGCAATCTGTGGAAGACTGTGCCCTTAACCTTGAGTTTGACAAACTCTCAGCAGACCCTAAAGGACACCCAACTCTAGTGAGGGCCTTAGTTTCTGGGTTGTCAAGAGTAGTTTCTCAAACCTGGAGGAACAAACATTGTCTAGTTCTGAGCTGCAAAATGATTAGCTGTAGAATTCTGCAATAATATTTGGATGAGTGCTAATTTTTTTCATGTTAAAAATGTGTTTCTCTGGTTACATGTTTAATGTTGCTTTTGGTATTATTATGAATAAAGTGCCAAGGCTGTTGATCAATCTTTTATCCCAAAGCCCATTAGAAATATTGTGTTTTGCAGAATTTTGTATCAAGTTTACATAACAAGATCTAAACATTAAGTGAAAACTATAGTACAAATTAAGTGTGTTGGTAAAGTTAAGATTTGTTTCTGGGGCACCAATGCCTGGGTGGCTCAGTCAGTTGAGTGTCAGACTTCGACTCAAGTCATGATCTTGCAGGTTCATGAGTTTGAGTACTGACAGCTCAGAGCCTGGAGCCTGCTTCGGATTCTGTGTCTCTGTCTCTCTCTGCCCCTCCCCCTGCTCACGCTCTGTCTCTCTCTCTCATTCTCTCTCTAAAATAAATAAACATGAAAGAAAAAGATTTGTTTCTTACAGTTCTTGAAAACGACAGGAAATACGTTGTATTTTATTTTTCATAATCAATCATGAGACTACTTAATTTTTGAAAACAGAAAAATTATATGTATCAACATTTCTTTTCTCATTCTTTATAAGAATTAGTTTCTTGAGATTTGATATGCTTCTTTGGTTGAAGTAAGCAAGTAGCCACTGTAGTGGGGATATGATGTCAAGAACCCCAGTGAGTGAAAGGAATTTACATTGGCCAAAGACCCATTACTAAAGTGAAAATCAAAAATCAGTTTATCTTATGAAAAAAAAATTTCTTCAGTAGCCTTTCAAAATGCCTTTTCCTCAGTAATGTTTCTCTAATATAATTTATGGAAAAGTCATTTTAAAAATATAGTCAGGGCAGCATTCAAATGTAATGATTTTAACTTATGCAAATAACACCTTAATGTTATTTTCGTAAAGGTGAAGGTTAAGTGCAGTAAATACCAGTAATAGCAATATAGTTTGCAAGTGAAATTAGCAAGAACATTTTAATAAGTCCCTGAAGTGTGAACTAGTGATAAGAAGAAAAATATTCCAAATAAAATATTCTTAAAAAGTCAAGGTCTTAAAGTCATAGTACTCATAATCATTTCTGAATGCTAGATGAGCATATTGGGGAAACTCCTTATAGGTGTAAGCAGAAGATATTAAAAGCATAGAGCATAGGATTTGGTGAAGTGACTCTACTATAGCAAATTCAGGTACCATTTCACAGTCTTTCATTTCTTACAAATATGCCATTGAGGTAATTTGGGAAGGACTAAAAGGATCTGACAGGTGTCTTAAAGGAAAGGTTTTCTGGTTTAAGTTTTTATAAGTTGCAAATCACTACATCTGGCACAAATCAAATAAAATAAAATAAATCCCAGATTGTTTAAGAATACGAATGAAAATTATGTCATTAATTCAGGACAGGGAGAGAAAGGTGTAGGATGGTGCATTAGTTGTATTTGTACCTTATTTTCTTTATTCAACAGTATTCTTTTATAAGTAATGAGATATTTATATAGTTAATCTTGCATTGCATTATTTTCTAGGAAGGTCTGTGTTTGAGTACTTTGTTTCAAAAATTTGAAAATTTAGGGGCACCTGGGTGGCTCAGTCAGTTAAGCATCCAATTTCGGCTCAGGTCATGATCTCAGGGATTGTGAGTTCAAGCCCCGCGTCAGGCTCCAACTCCATGCTGACAGCTTGCAACCTGGAGCCTGCTTCAGATTCTGTGTCTCCCTCTCTCTCTGCTCCTTTCCTGCTTGCACTCTGTTTCTCTCTCTCTCTCTCTCTCTCCCAAAAATAAACATTTAAAATTTTTAATTAAAAATTTAAATATTTTTAAGTACTTTTTCAAACTATAATGTGTAAAATGCAATAAGTATCAATAGTAGGGGCATTACATTGTAATAAATAATTGCTAAAATTCATAAGCACTAACTATGTAATAGCAATGTTACTAAATATTCTACTTGTATTATCCATTACATCCTCTCAAAAACTACATGGGGTAGCCATGATTATAGTCTATCTTTTACTCATGAGGATCGTGAGAGTTAGAGTAGGGACTTTCTCCTTGTTAATTGCTCTATTCCTGGTACTCAGCAAAGCACCTAACTTTTAGTCAACTAATAATGTTTAAATTCAACTACAAATATTTTATAAAACAAATATAGGAAGGCATACTTTTAGAGATATAGTAGTGAATAAAACAAAATCTGTGTATTCTGGTAGGAGAGATGCACGTTAAAAATGAAACAAATTAAAAAGAAGACACAGTGAATATGTAAATTAATAAATGAATGGAAATAATTTGTATAACATAGTGTTTAGAGCGACAGTACTCTTTGGGTCTTCTGCACTCTTACAAAGCTTGCTGGATGTGCCGAAGTCTAAGTCCCTGACCACTAGACTATTTTTTAGGTTTGTTTCTCAAGGTTGAGAAGTGAGGTAATGTCTCTCCTCTCCCTTGGACAAACAGCAGGCTTGCTTACTGATTGCTGTAAAAACAATGGATCCCCCAAACTCAGTTATCATCAGCTGTGATGCAAACCTGCTATTTATGGTGCATCTATCTGGGTTTATCATGTTGCCTCCATGGACTTGCAGGCAAGAAGATCCAATGCAAAGCATGGACCTTCATGCCCCTTTTTGTGTTGTGAGTAATAAAGGCCATTGTCTCTGACCCACAAATCTGTGTTAGAATCCATAAAATAGTTATAGGCTAATTTAGCTTGTCAGTAGAGGAAAATCAAAGCCCAGTCCTGACAATCAAAGTCAGTAAGGTGTTCATGTGGGATTCAAACCCAAGTCTTTCTGATTCCAGAGTCTACCTCTTTATCACTTTGGAAATTATATTGGCTTCATATAAAATTAACTATGTTTTAATGGCTGTTAACTTAAAAGGCTATTAACATTTAGCTATTTATATTTTCAATGCTGATATTTCATTTCTTTGAACTAAAGTGTTTTCTGTACTTATGGTCTCATTGGCTATCAGTAAAATTTTCAGGGATGTTATTTCATACCTTATAAATATAGAAAAACTTAATTAAATATTTTTTCATTATTAATATACAATACAAGTCATATTTAAGTAAAAATAAAAGCACAAGCAAGCTATATTTCTCATTTCATTTATTTGATCTGTTACTATGTTCTAGATACTACACGATGCTGAAAGACCACAACTATCAGACACAGACACAATCTTTGTTCTGGAAAAGTTCAGTGTGTTTTCTCCTCCTCTGCTCCTGGATAAATTGGCCTTTGGTTATGAAAAATAAACGTGGGATAGTTACATGTGGCCAAATTGTCACTTCATTAACAGTCATTGCCAAGCTTTGTTAGGGAGCTTTGTTACCCAGTGACAAACAACAGAAGTAAGGCCACTTCTATATTAAGATAGTGTTATCTATATTGGCCTCTTATATTCTGTTGAACTGTATTTTGAAACTTATGCATAGGTCCAGTACAAAGTCAGGCAAGCATTGATGTCTCCATTTTTTTTAATGTTTATTTATTTATTTTTTCAATATATGAAGTTTATTGTCAAATTGGTTTCCATACAACACCCAGTGCTCATCCCAAAAGGTGCCCTCCTCAGTACCCATCACCCACCCTCCCCTCCCTCCCACACCCCCCAGCCAAAGCATAAGATGTCCCCATTTTTAAAAATATACATGTAAAAAATATATAGATATAGATAGATGATATAGATGTAGATATAGATATAGATATAGATATAGATATAGATATAGATATAGATAGATATCTTGGTGGATTTCAGCAGGAAATATAGCAATGGTCTATGCTTCCTACCTTGAAATAACCCATCAAATATGGGACCTGATGGCCCTCACAGTTAAATTCCAGCAGTCCTTCCCCTGACTCTTCATTGAAACCAATCTAACCCGAGATTAAGCCTAAATTTTCCTTGGAGTTACCTTCAACATTTGTCCCTTTTCTCATACATTTGGCCAGTCCCTGGGATTGACCTTATATTTCAGACCCTCTTCTTCAGTTCTACCTGATTACTTCCGTCCCTTTTTAAAAAAAGTATTCTCCCCTGGGGCGCCTGATTTGAGTGTTCGACTCTTGATTTTGGCTCACGTCATGACCTCAAGGTTAATGAGATCCAGCCCCAAGTCAGTCAGGCCCTGTGCTAACAGCATGGAACCCGCTTGGGATTCTCTCTCTCTCTCTCTCTCTCTCTCTCTCTCTCTCTCTCTCTCTCTCAAAATAAATAAATAAATAAACATTAAAAAAAAGAGTATTCTCTCCTGGACCTCAGTCTTGAATGAGGAAGGTGAAATGATCACTATATTTCTTTAAAAGTGTATTAATTATAAAATTGTATTAGTTTCCTTCCTTTCACATAAAAGCTACTCATATCAACAGTCTTTAGAATTGTTCAATATCTGTAGTAAAAATCTTGAAATAGATTCTGTATTTGTTTTTGGTTTTAAGACGACATGTTATAACACTATGGTTTAGTGCTTATACTGTTATCTTTGATCCAAGGTGCAAGTTTAAAGAATGATGTTCACTGTTAATTAGAACAAGCAAGTTTTTATTTTTCTAAAGTGATATGGCCATCTGTTTATCCATATATCCCATCTGTCTATCTACCTTTGTATTTTTATGTTGTCTGTGTTTGAGTTGAGCAAATTCATCTTAATTATTATCTTCTAAGTCCATGCATATGGAATCAGGAGAAAAGGGCACCAAATGCTTTAATTACTCTCCTTATGTATTTCATATTAACAAACACAATTAGTTTATCTGAAATATGTACACAATGCCAATCCTATGTGATTTTAATGGAGTAAGAGTTGGCATTAATAAAATAAGCATTTGTGTCTATTGAGAATTATAGATTTATTTTGTTGAACTATGCCTGACATTTACCTTAGCTTGGGAAAGGTAAATATAATAGTGTCTTATTAATAGAGGAAATGATGTTTTGGGTAGGTTACAATTGTGAATGCTCCCTAAAAAGCTGTAGTAATAAAATATTCAAACTAGAGAAACTGTAATTAGTGTTAAAGGAGAACAGACATAAGTCAGGTAACATCTAACTTTTCTATATGAAAAAGCCACAGTAGGGGTTATTTTGTAGCATAGTAGAATTGAATTGAAGAGGGTTTACCTTGCATTTTAAATCTTCCTTGTAAATATAAACTGCACTCTGGCTTCTCTCCAGGTTCCTATCCTGACTACAGTCTTTCTTTAAAACAGTGTCATTACGACTTTGCATGCTTTTACACAGTCTTTTTTTTTTTTCGTTCTCACTCAAACAAATGAATACAATCATCTACTTCCTCCACTGCTACCCTTGGACTTCACACAAATCAATGCACATCGTTATAACCATAACCTCAGAGTTTCTCAATCTCTACTGAGCCTTCAGAACTGTTTCGGATCATACTTCCTTTTTCTTTCACCTTCCTTTTGAATTCTCATGATGTCTATAACAAAACCTTTATTCTGTTCAATACTTTCACACTCAACAGACTCTGACTTAACAGAAAAAGCCAAGATTATCAGGTGGAATTCCTCTCCTAAACATTCCTATTTTGATGTCCATTCTTCTCTTCTGACCAGGCTGAGGTGCCCTCACTCATTTTCAAAGGTGCTTCACCTACACCCTAGAAACAAGTTCCTGCTAGGTCTTTGAAACCCAGTTAGTCTTTTTTCTCTAGGGATCATTCCTACTGGTCTATAAGGAAGCCCAAATAAGCTCATCCTTTACCTACCTTTCCTTCAAGCCCTAATTCTCTCCTTTAATTCCTCACCAAAATTTGTGACAATGTAGCATAGATTAAATTTTTCAATTTATTTAATTCTCATCTATCTATTAACTACTCTTAACAAGTAGGGAATTTTAGTGCCTGATGAAGCTGTTCTTCCTGCCGTCACTTCTTAATCGCCAATAGAGCTGCTCTTTCAAACCTCATCTTGCTCATCTTTTATGTATCCCTTGACATTACTGACCACTGTGCCCTTGAAGAATTCACACCATTCTTTTCCAGGATATTTTTTTCTTAAAACTTTATCCACATCTGAAAGTTCCCTTTAAGTGTTTTTATAGCATATCCTCCTTTTCTTGTCCTTTAAATTTTTGTATTCCCCAGAGTTCCATTCTTTGATTCTCTTCTTTTCTTACTCTTTTTGTATTCTAACTTTATCCCTGGGTATCCCCAGGCTCCCATGCCTTTAATTGCCATCAAAATGCTGAGATAGGCAACTGCAACTCTATTATACTTAGCTTTATCTTATATTTTCAATTCCCATGTTAACCTGTATGAACTGAAACTACTTCAAAATTAATATGTTAAAACCAAATTTATTATTCCCCTCTTACAGCATGTTTCTATTCTAATATTTTCCATTTGAATGAAAGTATCACAATCCATCCCATCTCTTAATCTGTAAATTTGGGGGAAATGGTAGGCTTTTGTGCTTTCCCTGTTCCTCCCCTCTCCTAACCTACTTTAACCAGTTAACTCTGAAAAAGCATTCAATTCTGACTGTGAAAACACATTGAATTTAGTTCTTCTTTCCATCCTCTCTAGATACTGCCTTGGAAGCCTTCATCATTTTGATTTTGGATAAATCACCTTATCTGGTTTCCCTGCATCTAATCTCACCCTCATTTAAGCCACTCTCCACTCTATCTCCTGAGTTATTGTCATTTCTCTATCAAAAATTATCATTGGTCTCCTTAATACCCACAGGATTAGATTCACATTTTTTTAACTTGCCTGAGAAAGCTTTTTACAATTTAGTCCCAACCCAATTTTCAGTCTCATCAGACCCTGGCCTCTATAAGCAACTGTATTCCAGCTGAGTTCACTTCATCTTTGCTCATGTGGTTCACCCTGCTATTAAGACAACTTTGTTCCTTTTCTGTATTACAAATTCTTTTTCCCTCTTCAAAGCCCAGCTCAAATATTGGTTTCTCCATGTTGCATTTTGCAACTCCTAAGTGATGACTGAGCATAAGAGATTGATTTAGGAAATTCAGAAAGTTTTTTGGAGAAAACGAGTATGGCTAGATTTAGCTTTATCTTTCACAAGGATTTTTTTAAATGTTTATTTATTTATTTTGAGAAAGACAGCATGAGTGGGGGAGGGGCAGAGAAAGAGACAGGAAGAAAGGGAATCCCAAACAGTCTCCACACTGTCATGGCAGAGCCCAATGCAGGGCTCAATTTCACAAACCATGAGATCGTGACCTGAGCCGAAATCAAGAGTCAGACACTCAACTGACTGAGCCACTCAGGTGCCCCTATCTTTCACAAGGATCTTTAAAAGTCATGCTTCCTCCTTGACCTGACTCTTTGGTGTGTTTTAACCAAATGTAAGGAGTTGTTTTATTTTGCATTCTATCTAGGCACAAAATTCAACATGTTATTATTTATCATGAGTCCATGAGTTGCCTGAGCTGGGCTCAGATGATTTTAGTTGGGCTTATTCATCTGTGGTCACCTTGGGTTGAATGTGAACACACTGATGTAGGTGATTCTACTGAATAAATTGGTTCTTCCTCAAGTTGTATTTCATCCTCCAGAAGGCCAGCCTTGAAGAAGGGGTCCCAAGAAAGAGTGGATGTATACAAGAGTTCTTATAGCCTGAACGTGGAACTAGCATGCTCTCCGTTTCACTGCATTTCACTGAAAAGCAAGTCACAAAGCCAGCCCAGATTCAAGAGTTAGTGAGGAAGATTTTGAGCCCTGATGAGCGGAGCTATAATGCAACATCATAAAGAAAGAGTGGAACACTGGGGTCATTTTTTTTTGCAGCAAATCTACCATAAACTTGAGGGGATATTTTAAAATGTGATACGCCAATCACATAATATTCTATAATAATTGAACCTTTTAGAAGTGAATGAGTAGGGGACACCCAGGTAACTCAGTTGGTTGAGGATCTGACTCTTGACTTCAGCTCAGGTCATGATCCCAAGATCATAGGATAGAGCCCCATAGGATAGAGCTCCATGCTGAGCATGGAGCCTGCTTGGGATTCTCTCTCTCTCTCTCTCTCTCTCTCTCTCTCTCTCTCTCTCTCTCTCTCTCTCTCTCCCCGCCCCCCTCCTTCCCTCCCTCCACCCTTCTCCCCTGTTCTCTCTCTCTCTAAAATAAGTGAGTGATAAAAAGGGAAAAAAATTAAAAAAGGACAGCAAAATATGTTGTTATATTGTGTTATGCTATGTATGTTGTAATTCTGAATTATCCCTCAGATGTCAGAAATTATAAAATTAGGAAGTATGAAATTATAAATTACAGGGATTAAAGTTTGACCTTAACAGTAAACTGAAAGAATTTGAAAAGACTAAAATTGAATATTAAATTAAGACTATTTTCTTGAAAATAAAATAAAAGTTACTCTTCAATATGATGAAAGGAAGTTGACAATAAAATATCATAGTTTGAGAAAGTCAAGGAAAGGAATCTCAGATTACTCTCAAAAATATTATACATAGTGCTGCTGAATAACTTTGAGAACTCTTATTCAGCAGGTATGTGGAAATTACCTGCAAGAGGACTGGCTACAATTGATATTGTCAATTTGTTCATGGCATGGCTTCCAAGTAGTGAACACCTGAAGCTTGCATTCAGCTGACAGAGAGGCACACTTCACTGAAGTGGCATTGGAATACAAATAAACTGGATACCACTTAGAGACCTGAAATGCCACTGTGAGATGAAAGGCAAACCCCACTGAAAGTGACAGCAATATTTTCTTTTCCAGCTAGGGAAAATATATAGGAAGAAGATGAGAGACCTTTTTAATGGAATAAAGAAAAATGATACCGCTTCTATAACCCAAGCACCACGGTTCTTAATACAATTCAGTAAATGCCTCAAAATAGAAGTGCATTAAACTTCAAGGCAATCAGAGCACAAGATTGTCACAATGTGGTAAAACCAGACATATCCAAAGCTGGCAAAGACACCTATTGCAACTATGAGGCATCAAACATCTTCGAGTCATTTGACAGTCTGACAGTGCATATTGAATTGAACGTGTTGTCAGCCTCCCTGAATTCTTTTTGTGTTTCAAAATATGCTGAATGACAGATTTCTTCTCTTCTTAATAAATTTTACGTTAATTGATCTCAAGACACTGGCTTCACCTCAAACTTAAAAAGCCTGACATTTTACACACATAAGCCATAGCCTGCTAAATAGTCTCACAGAAATGCACACTTCACTTTCAGACTAATCAAGTATGTCTTGCTCATTTCTCAAGACATGGTGGCATATTAAATCTCTAAAGGTTTAGCCATTAAGCTTTGGAGATATAGGAGTCTCAAGTAGTTGGCAGGAATGGCATATTAGCTACAATAAAATAAATCTCATTTGAGTTTTATTAAATGGGAATGTGTGATGATAGCTTTAATCATCAAATTCTCATATAGCTATTTTTTATACATCCATTGTCTTGTTTGACATGAAGCACCTACATATTTATATATTCTTATTTACTTAAGGACTTGTATAATATATGTTCCTTATAAATATTCTATATGTGTACATGAGAAAAATGCTATTCCTGCAGATCTCTCTCTCTCTCCATATATATATGTGTGTGTGTATATATATATGAATGTATATATATCAAGATAAACTGAACAGTTTGCCTGACTAGCTTTCCAATATTGAAACAAATCTCCTGAAGGTGTTTTGATCATTTTCTGATTATGTTTAAACAACATGGGCATGCACTAACATACTGTATTGTAGCAATAATGACTCAGTTCTTACAATTGCCAGTGATACTATTTGTTTTTCTACTCCTAAGTTTTAAGTGCCTGGGCTTTATGTGTACATAAGAATGTGTTAACTGAGTCTCACTCAGACTGTGAAATTTAATTTTCATGAATTTTAAGACCATCTAAAGTACAAATACATCTCTACCCACTAATAGTCAAATGAAGACAGAATACTCATAAAAAATTAGGCTTGGTTATAGAAATATAAAGACACATAAATCATTGACTATAACTGAATAATTGCTTTGACAAGATGGATTTCTAGCAGTGTTACAAGCCACTGGTTGAGGTTGCAGGGGCTGGCTGAGAGTGGGGGTGAGGAGGTGATTCCTAGACTGCTCAGATCACAAGTCCTAGGCAAGCAGCCACTTACTCCATCTACAGAAGAATAGAATGTATATTCTATTCTTCAGCTGTTTATCATGCCTCAGGACTGCTATAATTAGGATCCTGTCATATAAATGTTTCACGGTAATTTTCTCACATTGCTTTTCTACTCCATTTCATTTTTCGTCATTGCATATCACGAAGAAAGAGATTTGTTACACACCAAAATCTCAGTCATAAGATCGTCATTAATAGTAATTTGACCTTCATAACTTTGTGTTTCTGATTTTCACTATTTGCAAAATAATATCAGACTAGCCACAGAAAAATTTTGCATAGTGTAAAGATTCTTTGATTATACTAGGGTTTCCAGTGAAGAATAAAACATTTATAAATCCAATATAAAGTCTATGGAATAGTCATGTGGACACCCACTCCTATCTATCTATCTATCTATCTATCTATCTATCTATCTATCTTTCATCAACATGAACATCATCAACATCATCATCATCATCCCTCTAGAGATATATCTATATATCCACATATTATGGAAAAATGCATGGAAAAAAGTGTTACCTCTATCCATATGTAATTCCCATTTCCCTCTGCATATGAATTTGTATAGAAAATGGGAATTACATATGGATGAAGGTAACACTTTATTATGGGAAGCTGGAGTTTTAACACATCTCATGTTGACTACTAGGTGTGATTTAGCGGAACAGATAAGAGATGGTAAATTATTTTTTGGTTCCATGCACTTCTATTTTGTTTAACCCATCCTATCACATCTTATTCCTATTAGAAGAACACACATAAGGAAAGTAAATTACTTTTCATATTTTAACACATGTGAAGCACAGGGAAGCACAGACTATAGCATACTACCTCCATTTTCTCCCCACCTTCTCCCATGTCTTTCTTCTTTACCACTTATTTGCTTTTTTCTTCATTACAGGCTTTTTTTTCCAGCTCCTTGCTTCTCCTCACTTTACTCATTCAATTTCCTTTTGTTGTGATTTTGAGGCAAGGTGAAAATAAAACTCAGAGACAAGGAAATAGAAGGAAAGTCAATTTCAGAACAAGAATAGAAACAGCCGTTGACTACTACCTTTTCTAAGGAAGGATAATACAAAAGAGAAAGTGAGTGCTCCTAATTCAATGGACTGGGACATAAGCACTTGAATCTTTGGGAGTACACTGCAATAATGCTATGCTAGGAAAACCACCTATTTTGGAAACAGTGCTACTAAATTCCTTCACAGTGGAAGACTAATGCTGCCTTCTGAAGATTTTCATATACTACCAAGACCTGTTAGTCATGTAAATCTTATTATTTCCTCCCTCTGTGTTTTTGATGTAAAGATACATCAGCTGGCCAGTTGATATGGTGTCATATGGGGCCCCTCACCCTAAGATCTCTTAGGGTGCTTAAAAAATAATTAGGGCCCACTTCAGACCAAGGAAATCAGAATCTCCATAGTGACTTCACTATTTTTTTTTAAAAAAGCTCTACAAATGACTCTATTCTGTGGCTATGAGCATAAGAGTAAGGAAGAATAGTCTCAAGTTAAACTTCCTCCAAATTCCCATGGAGAAATAATATAATTACTTAATAATTTTAGTACTCCACAGCATACTCTTAGAAATGAAAGGACGGGTATTTATTGAATGAACTGCTCCTAGAAACCCCTTTCTCCAGCAGCTAATCTATCTACACAGATTGTAGTTCTAAGCACAATAGCCCGAGAATATTGTGTTTTCCAACCACACAGGGAAATACTTGACCCATTGTGTTTTCTGAATAGCAGAAAGAGGCTCAGAAGAGCCAGAGAGCAACCAGATGACCCAAGAAAAATTTTTATAGGACTCTGATTAGTGTGGTATATTGGATGATGTTTCTTACCAACTGTCTCGGTCAGGTTAGTTCACTTCTCCCAAGCAATAAAGAAAATGGAAACAGGGAGCTGGTGTGCTACTTGAATAGCATCTCACATTAAAGTCCTTTATAGAAGCATGGGGACAAGGGAATAAAGGGTCCATATTTCATTACTGCATTGGATATTAACCCAAAATTACTATACTAAGTGTCAACAGGTAGAATTGGGTATCTGTATCACATTCAAGTTCATACAGATAAAAAACTAATTTTAATTAGATGGTAACATTTTCCCAATTTTTTTCTAAAGTAGTGATATTGTTAAATGTAAAGACCTAATAGTATAAAATAACTTAAAAGTTTGTCAAATGTATCCTAAGAAAATTATTAGATATTGATTCACAATATTTAGTGCATGCAATTTATAATTATGAAACAAAGAAAATAATCTTTCTCCAGCATAAGAGAACAGCAAAAAAATAAGTTATATCAATATAATGGAATATTATGCTGCTATTATAACTGTGCTTCAGAATATTTAATGACACGAAAAATGCTCATTTTTTTAAAAGAAAATACAAATTAAATAGCATGTAGATTATGTTTCCCGTTAGTACATATTATCTGTATATACACATATATGCATATACACATACATTTACACATATATTACATATACATACACACATATACATATTATATAAGCTTTCTATGTCTGCTGTAACAAATTACCACAATCTTGGTGGCTTAAAATAACACAAATTTATGTTATTGTTCTGTTCGTTGAAAGTTCAACACGATCTCGTTAGATCAAAATTGAAATGCCAGTTGGCTTGTGTTCCTTTCTGGAAGCCTTAGGGAGGAATCTGTTTTATTGCTTTTTCTAACTTTGAGTGGTCTGCAGTGCTTCCTTTCCTCTGCCTTCAAAGCTAATAATGATACGTTGCATCCTTCACATATCACATCACCTATCTCTCTTTTTCTGTCTCCATATTCTTTTTTTTTAACGTTTATTTATTCTTGAGAAAGACAGAGACAGAGATGTAGCACAAGTGGGAGAAGGGTTAAGAGTGGGGAAGACACAGATTCAGAAGCAGGCTCCAGGCTCTGAGCTGTCAATGCAGAACCCGACGCGGGGCTTGAACCCATGAATGGTGAAATCATGACCTGAGCCAAAGTCGGAGGCTTAACCAACTGAGCCACCCAGGCACCCACTGCCTCTATATTCTTAAGGACCCTTGCCATTAGAGCACACCCATCTGGATATGCTAGGATAATCTATTTTAAAGTCACCTGACTAGCAAACTTAATTTTATCTGCAGTCTAATTCTCCTTTGCCTTGCAACCAACCTATCACATTCCAGGTTCCAGGCATTAAACTGTGGGACTCTTTGGGTGGCCATTATCTGCTTATCACACCTACACACACACACACACACACGTACACACACACACATACATAAATATATACACACATACACATATACACATGCATATACATATACATGAATATATATACATATATGTAAAGAGAAATATTCCAAATATGTATGTCATGACAACATTAGGAGGCTGAATATGGCGTTTTACTTTTTTCATTATATGTCTGTTAACTAGATGTTCTATAAAAAATGTAACTGGAAAAAAGGCAAATAAATGCTATTTCTTCATACAAGTCGCTAAATTATATTTTGCTACTCATTTACTGGATGTTTTCAAGACAAATAACATACACTGAAGTTTATAACTTGAGTATTTAAAAAGTAATTTATTTTAAAATTTGATGGTGCACTGAGTGAACACCACATGCTCAGAGGCTTAGGAAAGAGGCCAACCAGGAGAGAAGATCTGGCCTTCTCAGCCATTGATTTCTGCACAATCAATTGACTCAGATCATGCAGTTAATCCAATTCAGTAGTTAAGAAAATTGAAAAGAGCAGCTGTGTGATTTTTAGGTCCAGCATTTTTTTTTCCTAAGAGACACAGAAAGCAATGTCATTTTTGCTGGCCTTTCCAGAGATTCAGAGGTGAAAAAACAAAAAAAAAAGACATTTTTCCCCTCTGCTGTGAAATAATATTTTCTAGAGACAATAATAAAACATGTATCACTAATTCTTATGGCAACCCCATATAAGTAGAAAAGGCTAAATTAATATTATAATCAGTGGGTCATACTAGATTAAAGTTCTATGAATGTTTAGCTGAAGAAAAATAAATTTAAGTCAAAGTAGAGCAATCTTAACTTGCTGAAGCATTTAAAAATAACTTTCACATCTGAAATGGAATAATTCCATTTGTTCTTCAATAAGAATAAATATAAACAAGTCAAACTTTGAATGCCAGTAAGTGTTATGGTGATAAATTAGGTCTGTATGTCACTCTTAATTATGATTTAATGAATAACTATATTTAAACATAATGCAAAAATAAATAAATAATCACATTCTTTTAGTCTCTTAACACACAGAAAATGTCTCAATTAGGTACTGTGCTAAAGAACAAATACTAACTACTATTAAAATCATAACTAGTTTGCTCTTTGTAAAATTAATCCCTTTTAAACCATAAAATAAGACCTTTACTGCTCTCTACATTCTTGTTAATTGCACAGTACTTCATAGGCTCTTGTTGAACTGAAGAAGAAAAATTAGTCAAGAAAAGGTCACTTTCTTTTCTTACTGGTTGTATGCTAATTAGGCATACAAGGAGCAACTTGTGAGGTGATAGAATATTTGAACTGTAGTAGATAAGAAATGATGAAAAATACAGATGGAATGGGAAACATGGGAAGAACATGAAGCATCATTATCACAGCTGAGAAGGTTTAGTTCCCACTTGAAGCCTTGGTTCCCTCCCTAGGATGCATGGTAATTTGTGGTTCCCAATCACCTCCTCTTTGCTTTTAGAAGATACCCCTTGTTTTATGGCTTTTATTAAGATCATTTGACCTAAGCTTTCTAAACTATCCGTTCACCTACCTGAAAAATTCCCATGTGTGGTCACCTAATTCCTATGGTAGCACAGAGGCAAAGTCACTTTGATTTTCTAAAACAACCTACTAAGGGCACCTGGGTGGCTCAGTCAGTTAAGAATCCAACTCTTGATTTAGGCTCAGATCAGGACCTCACAGTTCTTGAGGCTCTGTGCTGACAGTGTGGAGCCTCTTGGGATTCTCTCTCTCTCTCTCTCTCTCTCTCTCTCTGCCCCTCTCCTGCTTGTGCTCTCTCCCAAAACAAATAAGTACACATTTTTTTTAAATTAAATAAAAAATTAAAAAAATCTTCTACCTGGATTATTTATGCTTTGATGACTTAAATTAAGGGTGACCATACAATATACCACTCAAACCATATTGTAGAGCTGCACTATTCAATATAGTGGCCACTGGCCACTGAATTAAATTTAAATTTAAGTTCAATAAAATCAATTCAGTTATACCAGTCACCTTCAAGTACTTGATAGCTAAATTGACTAGGATCTACCATATTGGATAGTTTCCATATAGAACAGTTCCATCATCACAGAAAGTTCAACTGGACAGTGCCACGGTGGGGAATAAAATTGGGAACTAGAAATAAGAATTCTAGGATAACACGTATTAACTGTCACTAACAAACCAGGACATATGGTCACCCTACTTATCTTCAACTTTTCTCTTTATTGCCTCCTTTTTTTCTCTCTGCAGATGACAAAATTTTTCCTTTATTAAAATAAAATGAACATTACCACAACCACCAGCTGACACACCCCTACATTGAGCCTAACACTAAATATTTAACCGATCAAATAAAAATGAAAATTAACCAAACTATTTTTTTAGCTATTGACAGGCAAAGCAATCACTTGAATCAGTTTGTTTTCACCTTACAATTCCTTGCTGCAGGACACTATGGTAAATAATAGTTATCACTAGTTGAGCATTTATGATGTGTTTTATATGGTAGTACATGCTTCATATTTATCAATTTATCATTATATCATTTAATAATATTAGGTGAATGATTTGAGGCCAGTAATTATTATGAGGGTTCTGAGAAGCTAGTCAAGATGGAGAATCCTGTCTGAGATTACCTGAAGTGAGTGAGAAATTGGAAGACAAAGATTAAACTTGAGGATAACAGGAAATATTAGAAGCTGGAGGAACTCAGTGTTGAAGCTGATCCCAAAAAGGAGCTGGAATTTTAAATGAACAATGGAGATGAAGTCAAGAGTCTGGTGGAAGGCAAACATGGACTAAAGTAGGGAAAGCAGAAGGAATCTTGGACAATTATTCTGAACATTATTTCATACCTTTGGCTCACTTGAATTGGTGAGTATGAGGCATATAGATATGTCAGACCGGCAGATAAGTATAAAAACATAGCATGAAAGTGGACAAGCCCCATTTAGATAACACCTGACTGGTTATAAGCATCACCCGTATATTTCACCTCCTTGGAGATTATTAAGTCTGAACTGAATCTAAGTTTTCCATGCATCCCTTGACATTGCCACTTGAACTTCCTAGTTTACTCTACTTTAAGCTGGCTAAACTCTCTTTCAAAAATAGCATAAATAACTGGCACAAAAATAGAAATGAAACAGAATAGGAAACCCAGAAATAAACACACAATTATATGGTTAATTAATCTTTGACAACACAGGAAAGAATCTACAATGGGAAAAAGACAGTCCCTTCAACAAATGGTGTAGGGGTAACTGCACAGCTACATGAAAAAGAATGAGACTGGACCACTTTCTTACACCATACACAAAAAACAAACTCAGAATGGATTAAAGACCTGAAAAGGAGACCTGAAACCATAAAATTCCTAGAAGAGACATAGGCAGTAATTTCTCTGACATCAGCCATAGCAACAATTTTCTAGACATATTTCCTAAGGCAAGGGAAATAAAAGCAAAAATAAACTACTGGGACTAAATCAAAATAAAAAGCTTCTGCAGAGCAAAGGAAATAATCACTTTTTTTAAGTTATTGCTTAAATGTTTATTATTATTTTTTTTAATATATGAAATTTATTGTCAAATTGGTTTCCATACAACACCCAGTGTTCATCCCAAAAGATGTCCTCTTCAATACCCATCACCCACCCTCCCCTCTCTCCCACCCCCATCAGCCCTCAGTTTGTTCTCAGTTTTTAAGAGTCTCTTATGCTTTGGCTCTCTCCCACTCTAACCTCTCTCTTTTTTTTTTCCTTCCCCTCCCCCATGGGTTCCTGTTAAGTTTCTCAGGATCCACATAAGAGTGAAAACATATGGTATCTGTCTTTCTCCGTATGGCTTATTTCACTTAGCATAACACTCTTCAGTTCCATCCATGTTGCTACAAAGGGCCATATTTCGTTCTTTCTCATTGCCACGTAGTACTCCACTGTGTATATAAACCACAATTTCTTTATCCATTCATCAGTTGATGTACATTTAGGCTCTTTCCATAATTCGGCTATTGTTGACAGTACTGCTATAAACATTGGGGTACAAGTGCCCTATGCATCAGTACTCCTGTATCCCTTGGGTAAATTCCTAACAGTGCTACTGCTGGGTCATAGGGTAGGTCTATTTTTAATTTTTTGAGGAACCTCCACACTGTTTTCCAGAGAGGCTGCACCAGTTTGCACTCCCACCAACAGTGCAAGAGGGTTTCTGTTTCTCCACATCCTCTCCAGCATCTATAGTCTCCTGATTTGTTCATTTTGGCCACTCTGACTGGCGTGAGGTGATATCTGAATGTGGTTTTGATTCGTATTTCCCTGATGAGGAGCGATGTTGAGCATGCAAAGGAAATAATCAATAAAATTAAAAAGCAACCCAGAGAATGGGAGAAGATATTTTCAAATGACATATCTGATAAAGGGTTAGTTTCCAAAATATATAAAGAACTTATACTGCACAATACCCAAAAAACAAATAATCCAATTAAAAAATGGGCAGAAGACATGAACAAATATTTCTCCAAACAAGACATACAGATGGTCAACAGACACATGAAAAGATGCTGAACATCACTCAACATCAGGAAAATGCAAATCAAAACTGCAATGTGTTATCACCTCATCTCTGTCTGAATAGCTAACATCAAAAACACAAGAAACAAGTGTTGGTGAGATGTCGAGAAAAAGGAACTCCCGTGCCCTGCTGGTGGGAATGCCAACTGGTATAGCCACTATGGAAAATAATATGGAGGTTCCTCAAAAAGTTAAAAACAGAAATACCCTATGATCCAGCAATGGCACTGCTGTATATTTACCCAAAAAATACAAAAACACTAAAGAGATGAACACTAAATGAGATACATGCACTTTGATATTGACTGCAGCATTATTTATAATAGCCAAACTATGGAAGCAGCCCAAGAGTCCATCGATAGATGAATGGATAAAAAACATGTGAGAGAGAGACAGAGAGAGAGAGAGAGAGAGAGAGAGAGAGAGAGAGAGAGAGAGATGATAGATAGATAGATAGATAGATAGATAGATACGGAACTAGAGATTATAATGCTAAGTGAAATAAGTTAGTCAGAGAGATAAATACCATACGATTTCACTCACATGTGGAATTTAAGAAGCAAAACAAATGAGCAAAGGAAAAAAGAGAGAAACCAAGAAACGGATTCTTAACTATAGATAACAAACTGATAGTTACCAGAAGGGAGGTGGGTGGGGGAATTGGTGAAATGGGTGATGGGGACTAAAGAGTATCTTATCATGATAAGCACTGAGTAATGTATAGAACTGTTGAATCACTATATTGTACACCTGAAACTATTAGAACACTGTATGTTAACTACACTAGAATTAAAATAAAAATCTTAATTAAAAAATTGAAAAAACAGTATAAGTAAATTATAAGACAAACTGCAAAGAGGGAAAAGTAACTTGTTCTTTCAAATGAATGGTCAAGCCAAACATTTAGGGGTCAAGTCAAACATTTAGGGGTCAAACTTCGTATCTCATTCAAATCAACAAGTATATAACCAGCTCTATCTCCAAAGTATTTCCCAACTATGACCAGTTTGTTTCATCTCTGCTATTGTAGCTCTGGTCCAAGCCTCCTTTCCTTCCTCTTTCAATTCTTACAGTAACAGTACCCTTCCTAAAGTGGATGCCCCATGACAACTAGAGTGCTGTTTTAAAATTTTAATTCATCATTTCCTAGTTTAGGAACCCCTAAAGATTCCCCCCAGCATATAGGAGGAAAAAAAATAAACCAAACCCCTTCCCATGGCCACTATTATTCTTGGCTCAAAGCTTTTGCAATGACTGCTGCTCTGCTTAGAACACTCTCCCTCCAGATCTCCCTATGATTAATTCTCATCATTCAGGGCTCAACCCACATGTTCCTTAAGAGATCTGAGTTGCCATCTGAGATAAAGCAGCTTCTCTTCTCTCTTGATCACATAGTGGAATTTTTCACTGTACTTGCTAATTTTGTAATTTCTTTCTTTCTCTTTCATTTTCTCTTTTTCTTTCTTTTTCCCTCTGCCCAGTAGAATGTCAACTCTTTCAGAGCAGATTACTGTCTGGCTGTGTTACCTAAAACAGTGTCTAGCATGTAGAAATTGAGGCTTGGCTAAATACATTGCAGTACCTCTATACAGAAGAATCTACAGTAATGTGGAATAATTTTCAGTGATAAGAGAAGATATATTGTTAAGAAAGTGTGATTTCTACTTGCAAAGGAAAAAACAAGCGTACATATGCACAAAAAAAATTGAAATACACATATCAAGGCGTTAAAGCAGTGATCTTAGCATGATAGAAATGCTGGTGATTCTTTGTCTCTTTTTCAATTTAACTGAATTCTTATTATAACTAAAACCCAAAGAAGATGTCCAAAGCAGTTTACTATTGAAAAGTAGTTTGGTGTAAGAAACAGAAAATAGGCTTTTGATATCAATCCTATTTTTGAAAACTAGCCAATTAAAAGAGTCTGAAAGTAAGTGGAATTTTTATTTTTATTTTTTTAATGTTTATTTATTTTTGACAGAGAGAGAGAGACAGAACATGAGCAGGGGAGGGGCAGAGAGAGAGGGAGACACAGAATCTGAAGCAGGCTCCGGGCTCTGAGCTGTCAGCACAGAGCCCGACGTGGGGCTTAAACTTACAGACTGTGAGATCATGACATAAGCCGAAGTCAGATGCTTAACCGACTGAGCCACCCAGGTGCCCCTAAGTGGAATTTTTAAATTTATTTTCTTTAAAAACTAAAAAAGGCCTAATGGTATTCTATTTATCATTCCTTAATAAAATACCACTGAGCTCTATTTTTTATGCATTTTTTTTCACTGAAAGCTGTGCAGGAAAGTGCTAATATAGCAGATCTGAGACTGCTTATCCTTAGAAAGACCTTCTTGTAAGGTTGGCCCTTGGCTGACATCTGGAAACAGATTTCTTACCACTAAGTGATAAGAGAGGCTTACCTCACCTAAACTCTTTGTACACACAATATTGCTTATGCTGAACACCTGCTGTCTTTCTGAACGTCTAGAATTTTGGTATGTGTCAGGCAGAGGCTTCCTACTTGACCACCTTTCAATAAAAACCCTGGGCACTGAGTCTCTGATGAGCTTCTCTGGTTGGAAATATTTCACACACGTTGTCATAAGCTGTTTCTGGGGAATTAAGGGCTTCCCCTGTGATTCCACTGGGCAAGAACCCTTGGAAGCTTGTGCCTGGTTTCCCCACTACTTCACCCTGTGTACCTTTTTCCTTTGCTGCTTTTGTTTTATGTCCTTTTGCTGTAATAAATCATAACCCTGAGTATGACTACATGTCAAGTCCTATGAGTCCTCCTGGAAAATTACTGAACCTACAGATGGTCTTAGGGAGCCCCTGGCACAGAAGCTAAATTGCAGAGTAGGATTTCTAGCCCTCTGTCATACATTTGTATTAACTATACTATGATTAACATAGGTTATCTCCTATATAACATGACATAATGAATCCATAGAACACCTCTCTGCATGGTGCTCTTGTAATTAACTGATACAGAGAGAATCTCCAAGTATAATCAGACAAGTAAAAGACACACTCCACTGAGTCTAACTGGGTTGTGTCCCGGCTTGAGTTGAAAAACCAGATTCTTCTTGTTAGGATGCAATTTAGTTAGGTATTGGTGACACCCATAGGAAACTATGTCACTTTACTTCCCTAACTGAAATTTATATTCAGTGCTATCTAGTAGGAAGTGGAATAGAAGCTAAGAGTCATACTATGCAGAACAAAATGGGGTGCATTATGGCATCTGATTCATAAATAAAATCAGAGTATTTTTTCCCCATGTTTTTAAAAATAGTTTAGCTTGGTCATAATGAATGCTATTGTTCTCAAAAGGTGTTTTGCACTAGTTTGAGCCTTTCCATTACTGGAAAACAAGCTATTCTCCTTGTTTTGGGAACTGAATACATAACAACATGGTGTGTCTTTCTTAAGGCGTATGTTTATCTTTCATTATGGTCTGGAACATATTCAAGTAGAGAGTTAGCTCATGACACAATTCTGTTACCAGCTAGCTGTGTGACCATAGGCAAATCACTTAACCTTTTAAGCCTCAATTTCCTTATTGGGAAAATTAAATCAGCTATTTCCTATTGCTATTGATAAGAAGATAATAGACACAATGTTCAACTGGTGATTAAATAACGGTTCTCTTCCCATACATGGTATAGATCCAATGCAGACAGACATAAAGAAATAAAGATGTCAGCTCTATTACTAAGAACATCCATTGGGGGACATGCCTTTAGATCCACAGATAGGTGTGTATACATAGTCTTCACCCCTGAGTCAAACTTTCCAACCTAGTCACTGGCACAACTGAATCACCATAGGCTTCCCCTGCAGGGGGCACTCCACAGCACAGGGCAGACCAGACTGGCCTCACCTGCTTGGCAGACTGGCTGCAAGACAAAGCCAGATGGAATTCACCAGGGTTTCTTCAAAACTCACCAACTGGAGAAGTCATTTCTCCCCTTTGGTATGAGTGGGTAATGCAAACAGCCATCTGAAGTGATGCTCTACTCCAACTGAAGTCCTTCCAGAAGAAAGAACGTTTTTCATGAAACAGGGTCCAGTACTGTGCAGAACAGACAAGGTGTCCAGTGAATGTTCATTATGATTTTGACTATCAGTGTTCCAGGAAAGGCTAGGGACCTTGAGGACAAGGCCATATCTAATCACCTCTTAACCTCACAGTGCCTTGGCACCTGGCACTAATAGATGACCTGGAAGGGTTGGTTCATATGTGAAGGAAATGCAAACCACTATTATTCCATGCCTTTATTCTGGTGGTTTGAAATAACAGACTGGTAAGAACACTGAAACATGTGCTGAGAAACCTGAATTCCAATCTAGCTCTGCCTTCTCCATTGGTTATTTGACCTTAGCAAAGCCATTTAATTTTTTCACTAACATATGATGCTAATACTAGGCCTGCTACATGTTTCACAAGAATAAGATGAAATAATGGATGTGAGAGTATCTTGGGAAATATGTAAAATGCATGCTGCAATGCTAGAAAATCCATAGGCCTGCTTTTCACATTCCAAAAAAAGTAAGCTGCAGCATGCATGGATTCTTTACATTGGCTTGTCATAACTTATTCTCAAAGTCTAGTGTGAGTCCTATCTCTCATCTTCCATCAAATCTATGAACAAAAAAACTTAAACGATTCAAGGTAGTATACAAATAAGTTATACTTTATTTCCTTCTATTCTCCAAATTGTCAAAAGTGATCATTTTCTTCTCTTTTAAAAATGGAAATACTGGGGCACCTGGGTGGCTCAGTCAGCTGAGCATCTGACTTTGGCTCAGGTCATGATTTCACGGCTCGTAGGTTCAAGCCCCACATCGCTGCTGCAGTGCAGAACCCGTTTCGGATCCTCTGTCCCCCCCTCTCTTTCTCTGCCCCTTCCCCACTTGCAC